>NC_064860.1:94243314-94550814 GCF_024139225.1 Suncus etruscus | reverse complement strand
GCATATGGGTCCCAGGAATTGAACCGGGTCCCTCCCAGGCCGGCCGCATGCCAGGCAAATGCCCTACTGCTGTGCTATATCTCTTCTGCCCTCATTCTTTTTATTTTTTTTTTAAAGTATTTGGACGAAGACCAGCTGTGCTCAGGGCTTCCTCCTAACTCTACGCTCAGGAATCATTCCTGGTGGGTCTGAGGGGACGGAACCTGAGTTAGCCATAGGCAAGGCAAGTGTCCTACCAGCTGTGTCATCCTTAAAGGTAATTCTTGCTCTGTAGCTTAGGGTAGAAATTATTTCCAGGATTAGCACCAATTGTAATGACTTACCTTGCATGGAGACTGAATTATCATAACACATCTGCCTTGTGTTGCTCTTTCTCTAATCCCATGGGAGGGGAAAATGCCTTCTCCAGACCTAGGGTTGTTCCCAGCCATGACAGCTTATAGTAGTTATACATTTTCTTTCCCTTTTTTTGGGGGGAGGGGTACACCTGGCAGCTCTCAGAGGTTAGTCCTGGCTCTGAGCTCAGGTATCGCTCCTGGCAGGCTCGGGAGACCATATGGGATGCTGGGGTTCGAACCTGAGTCTGTCCCGGGTTGGCTGCATGCAAGGCAAATGCCCTAATGCTGTGTTATCGCTCTGGGCTCAGTTTTGCATTTTCTTTTCAGTTTTGTTGCTGAGTATAATACATGATCATATCAAGTCTTTCTCTTAGGAAAACTTTACTATACAGACGTACCATTATAAGTCTGTTCAAGCCTTGTAGCTTGAATATAACATTATAATTACTCTAATTATAATATTAATGCACATATACTGGGGGGAACCCAGCAGTGTTCAGGGTGTACTCCTGGCTTGCACATGAGAATTGCACCTGACATGCTTAGGGAGCCATATGGCGTGCTGCAATGGAACCCAGGTTGGCTATGTGCAAGATAAATAAATACTCTCCCTGCTGTACTGTTGTTTTGCCCCTATTAATGAATATAATTTATAATGAAGATGCAAGAAGGAAACTAGAATGTAATAGGAATGCAAAAGAAAAAAAAATGTGTCCAGAGGTTAACAGAGCTTAAGTATTTCAGCTTAACTGCAATCTGAAAAAACCGCTTTGGAATGTTCCAGTAAAACAAGTGAGAAATTACAGATTCCTTATAAGGCATAAAATGTGCCTTTTTGGGGCACTAAATTTTATTTAAGTGCTAAGAGAAAACACACATTAAAATTAATAGAATATGGGGCCGGCAAGGTGGCGCTAGAGCTAAGGTGCCTGCCTTGCAAGCGCTAGCCAAGGAAGGACTGCGGTTCAATCCCCCGTGTCCCATATGGTCCCCCCAAGCCAAGGGCAATTTCTGAGCGCTTAGCCAGGAGTAACCCCTGAGCATCAAGTGGGTGTGGCCCGAAAAACTAAAAAAAAAAAAAATTAATAGAATATTTAAGAAATTTAAGAAGTAATAAAGGTGAAAAAGTAGTAGAAGCCATTCTGATATTAAAAAGGCTTTTTTTTTGAAGGGGGACGACATCTGGCAGTGCTCCTCCAAGCTTACTTCTTGATCTGTGTTCAGGGATCAATCCTTTTTCTTGGTGGGGGGGGGTAATACATGGTGGTACTCTCTCCTGGCTCTGCACTCAGGAATTACTCCTGATTGTGCTTGGGGTGCTGGGGATGGAACCCGGGTCTGACACATGTTAGGCAAGTGCCCTACACTTAGTACTATCTCTCCGAGCTCTGAAAATATTTTAATTTTAGTTTTTTGAAAACACATATCACATCTGGAAGTTTGGTGATCAAGTGGAAGAAAGAATTTCAAAAGTGCCTACAAGTGAAAGATCAAGATATTTTCTGTTGATCAGCTAAGATACTTTATGAAAGCCTAGCCAAGCATTTTCTTTTTCCTTTAAAAAATGTATTAGTTTTGGGGCCGGAGAGATAGCACAGCGGCGTTTGCCTTGCAAGCAGCCGACCCAGGACCTAAGGTGGTTGGTTCGAATCCCAGTGTCCCATATGGTCCCCCGTGCCTGCCAGGAGCTATTTCTGAGCAGACAGCCAGGAGTAACCCCTGAGCACGGCCTGGTGTGGCCCCCCCAAAAAATTTTATTATTTTTTATTTAAACAACGTGGTTACAGGTTGTTCATAATACAGTTGTTTTTTACAGATAAAGATGTTCATACTGAGTTTCAGTCATACAATGTAAAATATTCACCGGTGCACATTTCCTGCCACCAATGAACCCAGTCCTCCTCTCACCCTCCCTGATTCCCTCTCCACTTCCTGTCTCTGGAGCATGCATTTTTCTTCTATTTCTATCTCTTTCTCTCTCTTCCTTTTTTTTCTATTAGATACTTTGGTTTGCAGTACAAGGCATACCCACCCCTGCCTGCTCTGCCCCTGCCTGCCTCTGGGGTAGGCATATTTTACCTCTCTCTCTCTCTCTCTCTCTCTCTCTCTCTCTCTCTCTCTCTCTCTCTCTCTCTCTCTCTCACTCACTCTTTTTCTTTTTGATACTGTGGCTTGAACTATTGCTAATTAACGAGTACCACGTATATCATTTTATCCCCTTTCAGCACCCAGTTCTTTTCCAGAGTGGTCAGTTCCAACTATCATTGTCATAGTAGACCTTTTTCTATTCTGTAATCACTGCTCTTTCTGGCAAGCTTCCTAGCATGGACTGTTCCTCCTGATCCTCATCTCTATTATAGTCTCTGGATATTATTACAAGCTATTTGTTATTTTTCTTTTGGGGGGAATTTCTTTTTTTTATTTTTATTTTTTGAAAAATTTTTATTTTTTTTATTTTTATTTTTATTTTATGTTATGTTTTTGGTTTTTTCCCCTGCAGGGAAACCACAAACATGGGTTAATATCTTGGAGAAAATATGGGTTTAAAACATACAAACAAAGAACACACAGAGACCAAGAAATCGGGAAAACTAGTGAGAACCAGCTAGCTTCCGTTTATTGTAAAGAGGGCAGATATTATATATCATTCATGCAAACAAAGAGCAGTAAAAAGAAGTGTAGAGCAAAACACTTTGAGCAACTTCTCAAGGCTTGAGGTTACACAGATAACAGCATAAGTTTTTTCCTTAAGATTCCTCAAGTCATCTAGTTACTTACGTAACAATGATCCCTAGCATAACTCCCCCTAGCACCTGGCAAATAGATAACAAATATTGCTTCTCCCAAGCATGTGTCTAGAATATGTTCTATCTAAAATATGTTTTTCTCCCAAGGCTACTGGGTCAGTGTTCCCTTTGGCTTGGATGTGTCTAGAATATGCCCTTTCTAAAATATGTTTTTCTCCCAAAGTTACTGGCCTCAGTGTTCCCCTTGCCTTGTCACAATGCCTCATGTAGCCTTTAGATTGAGTTTAGTAAAGGCAGGCTGCATCCTTGTTCAGGCCTCTTGAGACTGCTAGAGACTGTTAGGCCTCAGGCGTCTGCTAGAGACCTACTAGGCTTCAGCTGCCCACAACTCCTGACTCTGTGCTCAAAAATCTCTCCTAGCAGGCTGGGGGAACCATGTGAAATGCCAGCAACTGAACCCGGGTCCATCCCGGGTCAGCCACATGCAAGGCAAACGCCCTACCACTGTGCTATCACTACAGCCCTCAAAAGACTTTTACACACGATCTTAGTCAAAAGGCCGAGAAGCGATTCAAAAGACTTTTAATAACAAAACTTTTATATTGTACCAAAGACAGTAAATCCCTAAGATGAGGAAACAATTGAAATAAATAGTAAATAAACCCCTACATTATTTGACCATCAATTAATACTGAGAAGTGGACACAGGAAGGTATTGAAAAATACCTTCTTGGGCCCGGAGAGATAGCACAGTGGCGTTTGCCTTGCAAGCAGCCGATCCAGGACCTAAGGTGGTTGGTTCGATTCCGGTGTCCCATATGGTCCCCCGTGCCTGCCAGGAGCTATTTCTGAGCAGACAGCCAGGAGTAACCCCTGAGCACCGCTGGGTGTGGCCCAAAAACCAAAAAAAAAAAAAAAAAAGAAAGAGAGAAAAATACCTTCTTGTGTGTCACCGAATCCTGGCCCTTAGAAAGACAGACACCCTAGAATGAGGTCTAAAATGAAGGAAGATATCAGTTGAAAGACTAAATATACTCAAAGGAAAAACATAAAAACACTGAAGCCTCACAGATATGAAGGAAACTGGACAGATTGTCCCAATTGGAACAGCAATCCTAAAACTTTACACCACATTATGAATGAGTTAAGATAATCCAATTAATTAATTGATCTTTCTTACACTGTCCAAAATAAATACTGATCAGGGCTAACCCTGGCTCATACTCTGGGGTCACTGTGGGGTGCTGGGGATCATACCCATGTTGGCTACATGCAAGGCAAGTGCCTGAGCCACGGTACCATCTCTCCAGCACTGGAATCAGGTTTTCAGAAAATGGTGTTCAGGCAGAGAGTTTGAACAGAATCTAGATAGATGTGATAAATGCGATTTGGCTGAAGGTAGGAAGTCATAGAAGACCAGCATTGAGGAGTGAAAGCCAAAGACCACAGCATCAGAAAGGTTCAGGCAGTTCAGAGTAGGGCAGGGCACAGGAGTGGAGTCTAAGGACTAGAGACAATGGTGGAAGGCAGAGGGATAGCACGGTGAAGAGGGCACTTGCCTTGCATGCAGCCAACCTGGGTTCGACCCCCAGCATCCCACCTTGTTCCCTGAGCACCACCAAGAATAATTCCTAAATGCAGAGCCAGGAGTAACCCCTGAACACTGCCAGGTAGGATCCAAAATCCAAACGAAAACAGTGATAGAAGCAAGGAAGGGATGTCGGCATACATTCAACTTCGGAATAAAAATGATGGAGTTCTTTCACTTAAGTACTGCAACGCCCAGATGCCAGGATGGTGGAAGTAAAATACCAGAAGCCCTGTCAGCTCTGAGACTCACTCTCCCAGATGAGGGAAGAATCCAGCTATTGCTGGCACATCCTGTCAAACATCCACCCACCAGGTGTCTAACCAGCCAGGGCGGGACACTCCGTCTGGGGAACACCTACCCGGCTCTGCAGGTTCCCATAACAGAGCATGTGGAGGCTGTCAGCGTGTTTGCATCTCTGTCAGAAAAGAGTTCAGAATCATTTCCACGATAAGAACAAAAAAGGCATTCCTCGAGGCGAGAGAAAAATCCTAAGGCAGGAAAATTCTGCAGGCAAAATTCACCATCACAGAACTCTCAGGCAGGGTTGGAACAGCTCAGAGAATGTGTAAGAACCCCTTCTTTCCCTGTGGTGTGGGGGATTGTTCCGGCTACACTAATCTGGTAAAAGTCCTGTGAATTTATAAGTGTTACGCATTTCCACAAAACCTTAGGTGGGGGACCTCTTTCAAAGATGTTCTCAGATTATGGGGTTTCATGGATCCTAGCAGGAGAAATTAGCCTAAGAATCTAATTTCTGCACTTGGCTTGTCTAGAGATATAAAGGTCATGTCATTCCTGAGCTGGATGATAGTAAGCAGTGAGGGGCTTCCCTTCCATAAAGTCAATCCAGGTTCGAAACCAGGCATTCAATATGGTTCCCCCGAATATCATCAGTAATAATCCCTGATTATGACTGGGTGTGGCCCAAAAACTTGGGGGTGGGATGGGGGAGAGTCCACTCCTGTAGTGACTTACTTGGTAATTCAAAATTAAAAAAGAAAATAGGATGTGTGTGTGTGTGTGTATGTGTGTGTTTATTTTCTTTTTTGGTTGTCTTGGGTCACATCGGCAGCACTCAGGGGTTACTTCTGACTCTGCACTCAGAAATCACTCCTGGCAGGCTCAGGGGACCATATGGGATGCCAGGGATTGAATCCAGGTCAGTCCCAGTCAGCAGTGTGCAAGGCAAATGCCCTCCTGCTGTGCTATCTATTGCTCTGGACTCTACACACCTTGTATTTCATTGCAGCCCTGATGAAATCCACAGCAGTACCCTGTAATCAAGCATATTAGCATTTTCTTGGCAAAACCTCAATAGCCACACTAAATAGATAAAACTAGGTAGCCCGATTTCAGGGTAAAAAATTTTTTTTTCCTCACCAAATTTGCTGAATGGTAGCAGAATATTTCCTGTTTTCAGAGCTGGGTAGATTTTAGGATAGTGAACTAGGCACGTGGAATTGCAGAAATCAGTTTTGTTTCCAGAAAGAATTAAAGCAACTAGCAAGTGAGAATCTTATAAAAGAGCAGATCTGAGTTCCCAGAACTTCAGACATCCAGATTCCCAGTCCTGCCTTCATATTGATGAACACAACCCAAGCACCACAGACCAAGGGGAAGAAATGCCTGTGATTTTAATCCCCAGATGTCCCTGAGGATCCCCGTCCGCTCTTCACTCTTCAGATGACAGAGAATTCAAACAGAGAAGAAGAAGATGAAATAGTTGTTCTAGAGACTCTGGGGAGAAGGAAATCAGCTCAGGAAACAGGGAACTGGAAAACAAATACATCCAGGAGAGGAATGGAAGTGGGACTGGAGACAGGTTTTTGTTTTTTATTTTATTTTATTTTATTTATTTATTTGGTTTTTGGGCCACACCCGGCGGTGCTCAGGGGTTACTCCTGGCTGCTCAGAAATAGCGCCTGGCAGGCACGGGGGACCATATGGGACACCGGGATTCGAACCAACCACCTTTGGTCCTGGATCGGCTGCTTGCAAGGCAAACGCTGCTGTGCTATCTCTCCGGGCCCTTATTTATTTATTTTTGGTTTTTGGGTCACACCAGGCAGTGCTCAAAAATTGCTCCTGGCAGGCTCGGGGAACCATATGGGATGCCGGGGTTCGAACCACCGTCCTTCTACATGAAAGGCAAATGCTTTACCTTCATGGTATCTCTCCAGCCCAAGGAGACAAGGTTTTATGTAGCTTTCCCAGTTTGCAATTTCAAGTTTTGCCTCCATACACTGACACTCTCTCTCTCTCTCTCTCTGTATATATATATATATATATATATATATATATATATATATATATATACACACACACTGACTCTCTTCTCTCTCCCCTCTCCTTTCTCTTCTCTTCTCTTCTCTCTCTCTCTCTCTCTCTCTCTCTCTCTCTCTCTCTCTCTCTCTCTCACTCTCTGCATACCAAGAACAGTGCACAGTGAAAACAGGTACTCAGTGGCCTATAACCAACTTTAGTGACAATTCCAGAAATCTGATCTGATCTACATCCTGAGATCTGACTTGGGTTCTAATGAAACACCACTGCTGAATGAATGGTCCTTTTCAGGTCACAGAAAATCTCTGTTTTCCCTTAAGATGTTGACCAAGATAGTGGTTAGTCATTGTCGCTTTCCATGTCACATAGGAGAAGATCAAGACATGGAATGACCAAGTATTAGTTGAGAAAAGAATATTATAGGTTCCAATGTAAGCCTTGCCATCTGATTAATATGCAGTAGATAAAAATGAAGCTACAGGCTGGAGTGATAGCAAAGTGGGTGGGGATTTTGTCTTGCACATGGCTGACCTGAGTTCAATCCCCTGCATCTCATATGATCCCAGAAACCTGCCGGGAATAATTTCTGAGCATAAAATCAGGAGGAATCTTTGAGCGCCACTGCATGTGGCCCCAAAACAAAATGAAGAGAGAAATAAAGAGAACATGAAGAAGGCACCAATGAAGAAAAAATGGCTGAAAGATATATCCAAAATATTGGTGGAGACAAATGTGGGCACAGTAGTGTGGAAGAAAAGGGGAAAGGAAGATGCCATAGACAAGTGTCTACATTAAAGAGGAGACAGGATTGACTCTGGGAGAATTGGGGGTTCTAAGCTGTAGTGTGCCTGGGGGTGGTAGGAATGTCACCGAAGAAACTACAATTGTTCCACAAAGAAAGGTTGTGGCTCTTCGGTAAAGTGTCTGCCTTGTAGCCATGAGGTCCTGAGTTCAATTCCCAGAACCACCCCACATGCTATTCTGACACCAGTGAAGTGTTTAATATACCCCTAGCCATTATCATCATCCCCATCTTCCTCTCAGCAGTAGAAGGATGAGGAGGAAATGACCTTGACTCCCACAGGCAGTTAAGAGCTTGGGCCCACTGGCATCTTCTAGTGCTAACTGGAGGGAGTGGAAACACTGGTTTGGTAGAATTTGATTTTGCTGTTCTGATTGCGAGGCCACACCCCACAGTGCTCAGGAACCACTCCTAGTAGGGCTCAGGGACCAAACGGGGCTTCCATATTCAAATCTGAATCAGCTGCAAGCCAGACGAGTGCCCTACCCGCTGTTCTAGCTTTCCAGCCCCTGCAAGAAGTCCGAGTCAGTGACTGGAATCAAATCCCACCTGGGCTGCAAAGCTGCTGTCCGATCCTGGCGACCCCCGTCTCAGGAAATCTAGAAATGGCCTAGGTAGCCCAAAGTCTTGTGTTGGCAAACGCCTCACGCCTCATTGGGGCTTCCTAGCATTGCTGGAATCCGCAAAGCCCCGCACTCGAACCCTGCAGGAACCGGTGCACGCCTGTCCCCTTTTTAGGCTGGGAGACACACTCTGGAGCAAGGTCCTTTTTCTGGGGGGGCTCGGTGAGTCGCCCCCTCGCAGCTGCAAAGGTAAAAGCAAAAGAGGGCGTGAAGGAGGCGGCTCCCCACGTCAGCCCAGAGCCAAACTGAGGGGCTGGGGGTGTGCTGGGCGTGCACGTCTGACTTGCAGCCACAGCAGAAGCCTGCACCAGCCTGCCACCTTCCGCCAGGCCGAGGGGGAGGCAGGGCCTAGCTATCCCTGGGAGGTTGCAAGGCAGACCCAATGGGGAGCCCCCTGCAGCTTGCTTCCAGGACGGGGAGACGCCCGGGGACGCGGGCCTGCAACTTCCGAGCCCCGGTGCATCCACACTCGGGAAGATCCCAGTGCGGAGATCGAACCCCCGACGCTGCAGAGCCCGGAAGGCAGAGGGAGGCCAAAAAGGGCGCGAAACTCGGCCCAGCTTAGACCTCCCAGGGCCGGGCCGGAAGTAGCGCAGACCCGGAACTGGACTTCAGGGGCGTGACCCGGCGCTTTGGCCAATCACCTTCACGGGCGTGGGTCACGTGTGCACACCAGACCCTGCCTTTTCCGCATTTCGCCTCCAGGCCCCGCCCCTCGGGAGTTATCGCGAGAGTAGCGCGAGACCTAGTCCTCTCCTCGGTCCGGCGCCGTGTGTGCCTTTGCAGGGCGCGCGGTGGAGTCGGGCTCCCCGGGTTTCAGCATTCGGGGGCTCCACGACTTCTTGGGGAGACCCAGAGGACGGCCTTTGGGCGCGCGCTTGCCTTGGCCCAGGGCTGCAGCCGGCCCGGGAGGACGAGGTCCGATCACTCTGGCAGCAAAGGGACATAAATGGTCTTTTGGGAGCATTTTGAGCACAGGCATGGCTGCAGGGGCTTCTCTTAGGAAATGCAGCGCGGATCTGGCAGAGTTTTTTGGTTTGCTTTGCACGCAGCTGACTAGGGTTGTACCCCTGATTTTGTGTGTGTGTGTCTGTGTGTGTGATGGATCCAGCTTTTTCATTTCATGTCAAGTGAACAAAAATATAGAGGATGGATGGATATGTGATAGAAAGAAAGATGATGTCGATGGATCTAGCTTTTTAATTTCGAGTCAAGTGAACAGAGATAGATGATAGATAGAAAGGGTAGATGGGTGGATAGATAGATGTGATAAGGTCGGGAACTCCACACGCACCCCTCTAATGACTCCAAAAGGCGGAGACCATGCAAAAGCAAGGGGTTTTATTTACAAGCATGCAGGGGCCCTCCCAGAGGATGAGAGAGCCCGAACCAGATCTAACAAACCTTTCTATAGCTTCCAGTAGGGTGGTCCATTTCAGGGAGTACTGACGCTTGACATCTGCTCAGTTACATTTTTGCAAGACTTAGATAACCACAGGTAAGGTTTGCAACAGTTAAAATGTCAAGGGCAGGGGCCGGAGAGATAGCATGGAGGTAAGGCGTTTACCTTTCATGCAGAAGGTCATCGGTTTGAATCCCGGCGTCTCATATGGTCCCCCGTGCTGGCCAGGAGCAATTTCTGAGCACAGAGCCAGGAAAAACCCCTGAGCACTGCCGGGTGTGACACAAAAAATAAATAAATAAAATAAAATGTCAAGGGCAAGTCCTTGGGATTTAGGAAGGGGTGGGGCCCTCTTGCAGCTCAACAGTTAAAATGTATCTTTTGGTCAAGGTCAAGGTTTTTAGGATTTAGGAAGGGGTGGGGTCTAGGGCGTTAAGGGCGAGTCCTCGGGAAGCTGCAGAGAAAAATTATTTCTTTTACCTTTCAGATGATAGATAGAAAGAGGATAGATGGGTGAATAGATGATGATGGATCCAGCTTTTTTATTTCATGTCAGGTAAACAGATAGATAGGAAAAGAGGATAGATGGGTGGATAGATAGAAAGACAGATGATGGATGGATGGATGGATGGATCTTTTTCATTTTGTGTCAAGTGAACAGTCACCCCAAATTCCAACAGGCTCCTAAGGCGTTCAGTCCGCTCTAGCTACACACAGACCAGTCTGCTCCCTCCTGCTGTTTTTAAAACACTACGATTAACTCAGCAGAGCCACCCCTGGCAGTGCTTGGACACTTAGCAGCTGTTCTAAAGGCGCTGAGTGCCACAGAGGGAAAAACAAAAGGAGCTACCTTAGGTTTTGTGATGGGAGTCGAGGTCATGCGAGCACAGAGCGCCCGGAAGAGTGGAAAGAGGACCTGAGCCAGGGGTAGGGTGGCCTCAAGAGAATAAGCCAGCAGTTAACTCAGCCAGCTAGGGACCCTTGTTTCTTCTGCTCATTTAGTGCTAGCCAAGCCTTAGCACGGTGAAGTCTGCCCTTTGCTAGCTGTGGAATCCCCTGACCAGCTGAAAGCTGGATACATGGATGTAGACAAGGGACCTGCATGCTCCTCAGGGGACTGTCACCCCTCTCACCAGCCAGGTGCCCCAAGAGGTGACTTTTAAATCCAAGGTTCCCTAGAACCATTTTTGCTGCCCATTCTAGGAAGCAAAGCAAAACCACACTCGGCAAAACAGAGGAAAAGCATTTACTAGATTGGCTCTAAGGAAATGAGTTGGGGGCTAGTGATAACAGGATAGTGGAGATGACACTTGCTTACAACTCAGGTTTGATCTGTCACTGCATATGCTGCCTTCAGCATTGCCAGGAATAGTCACTGTGTACCACTGGCTCTGGCCCAAAATTCCCTCCCCCAATTTTTTTTTTTTTTAATTTTAAGAACCGAGTGAGCATCCTGAGACTGCATTAGCTGTGTCCTTATATCAGTGTGGGAACACATAATTTGGACATGTTTTCTTATTTCATCAACTACTCAGATGCTTGGTTTCAAAGTAAAGCCCCAGATTGAAAGTGTAGTCAGTAATAGAGGACAAGGGCCAGAACGAGAGTACAGCAGGAAGGATACTTGCCTAGCACAGGGCCAGCCCAGGCTTGACTCTGGCACCTCATATGGTTCCCAGTGCACTGCCAGGAGTAGAGCCTGGTGGAGCACTACAGAGTGTGGCCTAAAAACCAAAAATAACATTTGGTTTGGATTTGGTTTTGGGGTCACACCCAGCAGTGCTCAGGAGTTACTCCTGGCTCTACGCTCAGAAATCGCTCCTGGCAGGCTTGGGGGATCCTATGGGATGCCGGGATTCAAACCACCATCCTTCTGCATGCAAGACAAATGCCTTACCTACATGCTACCTCTCCGGCCCCAAAAATAATTTTAAAAGGCAAAACTATCAGGATAAGGGAAGAAACCTGACTCACTGTATTTTATTCCACACTTCAGTCTATGAAGCACTTCTATTGCATTTCCTTCACAGAGACTATCAGGGTTCAAAAATGTGGGTATCTCCAATCTACTACACATCAGTGACCTTGCTTCCTGGTCATCTACTGGCTTCACCCCCTTTCTGTTCACTGCCCAATACCATCACTGCATCAATGCAGGGGGTAGAAAGATGATAATATTCACAAGGGGCTCTCCGGGAACCTGATGGTCTGCTCAGCCAGGAAAGCATGGCTGCTAAAGGCCACCAGGCCACCACTGGGGAGTTTGAGGGTCAGGCAGGGTCAGGAATTGAACTCTGGACCTCAGGCATTCCAGGCAGACTCCAACCCTTTGCACTGTCTGAAAAATAGGCTCTTATCTCTCTCAACCCTTCCCATGCCCAGAAAGTGACCCTGGGCTTGGCAGGTGCTGGCCTGCCAAGGTGTGGCACCAGGCTCCAGCCTCCCAGCTCTGCAGGCAGGCATTCCTGTGAGTCCGTTGACTACAAAGCCATCCAGCAGTTCAGGCAAACACAACATACCCCCCCAGACAATCCACAGACACAGCAGTGCAGTCAGAAGACAGAATTCCCCAGATGCATTTTTGTGACTAAGAAAAATGGAACCACCCACACTCAGATTTGCCTCCAATGAAAAAGGCCAAGTTCACCAACTTAAAGTTTATCTCTGCCTTCTTCCTTCCATCCGGAGGCCCCCATCCCCAACACAACACCTTTGTTGGAAAGAGTTCAAGATCCCCCCTCCCAACAACAAAAATGGCTCTGAAACATCAGTGATGTGTGGTTGCCGTAGTAATCGATGCCTTCTAGAACAAATCTCTGCTTGGCTAATGACAGCCTTCTATTTTTAGACTCATTTGCATCCTTCCCCCTCCCCTCATTTCCCACACAGTCCTACCGTAGTCTGAACCGCCTATGCAGAGCAATAATTAACATGCTTCTGGGAAAGGGGTGCCCTTGATCCCCCCGAATGCAGGAGGTCAGAGACCAATGAGTGAGCCCCTTGACACGTGAGATGGGAAGGGAGAGTCAGAGAACAACCCAGAACAGCCCTGTGAGCACCAGAGCTGGGGGGAGAGGGGGTCTAAGGCTTACTGCCCCCCTCACAGCTCCCTGAATCCCGCATTGCCTCATCGTAATAGAGACCCAAAACAGAAGCACAGAACTGGGGAGGAGCAGCAGGCCTCCCTCCCTGCCTAGGCTTGACCACTATCCCTGAAGTTGTGAAACATCTCAGATCTTCACCTTTCTGCCTCACAGCTGCAGGTGCATGGCCTATTCCTGGTTCTATGCTCAGGAGAGAGCCCTGGCGCTGCTCGGGGGACCTAGGATTGGAACAAGGTTTGGTTTTCCATGCAAAACAAGTGCCTTCTCCCACCCTGTCCAGGCTCTCTGACCCCACAAATATTTTTTCTTTTTTTTTTTTTTTTTTTTTTTTTTTTGGTTTTTTGGGCCACACCCGGTAACGCTCAGGGGTTACTCCTGGCTATGCGCTCAGAAGTCGCTCCTGGCTTGGGGGACCATATGGGACGCCGGGGGATCGAACCGCGGTCCGTCTCCTAGGCTAGCGCAGGTAAGGCAGGCACCTTACCTCCAGCGCCACCGCCCGGCCCCAAAAACCATATGGGACGCCGGGGGAGCCGGGGGATCGAACCGCGGTCCGTCCTAGGCTAGCGCAGGCAAGGCAGGCACCTTACCCCTAGCGCCACCGCCCGGCCCCATCCACAAATATTTTTGAAGAGGTGTGAGAACATGCCACAATATACACCAAAGTGACCTCAGAAACAAATGTCTAAATAATACCTTTTTAAAATAATATCTGAGGCTTAAGCTGAATTTTTTTCTTTCCTTTGTTTCTGCCCGCCCCTTTAAGTTGAATTTTTAAAATCTACTTATAAAGTTCTTAATGTGCCATTAGTTTGTCCAGGCCATGTATAGCTTTCTGCACCAGGATGTGTGTAATTTTCATCTTCAAAGTCACAGACCACTGACTCCTTTTGCTAACTACCAACCCTGCTTTTCCCAGAGTCTAAGTGTGATCTTTGTTAACTCTTATTGATATGCTTATGTACTGGTATATATGAACAGAATCCTGTGCAGATCATAATATACAAAAGATCTGTATATAATGATATACATCCAATAGACTGTCAGAAGAGACAAATTCTTGAGACAAGGTGAATGTTTCAATCCTAGCCTCGAAAATGAAAATTCTCACTAATTCTAGTTCCTTTTGTGTGTATGGATGTGGAAAGTCTGGGCCACATCCAGTCATACTCAGACTTACTCCTGGCTATGTGGTGCTAACATCAATTTGGATGGGCCAGGTCCAAGGCAAATGTCTTACCTCCATCCTGTCACCCTCTCTTACTCCAATTCTTTTTGATTGTTTGTTTTGGGGCCACATCTGGTGGTGCTCAGAGCTTAGAGCTGACTCTGTGCTCAGAGGTCACTCCTGATGGTCTTGGGAAACCCTATAGAGTTGGAGATCACAACTTGTTGATGGGAGCAAATACCTTCTCTGCTGTCCTGTCTGCCTCCCGTTTCATCCCTAGTGCTCATTTTTAAAGATATGTGATGAATGGTGCCAAGCTGACAGAGCTTTAGCTCCAAATATACAGACAAATGAGACCGAGTTTGGACTTGATCCGAGGGCATCAGGCAATGGGGACTTATGGCTGCGTCAGTCCTGATGGAGCCATCCGTGACAGTGAGAGCAGGAGAGCGGGAATATAGGTGGCAAGGCTGGCAAGAAGCAGGTATTCAGGGGGCCGAAGAGATAGCGCAGAGGTGGGGCATTTGCCTTGCATGTGGCCAATCCGGGAGGAACCCAATTTGGTTCCCGGCATCCCATGTGATCCTCCAGCCTGCCAGGGGTGATTTCTGAGTGCAGAGCCAGGAGTAACCCCTGAGCATCACCAGGTGTGTCCCCAAAACAAACAAATACATTAATTAATTTAATTAAATAAGAAGTGGGTCTTCAGGGCTTCGTGGTTTCTACAGGCCAGCAGGTCTGTGTCCAGGAGGAAGAACATGTTTCGGGGAGTGGCTGGGTTCTGTACTTCGGGATCCAGGAGCACAGCAGGGAGGGGAGCTGCACCCCTCCCACTGCCACCCTGCACGGCCACATCACTGCACATGGACAGGGGAATCCCAGTGAGCTGAGTGGACAACCTCCACCCTTCTCCCTACCAAGCTGACAACAGCTGAGAGAGGAACTCTCGCATCTTCCAGAAACCCCAAAACACCCAACGCTTGAAGATCACTCACATTCATGTCCCCCACCCCAGTGCCTCCAAGCACCCCCAGACCTCAGGACCAAACTGTCATGCAGCTGAGCTGAGCCAAGAAGGGCTCCCAGGTTCCTCCCTAGATCTTCTCAGGGTGACCCCTCAAGAACAAATGGGGGGCCCGGAGAGTTAGCACAGTGGTGTTTGCCTTGCAAGCAGCCGATCCAGGACCAAAGGTGGTTGGTTCGAATCCCGGTGTCCCATATGGTCCCCGTGCCTGCCAGGAGTTATTTCTGAGCAGAGAGCCAGGAGTAACCCCTGAGCAACGCCGGGTGTGGCCCCCCCCCCCAAAAAAAAATGGGAGGGACCAGAGAGATAGGACAAGGGAAGTCACTTGCCTTGCATGCAGCTGACCTAGATTTGATCCCCCCCACACACACACTTTATTTTTGTTTTGTTTTTCGGCCACACCTGGTGGTGCTCAGGGGTCACTCCTGTCTTGGGGGACCATATGGGAGGCTGGGGGATCAAACCGCTATCAGTCGTAGGCTAGCGTGTGCAAGGCAGATGCCTTACCACTGTGCCACCAATCCGGCTCCACACACCCCTTACGATCTCTCGTTTCTGCAGACGAGGAGTGATCCCTAGTGCAAAGCTGAGAAAAATCCCTGAGCATTGCATGGGTGTGGCCCCAAAATAAAACTAAGTGGAACTTATAAACACATGTTGCATTGACATTGTGAGTCTAGTACGGGAAAGGGACATTTGGGGGAGCTGTTTGGCAAAGTGAGCATCTTCTGTAAGAATGTAAGAATTCTGTAAGAATGGGGGGTTTTCCCCGCACTCTCTCCCCCTGTCTCCCTGAGATGGACAAGTGCTGAGAAGGACTCTATCTGAATGGAGCTGGCTCCCCAAGATCCTAGCGCCCACAGCAGCCACCCTCACCTTCATTCGCTTTCCACCCCTACAATGATCCTGCCTCACAGCAGGGCTCTTCTGGAGGTGAAGAGGGTCAGAGACACCCCAATTTTAGGATCCAGAGTCGAAGGACCAGACCATTGAAATAAAGCAAAGCAAAGTTTTATTCCACCTACCAACCAACAAACTGACCAATTAGGGCCCCCTCTTACAGGACGCGACCCCCGGGGTCATATGACGGGGGGGGGGGGTCATAAGGCAGGTTATATAGGGCTATAAGCAAAAAGACTTGATGATTGGCTTTTCCCTAGGGTGTTTCATCATGTCCTTTTTATGGCTAGATGTCTATTGTGGTATTATTGTTGGGATAGAAACTTAACCTTTAAACGAAAACTTAACTTGAGGCTGACAAAATGGAGTCCCTTCCGCTCCACGTTTCATAGCCACCTGTTCCATTTGGAACTGCTGGGGAAGGTAAGAACAAGAAGGAAGGTGAAAAACAGGGCCAGAGAGACAGGACAGCAGGGGAGGTGCTTCCCTTACACAGGTTTGTGCCCCAGCATCCCAGGGGGTCTCCTGAGCCTCTCTGGAAGTGAAACCTGAGTGCAGAAGTTAGCCCTGAGCATTCCAGGTATGACTCAAAAACCAAAAACAAAGGAATCAAAATAATCTGGGGCCAGGGTAAGGGGGGGGAGAGAGGGAGGGAGGAGAGAGGAGAGAGAGAAAGAGGTGAGAGAGGAGAAAGAGAGGAGAGGAAGTTCAGCTGGTAGGACATTTGCCTTGTATGCAGCATCCCATATGGTTCCCTGAGCATTGCCAGTCATGATTCCTGAGTGCAGAGCCAGGAGTAAGCCCTGAGCACTGCCAGGTGTGGCCTCAACACCAAATAATAACCAAAAACAGATCAAAAGTGAACCTGTGGGCCCGGAGAGATAGCACAGCGGTGTTTGCCTTGCAAGCAGCCCATCCAGGACCAAAGGTAGTTGGTTCGAATCCCGGTGTCCCATATGGTCCCCCGTGCCTGCCAGGAGCTATTTCTGAGCAGACAGCCAGGAGTAACTCCTGAGCACAGCCGGGTGTGACCCAAAAACCAAAAAAAAAAGTGAACCTGTGGGTCAGAGCCATAGCACAGCAGGGAGTGTGTTTTCCTTGCATCTCACTGACCAACGTTTGATCCCCTGCATCCTATATGGTCTCCTGAGCTTGCCAGGAGTAATTCCTGCGTGCAGAGCCAGTATGAACCCCTGAACACTGCTGGATGTGGTTCTCCCCCCAAAAAAATAAGTGATCCATGTCAGGGCTGGAGAGATAGCACAGTGGTAGAGTGTTTGCCTTGCATGCAGCCGATCCAGGACGAACCTCGTTCGATTCCCTGCATCCCATATGGTCCCCCGAGCCTGCCAGGAGCAATTTCTGAGAGCAGAGCCAGGAGTAATCCCTGAGTACTGCTGGTTGTGGCCCAAAAGACCGTCACACTGAGACTTGTGCCATCATCACACTCTGACATATCCCTAAGTCCAGGATCTCCCCTGACACAATACTCAAAGTACTCCCCAGTCCTTTACCATTTCCAGAAACTTCCAGAACTTTTTATCTGGAAATAAAATGCTATTTGAACTTTCTTTCATGGAAGAGGAAACTGGGGTGCAGAGGGGCACAGGGCACAGCCTTCCTCAAAGCCCAGCACTCTGAGGAGAAGGCCCTGATGGGCTTTTTCAGTTCAAGGCCCCCGACTAAACCCCACATCTGCACCCCAAAAGCTGCATTCCTGGCCTTACTTCAGTCCTCAGCGAAGGAAAACGATGCAGTTAAGAGGGTGGCATTGACGAGCAAGGGGAGCGGTCCAGGAGCCAGAACGTGGATCCCATAAATACTGGCCCTGTCAGCAGTCAACAAAGGCAAAGAGCAGCGGGAATTTACAGCCGCCCTGTGTTTGCTTTGCTTCTCAGGCTGAGGAGGGAGGCGCTCAGACACCCAGAAACCCCGGGCTGCCTGTGGGCCCAGGAGCAGAGAGGTTTTTCCCTGAGCCCATGTGTCTCCCGTTAGCCGAGTCCTTTAAGGGGGTGAGTTATGAGGGACCTGCCTCGGGTCCTCTAAATTATGCTCATTGCTTGGCAAAGGACTCTTAACCGCCTGGCCCATTCATCAGGCCCGGCCATAAATTTCTTGCCTCATTGCTCTGTGGAGAATCCTTCTGGAAGGTTTCCGCGCCCAGAGGCGTTAGGGGAAGCTCAGCCCAGCCCTCACAAGCTGCCTGCAGGAGCTCAGGGAGAATCTGGAGGCGAACAGGGCCACCCCACCTAGTGGCTGGGGGTAGGGCGGGGGAAATCAGCCCCCTTGAGGGTCCCTCAAGGCTTCTTGTCTGTTGAAGGAGAACAAAACTCTGCTCTGTTTTGAAGGTGACGGGACAAGGGTGACAACATTCCAGACTGTCATTGATAAGGACTGTGGCTCCCCCTGAAGTAAGTGCAGGAGCCCCCCCCCTCAGGCTCCTCCATTTGTGCTCCATAGAGGGAGGGCTTGTTACTCAGGATGGGCCTGGATTCAGAAAGGGCCAAGCCAGTGAGAGATTGGCTGCAACTCAGGACTTCTCTCCTCTCTCTAACCCGCCTCTACTTTTTCTGTTTTTTTTTGGGCCACACCCTGTGACTCTCGGGGGTTCCTCAGAAATTGCTCCTGGCTTGGGAGATCATATGGAATGCTGGGATCGAACTGCAGTCCATTGTAGGTTAGCTCTGTTCAAGGAAAATGCCCTACTGCTGTGCCACCGCTCTGGCCCCATCTACTCTCTCTAAGTCTCCTCCACGTCTCTCTTCTATCTAAGCCTCCTCTACTTCTCTGTTCTTGCTCTGAACCTCCACTTCTCTCTCATCTAAGTCTCTCTCTCTCTCTCTCTCTCTCACACACACACACACACACACACACACACACAAAACAGGGTGGACATGCACTCAGGGTCATGAACAGCATGTAGCCAGGGATGGTGAGACACTATCCCCAAGTCCATCCCATATGCTCTCAGCCACCCAAGGCCAAAAGTCAGTTTCGAATCCCCGAGTCCCATATGGTCCGGTCTCCCCCACCCCCACCCCCACCCCTGTACCTGCCAGGAGCAATTTCTGAGCATGGAGCCAGGAGTTACCCCTGAGCACTGCTAGGTGTGACCCAAAACCACACACACACACACACACACACACACACACACACACACACACACGTTTGACATGGGGCTGGAGAGATAGCATGGAGACAGGGAATTTGCCTTGCATACAGAAGGACGTGGTTCGAATCCCGGCATCCCATATGGTCTCCCGATCCTGCCAGGAGCAATTTCTGAGCATAAAGCCACGCCCGGCTTGTGCTCAGAAATCGTTCCTGGCAGGCTCGGGGAACCATATGGGATGCCGGGATTTGAACCACTGTTGGTCCTGGGTCAGCTGCTAGCAAGGCAAATGCCCTACCACTGTGCTACCTCTCTGGCCCCTGTACCCCCTTTTTATTGGGGTCACACATGGTGGTGCTGAGATTATTCCTGGAGGGGCTTCCGAGGGCCTTAAGGAGTGCTGAGGATCAAACCCAGGTCAGCTATGTGCCAAGGAAGAGTGCTAACCACTCTCCTATCACTTTGGTCCCTCTTCTTGGGGGGGAAAGAGAATTCATTTGACATTAAACACTGTGCAAATATAAGTAACACATGATATTCCTTAAATGTGTAGATAATGCCTGATTGCAGAGCCAGGAGAAAGCCCTGAGCACAGGGTGGGTGTGGAGGGAAGAAGGGAGGGACTGGGAGAGAAGGCCGAGGAAGGGCTGGGCTGGGCTGGGCTGAGCTGGATGTTCTGGGGGAGACCAAGGACCCCATCACTAACCACTAACGAAGCTCCTTTGTCCCCAAGGGACACTTCATATCCACTCAGGATATCGCAAGAATCTCCACCCCACCCCGATTCTTCTTCCCTAGAATCCCACTTGCAGAGAACATGAACCCCAATTCTCCCAGAGGCAGAATCACATGGGAGTGTGCAGCTGGGGAACAGGAGGAAGGTGCAGGGGACCCAGGAGAGGATCCAGACCAGACCAGCTGTGGTAGAGGGGGAAAACCAAGGGGGAACACAGAGCTAACAGGAGGGGACCAGACCAGGCCAGGAGGGGCCTGGCCTCCTCCCAGATACTGGCTTGGCCTTGCCCGGCTCTGGGAATCCCTTTGAGGGATCCCTTTGAGAATCTTGGAGTAAATCCCTTTGAGAATCTCGGGGTAAATCAGAGCTGGAGCCATGAGTGCCCCCCTCAGGTGTCCAAACAAATCCTTTTCTTGTGTGGGGAGCCCACTATGGGCCACTTGGCTGTGACACAGTTGATCAAGAAAAACACAGAAGCTTGACAGGAAGCCAGGATCACCCCAACTCTGTGCACAGGCATCAATAAGCGGGAGGTGGATGCCCACTGTACACTCACACGTAGCCTCGGGTGGTCTCAGACCCAGGACAGAGTCAGAGAATGATTTTGTCACGCAGGTTGAGAAAAATGATCAGCAACTTGTTTCCAAATTTCTCGGGAGATAAGGTTGTGCTGAATTCATCAAGACAAGGGAGTTAAATCTGTCGGACATTGCTCTAAGGCAGGGGTCTCAAACTCAATTTACCTGGGGGCCACAGGAGGCAAAGTCGGGGTGAGGCAGGGCCGCATAAGGGATTTTGCTTACCGAATATTCGCAATAAAAATCGCATTAGTGGGGCCGGGAAGGTGGTGCTAGAGGTAAGGTGTCTGCCTTGCAAGCGCTAGAGTAGGACTGACTGTGGTTCAATCCCCCGGCGTCCCATATGGTCCCCCCAAGCCAGGAGCGATTTCTGAGCGCATAGCCAGGAGTAACCCCTAAGCGCCAAACGAGTGTGGCCCAAAAACCAAAAAAAAAAAAAAATCGCATTAATAAGAAAAAAATCGCATTAAATATCTGCATACCCTGAACGGAACTGCTCAGGGTATGCAAATGTTTTAATGCGATATTTTTCTTACTAATGTGATTTTTATTGCGATTATTCCGTAAGTCAATAATCGCAAATACTGTGATATTTGAAGGCCGGCTGCGGGCCACAAAATGTCGTAAAGAGGGCTGCAAACGGCCCGAGTTTGAGACCCCTGCTCTAAGGACACCGATGTGTATTTAAGCGAGAAAGATAGGGATGGAGATTTTATGAGAGGATGGAGCAATAGCAGCACAGCATGGAGGGTTTTTGTCTCACAAGCCGCTGATCCGGGATTGATCTCTGGCAACCCAGGTGATCCCCCGAGCACAGAGACCGCACAGGAATGTGCAGAGCCAGGAGTAACCCCTGAGCACTGCTGAGTGCGGCCCCCACACCAAAAGCAACCAACAAAAAAATTGTTCAAACCAGAGTGTTCAAGTTGACCTTTATTGTTTTGTTTTGTTTTGTTTTTTTTGGTTTTTCGGGCCACACCCGTTTGATGCTCAGGGGTTACTCCTGGCTAAGTGCTCAGAAATTGCCCCTGGCTGGGACACGGGGGAGGGGGGGGAATCGAACCGCAGTCACGATCTTTCCTTGGCTAGTGCTTGCAAGGCAGACACCTTACCTCTAGCGCCACCTCACCCTCACCGGCCCTCAAGTTGACCTTTAAATTATACCTGCAGTGTTCTAACGCTTTTGGGTGAGGTCTAATGCAAAAGGGTCTTAGATGTTCCCAACTCGTTGCAGCGCTCTTGAAAAACTGGACACTTAACGAAAGTACAGGAAGTCAGGGCTTTTCCAGCGTGGAGTCCAGAGGAAATAAACTTGTCTTCTCATTTTCCCAGGAGCTGCCGCAGTCCTTAGGTTTCCCCAGCACAAAGTGAAGCCACTTCAGGACACAAAGAGGAGGAGCCCCTGTGGGACTCCCACTGCTGGCCAGGGAGGTGTAGATCGGGTCATGCTGGGTTGCTGGGAAAACACATGAAAATTTCGAGTCTGGTCTTAGGGAGGGCTGCAGATCGGGTGCAACAGTGCCCAGATTCCCTATTTCCATCCTGTAGATGGGAAGCACCGGAGGGCAGGCAGACAGGACTCTATGGTCCCTGGCCAGTGCTCTGGCCGTGCTGTCCTCTGAGGCCTTCACACAGTGCGTCACCTGCAGGAGGGCCCAACACTGTCTGCCTGGCTTGCTGGAACGCTGGTCCTCTCCACGGCCAGGGGCAGCCACTTCTGTCGCCACTGAACCAATGTTCCCAACACCATCTGCGGCCTCTCTGGAGGCGTGTTCCCACGGGTTGGGCCCACCTGGCTGGACTGTAACTCCAGAAGAGCCATTCATGACCCTCCCCAACCCAACCCAACCCTACTGATTCAGCCCTACTCTCCATACTGGTTGGATGGTCCACTTCAGATGAATCATACCAGACCCTACACAACCCTACCTTCCTGCCTGGCTGGACCGCCCATGCAAGATGGATTCTACCCTACCATTCCTTCCCCTCCTGTCTCATGGAACAGTACCCACAGCCCCTTCCAGCATAGATGAACATGCCTCTCCCCTTCTCTCCTGTCCCTACTCCTCTGCCTCTCTTCTCCACTTTCCTCCTCTCCTCTCTCCAACCCTCCTCTCTTGGTTGACACCTGGCTCAGGGGTCAGAGCTGCAGTTCAGTAGGGCCTAGGTTCAATGGTTCAATCCCCGGCACTAAACAGGATCCCGAGCCCAAACCGGAGTGATGCCTGAGCAAGAGTCAGCCTTGAGGACTGCCAGATGTAGCCCTAAAAGTAACAAAAAATAAATACCATGGGAGAGACAACAGAGCCAACCCAGGTTCGATCCCCAGCAAACCATATGGTTCCCTGAGCACAGCCAGGAGTAATTCCTGTCCACGGAGTCGGGAGTAACCCGAGCACCACCAGGTGTGGCCCCAAAACAAATACTGGCTCCCCCCTGCATTCTAGAACATTCTTGTGACACCCACCATTCATGTCGCCCACCACCTGGTTCACACTGGCCTCTGGAACCAAGTGCAAATATTCACTTCTGGGCAGAGAAAAGTGCTTTGTGTGCGCGCACTTTAATTCTTCACGTCTCTTCCATGACTAGCTCCAGCTGCTTGGGACTGTTGGGGCAGGAGTCAAAAGCCCGAGTCCTCACCTTTCCCGAGTCCCTCCTTTCCCTCACCCTCATCCCTCCATCCCCTTGAGTACAGTTGAGGAAGGGCCATGTCTGCAGACCGGAGGGCTGGGGGACCTCCAAGAACAAGCTGTCAGCGGCCCACGGTGGCAAGAGATTGAAAAGCTTTGGGGACAGCGAGGCAGGCAGGTAGGACGAGTGTGGGGAATCCGTGAATGCAGAGAACCAGAGCGGGGCACTGAGTCCGCCAGCACTGGGGAAGCCGTGATTAACTGGGGAACCCCTCACCCCATGCCTTCCGCTCTGGCACCTGTCCCCAGGCAGAGCCGGGACTCGGGTTTGCAGTGAAGTTCAGTGAGGCTTAGCACCCCCATGTGTCTGACCCATCCCAACCCACCTGGGCCCCCTGGGCTCTTCAGCACAATGGAGCAGACTTGAACCCAGGTTACCTTTAAGGTAAGTCTCATAGATGGGGACCCCCCCTGCAAGTTGGTGAAGTAGAGCATTCCCAACTTATCAACAAAACAAAATTAAAAGTAAATGCAAACATCTTCATGCTGTTAGAATGTTCCATGTTTAGGGGCAGGCGGGAAGCATAGTCTGAGCGTTGCTGCAAAGCTTCCCCACACACGGCCAAGATGGGTGTGAGCCCCCACATGAGGTCAATGTTTTGTTTTTTTGGGGGGGCACACCCATTTTGATGCTCAGGGGTTACTCCTGTCTAAGCACTCAGAAATTGCCCCTGGCTTGGGGGGGGAACCATATGGGACGCCAGGGGATCAAACCGCGGTCCTTCCTTGGCTAGAGCTTGCAAGGCAGACACCTTACCTCTAGCGCCAGCTTGCCGGACCCAAGGTCAATGTTTTCAATGTGAGTTTAAACAGTCATAGTGCAAAACTTTCAGTGAGAGTGGCAGTTTATGAACTTAGGAGACTTTTTCTGGGGGGGTGGAACCCACACCTGATGACGCCCAGGGGTTACTCCTGGCTATGTGCTCAGAGATTGCTCCTGGCATGGGGGACCATATGGGACGCTGGGGATCAAACGGCAGCCCAACCGCATGCAGAGAAATTGTCCTAATGCTGCGCCATCTCTCCGACTGACTGGTTCAAAGTCTGAGAGCTCAAAAACATTAATGCACACAGCAGAACCCAGAATAACATGGTTTCATTCATGGGAGAAAGCTGATGGGGGATTCCAGGCCAGAGGCAGGAGCACTAGCACAGCAGGGAGGGCGTTCGTTTGCCTTGCAGGTGGCTGACCTGGGTTCGATGCCTGATCCATTGGATCTCCTGAGTCTGCCACTCCAGGCTGGATGGAGCTCATGGGGCTTGAACAGAGGATGATGAATTTGCCTCCACTTTCACTGCAAAGACCGTGAACTCGACCCACAGAAGGCCCAACTGGCCCCCTCCTGCCCACTCTCTCCCTCCTGCACCCAAGGTCACCTGGAGAGCTGCTCACAAATCACTGCTTGGTCACCTGAGAACTCCCAATAGTGTTAGATTCCCCCCCCCCGCCCCAAAACCCCGGGATAGAGGGGCAAGTCCTCAAGCTGGGAAATGGTGAGGTGGAGCAGGAGATTGTTTTGGAGAAGCGGCAGCTGCAGCCTCAGGAAGCGTTAGTGCCTGAGTGTTTTAAGGTGATGTCTTATGGAGAACGCCAACGCCTGAAAAATTCCAGTAAGAAACTGTGGAGTTCGAGAGGTGTCGCGCAGGTCCTCTGCTCTTTGAGTTCAGATGAATGTCACAGCGGACACTAATCCGGTCTCCACTCACCACCCTGGGTGATCACCAACCTGGACTGCAAGGTTTGGAGCACTTACCTGGAGACAGACCTGCACAATACGGCCCGGCCCCTCTGCTGTAAACAGGTGGGAGGATTAACGTGGACATTGTCGGGCAAGCTTTGGAACACAAGCTACCCTGCCTTAGAATCTGCAGGGTTTCAGCCAGGGAAGGTGAGGCCACAAGTGGCTCTGCTCCCTCCACCAATCCCAAGGCCCCCTCCAGTGGGGGATGCAGCCAATCCCCATCCCAGGCATCCAAGAGACCTATGAGACCCCTCAGTGCTGGGCAGCAACATCCCTGCTGCCAGAACAGCTTTTGTTTTCACACCCGTTTCATTTGGGCACCAAGAGGATGGGGGGGGGGGGGGCGCGCTCATGAACAAAATGGAGGGTCCCCGAGGAACTCAGTCTGTATATTTAGGGACCCTCCCAGAAGAATAGGGGGCATCTGCCCCTGGAGACAAATGCCACAGGAGCTGGGCATGATAGGGCGGACCCCATGGGAGGACAGAGTCCCTTTGTGGCATCACTGGCCTCATGGCCTTGGATTTGGACGTGAAGTTCCAACAATCACAAGAGAAAAAGAAATGAGCCCGTGCTAGGATGGAGTCTGTGTGTCATGTACATTCACTCTCAGAAAAGGCTGCTTTCCTTTTTTCTTTTCTTTTTCTTTTTTTTCCCCCCTTTTGGACCACACTCAGCTGCACCCAGGGGTTACTCCTGGCTCTGTACTCAAGAATTATTTCTGGCAGGATTGGGAGACCCTATGGGATGCTGGAGATCAAACCTCGGTAGGCTGTGTGCAAAGAAAATGCCCTCCTCGCTGTGCTATCGCTCAGGCCCCTGCTTTCCTTTCTTGTATGTGCCAAGTACAAAGATGCAGTCACAAATCATCTCATTTGACTTTGTTTTTTCTCGTTTCTGTATTTTTGTTTTTGGTGCTCAGGGGTCATGCCTGACAGTATTTAGGGGCACTGTTTGGATGCCCCAGGGGTCAACCCTGGATTAGCTATATTCAAAGCAAGCACCCTCTCCGCTGTACCATGGCTCTGGCCTCTCATCTTACAAACACAATTTTGCTTAAGCAGACTTTAGGTTAGAAAAGTCATTTTAGTGCATCTGAATTCTAGACTTTGTTCTAAAAGGGTAACTTTATCCCCGAGGGCCACAGGACCTGGGGAAGGAATCTAGACCCAACAGTTCTAGAGGAAATCTGGAAACTTATCTGCCCTCCAAACCCGGCCAACCAGCAGCACTGAGAGCACAGAACCAACTCAAAAAATCCAATGGTCTCTCTCTCTCTTTTTTTTTTTTTTTGGTTTTTAGGTCACACCCAGTAGTGCTCAGGGGACCATATGGGATGCCGGGATTTGAACCACCAACCTTCTGCATGAAAGGCAAACGCCTTACCTCTAAGCTATCTCTCCGTCCCCTAATGGTCTCTTTTGTCTCATGTCGGCAGCCAACATGCTGTCTGAGTTGAGGAAGACACTGGAAAGGAGGCCACAGCCACAGCAACCACCAGTCAGCTCAGATCAGTCCCACCCACTGTGGGAAGTGGGAAGTGGGGCTTTGGTTGGAAAGACCAATTCTGCCCCAGGAGCAGGGACCGAGGGGATGAAGGGTGGGTCCAGCTAGCTCGAAGACTTATTAAATGCTACCATTGGGGGAGAGGGAAGGGACCAAAAAGCTGTGAGGCCAGACCCCACCCACTCCCTCTCAGGTTTCCTTCTGTACAGCCACCTGGCTCAGCTCCCACTCGTCGGACCTACCAGCCCAGGACCCAGGCGGCCTGGCACGCAGGGAAGCAAAGGCAGGCTTTTCCCACCAGCTCTTCACTCTCCCGACCTCACTTTTTATAAAAAGCATAGTGAAGAGTCTGAGGACAAATTATTCAACTGTTTATCATACATAAGACCGCATGACTATAATACAAAGGGGGTTCTTTTTTCATTTAACGTTACAATATACACAGCAAGTCCGGACCAGATCTTACAATCTGCACACAGGTATTTAACCTTTTCCATGCTGTTTATGTTTACAATGCACAGAAGTCCTGTAACCAAACCGTGTAGTTAAAGCACACAAAACTGGACTGTAACAGAACACAGTATGCAGAAGCACTGGATTTTAGGGTTTCCTTTCACATAAAGAGCAGTTTAGAAACTGCCACCCCTGTCGTTGCTGTTTTTGGTGCTTGCTAAAATGTGGCAACCAGCACAGGAAAAAAAAAATCAAAATTAAAATTTAGAGAAAACAAACAAAAACATAACCAAAGCCCCGACCCCTGAAATGTCTCCAGCTCCCACCCCACGCTGCGGTTCCTACGGAGCCTGCCTGCCGCTACCACGCCCCGCTGCTCCTCCTCCCCTTGCTGGAAACCTTCCTCGACTACCAGGTTCCAAAATCCATCCACAGGCTTGACAGTTAATTATAAAATAAATATGGATTTCCTGATTAAAAACAACAGAGTTGTGGCTTATAAGGAAACAAACAAAAAATGGGCATTTCCAAGTCTCCGTTCACGTGGTTTGAAGCCTTTCTGGTGTTACTGTTGAGAGAGAGTAAGGGAGAGCAAGAGAGAAAGAGAGAGCAAGAGAGAAAGAGAGAGACTTGCTTCTGTTCGAGAACACTGACCTAGGCAGCCGCGCACGGCACCTGGTGACAGACAGCTGCGCGCGTGATGCCGGGCTGAGCTGTGCGGGCAGGGGCACCAGAGGTAGATTCCTGCTTCCTTCCTAGGCTACTTCCATCCCTCCTTCTTCCTCCTCCCAGTTCAACCGCTCCAACGAACAGACCACCCTAGCTTCGGTCAATTAGAAAAACTAACCAAAACCAAACCAAAAAACGGGGGGACCAGAAATCTGGTGACTGCCAGACTGCGTTACATTAAGGCAGCAGCAGCAGCAGCAGCAGCAGCACAGAGCCAGGCACCCGCTCAACAGAGGCTGCTTCCCCAACCAAGGGCTCCCGGAGACTCAGCTTCACTCCCGCCAGCACCTTGAGGTGCGGCCGGCCCCCGCTGGCACGCGAACAAGCAGGCCCAGAAGAAGCCCAAGTCTCCGCAGTGGCTCGGCAGCTTCTGCATCCAGTGTCCCCGACCTTGGCGAGCCCGGCCAGGCCGTTGTGTGGCAGGTGGTGCCATCGCGCGTGGTGTGGATGTCAATCGATTCTGCTCAGTACACAGATTGCTGTAAATAGATTATTGGCTATGGATTCGACAACAGTTCCAGTTTTGTTTAAGCAATAGTACAGCCATAATTTTCAACTGACATTTAAAAATGGTCTAGTTACACCTTGTGTCAAAGTGCAGAACTGCTACATTATTGGTTACAGACATCTATGTGCTATAAAAACAGCTTTGGTACAATAAATTATCAAAAAAGAAAATAAATTTTTGTAAAATTCACAGCATAATTGTGAGGCAAAAAAGCAGTCACATAAAATTCTGCATTTTTTAAATGTTCAGGATGAACAGAAGACATCTTTGTGCAGAAGAAATGGTGGATACCATGTGCTGAAAAAGAAAGGAAGGAAGGAAAGAAAGGAAAGAAAAGAAAAGAAAAGAAAAGAAAAGAAAAGAAAGAAAGAAAGAAAGAAAGAAAGAAAGAAAGAAAGAAAGAAAGAAAGAAAGAAAGAAAGAAAGAAAGAAAGAAAGAAAGAAAGAAAGAAAGAAAAAATTTAAAAAGCAAACGTAAAAAAGCAGGAAAGGACACAGCTGTAGCTATTTCCATCAGAGCAAACCACTACCTCTGTGACCGTCAACCAATAAGGAAGTCGACTTTATGACACACGCCGAGTGACCTCACGATACCTTGCAACGAGGGGGTCACCCAAGTCTATTGGAAAAGAAAGGCCTCTGGAATTACCCATTCTCTGTGTTTTCAGCGTTAAGGACCGTCTGCGCGCAGGTCCTGGCGTGATTGCATTGGAAACGGCAGGCTCTTCTCAGGGCGAGTCCCAATCCGTAAGGCCAAAGGTTACCCCGAAGACCACCACTCAGAGCCCCCCCCGGGACCGGCCACGACTGACCCGTTGATTGCTTCTCAGTGCACCTCGGTTAGGAGACCAGTCCCCACTGCCCGCTGGCCAGCCGGCTGCGGCCCCTGCGGCGGAGCCGCTGCTTCTGCTCCTCAGTAGCTTCAGACAGGAGAGTCCTGATAGCCGCCGCCTTTTCCTCTTCCTCCTCCTTCCTTGCAGGCTCCTGGGCCTGCCACTTGCCAGCGTGATCCGACCGTCCCTTCCGCACAGCAAGCTGACCGCTGGCGGGCAGGCACCGTTGTCGTCGTCGTAGTGGGTGCCCGAGGGCCCTCTTCCGCACAGTACTGCATTTCCGTGCCCAGGTGTGTTGAGAGGACTTGAGAAAACCCCAAACTTCCCACCCCCCTCCCAAAACAAAAACAAAAAGGGGGAGGGGAAAAAAGGGAAGAAACACCCCCATGGGGCCCTGTATGCAAATTATGTGCAGTGCTTTAAAAACAAAAAAACAAAACCAAAAACAAAAAAACAACAGTTGGCAAATGACCGAGACCAACATCTGAACATGAACGCGTGGAACAGAAAGACGGAAAAACCCCACCATGACCGGGATGCGGTAGTTAAAGGGGCGGCGGAAAGAGGGCGCCTCGGAGCTCGCCCTGAAGATGGGTGTGGACATGGCTCTGGGGAAACTTCACTGTCCCTTTGTGATCTTTTCAAGTGAAAATCAAAAGTCAGCTTTGCCCTCTTGTAGCGGTTCAGTGTGTTAATCTCCTTCTGGTTCAAGCAGCTTTGCACTTTGTTTGTGTTTGTTGGTTTGTTTTTTTGTTGTTTTTTGTTTTTTTGTTTTGTTTTTCTTTTTTTTTTTTTGGAAAAAAAACACCACTTCTATAAAAACACACAAGAAACAAACTCCAGTTTCAATGTAGTCACGAGCTGGCGACAGGACTCTGCTGCACGCACACCCCGGTCATGGGGGACTCCTCCCGGTCGGCCCCTTGCCTCATTGTCAGGTGGCCTTCAGTCAGGTAATGTGCGGGCCCTGGGTTGGCAGAGAACTGGTACGTCGGGTGCCCAGCCATGCCAGTCTCTTGGCGGGGATTGGAGAAGACGGTCAGGTTCACGTCCATCGCTCCATTCTGCCCAAAGTCCAAGGTGTTAGCAGCCACAGGGCGGTTCTGGTAGGCCTGGTTGCCGTGGTTCCCCGTCGAGGAGGAAGATGTGGAGGAAGAAGTAGTTGAGGAAGACAGGGACGTCATGGAGTGGTGACTGTGGCCAACCTCCATGGAGTCCTGGGTAGAGGAGCTATTGGTGGGAGAGTTGTAGACCCTTGGCCTGGTCCGGTTACCCAAGGCTGCTTGTCCGTGGTGGTGGTGGTGATGGTGGTGGTGGTGGTGGTGGTGGGAACTGTTTCCATGGTGATGGTGCAATGCGTTCTGCGGAGGGGCTACATGAAAGGCTGTTTCTTGGACGGGATGAGTCTCAACAGTGACTTGGGTGGGAGCTTCGGTGCCTGACCAGCCCAGGGGAGCAGGAAACTGCTGACGCACCTGCAGGGACAGAGAAGAGTTCAGACACCAGCATTTCCCTTAACCAAGGTGTGGGTGCAGGCATGCGTGCACTGGGCTGGGGTTGGGGCAGTAAGGGCTTCATCTTAAAAACTGCTCATGTGGGGCCGAAGAGATAGCATGGAGGGAGGCAAGGTGTTTGCCTTCCATGTAGAAGGTCGGTGGTTTGAATCCCGGCATCCCATATGGTCCCCTGAGCCTGACAGGAGCAATTTCTGAGCGTAGAGCCAGGAGTGGCCCCTGAGCGCTGCCGGGTGTGACCCAAAAACCAAAAACCAAAAACAAACAAACAAAAAAAAAAACAAAAGGTATGTACTGATAGAGCTCCAAAAAACATGTGTGTGTGCATGAAACATATACAAAATATGTAAAACAAGCTGTGAAGCTGCATGGCATTGCAAAGGTTACTTGTACAATTGCATACACATAAAATGTCTCCCTTTTCCAAAAAATAAAAAAATAAAATAAAAAAAGGCCTGGAAGTCTTCAAAACCAGGAGCTGAAGGACATAAAGCTTTTCACTAAAGCCTTTTCTATTTACTTAGGTCTTAACCTTGTGAACGTATCAGTTACTCAAAATCTAGCTGTAGGAGGGCGGAGAAAGAGGCCACATTTGATCAATGTCTGTCAAAGGCCAGCAGGCGGCTCACGAGCTGTGCCTTGTGCCTGGTTCTTTCCAGTGCATCTGGAAGATTCTAGTTATTTGGGAGGAGGAAAGAAGGAAGAAAAGGTAGGCCTAAAGAGTTAGAGAGTCAAAAAGAACAAAACCAGAAAGTGCTAGAGCTGATGTGGGAAAAGAAACATCAACCCCTGCCAGTGGGAATGTGGCTTGGATATATGGGCCTTTAGGAAAAGGGTATGAACACATCTGCCAAAGTGAGGAACTAAGCCCCCTACCCCCCAACCAGGACCCAGCGACCCCACTTCTGGGCACCGAGCCCAGGGGCCCAAAATTCTGTTCAGCGAAGACATGTGTAGCCCTACTCAGTAGGCAAAAATCCGGAAACAACCACAGGGCTAGGGTCCAGGGACAGATGTCAGGGCAAGGAAACCAGAGCTCTTGTGCACAATGCAGCACTCGCCGCTGTGAGAAATGACAGGCGAGTGGGCACCAGCAGAGGGCAGTCATCCAGGAGAGGACCACCACACCCAGAGGCCCTCTCTGAACCCCTCCCTATGGGGGCTGTGAGGCAGCAGCACAGTCGGACCCAGGGACCTGTCGGCAGAACTGGGCCAGGCTGGCACTGGGTGCGCTGACGGAGGTTGGAGGCAGGCTCCAGGGACAATGGTGGAGGGAAGCAGATACTCGGGGTATGGTGCACGGAACCCTACCAGGAACAGCATCTTACATCACAACAACTCCAAGAAATGTAAAAAATAAAGAAAAATGAAGAAAAACCTGGGAGTTAAGGCTATTACACATTTACGACTTGATATGAAATAAACCATAGTCACTGTGCAGAGGAGAAGTGTGCCGAGCTGAGCAGTCACGACAGAACTGTGGGAGAGATTGTGCTCCGGCTCCAGAACTAAAGGGGGCTGGGCCCATAAGCCAGGTGGGTGGCAGGAGGAAGGCCGGGCAGGGCAGGGGCCAGAAATATGGGCACACAGAGATGCTGGGACAGCCCTTCAGAAGGAGCTCGAATCGTGGAGACAAAGACAAGCCAGAGAGGACATAACATCAGGAGGAAGAGGGCCAGGAGTGGTGAGACGGGACAGCGGGACACTGAGAGACACAGGTGCGAGGGGATGAGGCAGAGAGAGCCTGGCTCCCGCCTTGTAGGAGATGCAGCAGCACTATTGGGGGCCAAGGGGCATGGGGAAAATCCACCCACTGGCCCTCCCCGGCAACAGGGCACAGGCAGAGCAATGCACACAGAGATGTGGTTCTGTAGAAAGACAGTCCCAAGCAGAGGTGACGGGAAGGCTAGGGGACGTGGGGGTTGTCCGAGAACAGGGGCACTGCACTGACACCCACCTACTGCTCTTGGCCCTGCCTCACTGGGGAGAGAGCCGGAGCAGGCTCTGGGATGAGGGCGGGCTCCCTGGGAGAGGATCCCTGCAGCCTAGGCACAGCACAGGAGGAGGACAGGGCAGGCCCCTTCCAGAGGGGGTGGAGGGGTTGCAGGGAATGTGGGTGGCTCCAGGAGCCCCAGAAGGGGCCTTGAATCCTACTGCACATCCCTTCATGCCTGCCCCAGTACACTGGACTCTCGGGTGAGAGCCAGATGCCCAAAATGGCTCATCATGAGCTCTGGCACCACCACATTTCACCCCAATTGTAAAGGTAATGGAACCAGGTCCTCCTTTCCCAGGCGAACAGGATAAGCCAGCAAGCATTGCAAGCTTCGTGACGCTGAAGCCAGGCCTGGGTAAGGCCAGCTCGGGGGAGCAGAGGGCTCAAGCACCAAGGCCAGGTCCCACAGAGAGGTCCCAGAGCCACCCTAGGGTGTGGTCCTCTGTGCCCCAATGGGTGACCAGTTCCCACCAGGAGGGCAGGACACATGTGCTTCCCTGCACCCGGGCCCGCCCTCACCTGGGGACTGTGCGTCTCACAGTCCATGGCCTGCACGGCGGCCGTAAAGTGCCCGCCGCTGTGCCGGTGCTGGTGCGTGGGGTCCGACCTGGCTCTGCCGCTGTTGCTGGTCCCTGACGATCCACCTGCAGAGAGGGCACCGGCACGACACAACACAACACAGTAATTGTGAGCGCAGGGGACTATGGCACAGGACTGCCCCCGACGACTTGCAGCAGCGACTCCCACTCAAGGCCCCGGGGCACAAAGTTCTCTCAGAGTGGCCATGAACAGAACCAGGGCCTGGCCGAGTGCCTCCCACTCCTACCACCAAGGTCCCTTTCACCACCCACCGGCCTGCACCACCAGTGCCACTAACGCCCACTCTGGGCCAAGCGAAGCCGCTCCCCCAGGAACCAGTCACAAACCCAAACACTTCCTCCTCCCAGCCCGTACTCTCAACTCAGCCCACACTCTCAACTCAGCCCACATCCCCGTGCCTGCGTGCCCAGACCTGAGCTTGACGAGGTGCTGGAGGTGGTGCCCGAAGACTGGGACTGCTCCATCGCGGGACTGGTGGACACGCTGTTGCTCGTGTTGGTACCTTCGTCCGCCGTCTTCTTGAAAAAACTGTGCTGCAGGGCGTAGTACGGCTGGATCCGAGTCTTGGGGTCGTAATCCAGCATCCTTAAAATGAGGTCTTTGAACTTCAAGTAGTCGGCGACCGTATGACCCGATTCCCCGGCACGACGCCCACCAGGGCCTCCGGTTTCTACTCCAAGAATATTATGAAGCTTCCGAGTTCCTGGTGGTTTATACTCCTGAAGCAAAGGAAGAGGAAATGGCCTTGAGTGTGGGGGACTACGTGGAATGACAGGACTGAACGCCAGCCCCACGTCAGCCGTCTGAGGCCTTCTTCCTCGGCATCTACACACGGCCCTATGTCTGAAGGTGAAGTTCCCTTACGGTGAGGCACAATTTCGAGGCTCTCACAACTATTACCTCAACCAGGGGCCACCACCTGGATCCCTTTAGAAGACAGGGTTCCCCCCTCCCCACCCGCAACAAGTCACCTGAATTCATTTCCAAGCTTCTAAAAATTTGGTGTTAAACAAATCGTAGGATAAGCAGTGATGTCTCCTAGACCATCTACTTTATTTGGGACAGTTTCCTCAGAATGGAAAGTGGGAGATCCACTGAGGGTGGCAGCCAACACAACAGATCTGGGCAGGGGGAGCCCACACCTGGCAGGACCAACCCAGCAGCTGTGTGAAGAGGGTGGGCAGAGACACATCCACTTGGAAACAACCCCCGGAGTAGCTAAGGGGCGCCAATCCAAGGTGTCAGGAACCTTGCAGACACAGCTGACCAAGGACTAAAATTGATGAAGGGTCAGAGCCAGCAGGTCTCACAGGTCCCCTAAAAACCACCAGGAGTGATTCCTGAGCAGAGCTGGGAGTAACCCTGAGCACTGCTGGGTGTGGCTCCAAAACCGGATCAGTGAAGGCAAAAAGAACTAAATAAAGTCTGGATTCAGCTAACACCAAAGGAGGTTTCATTCCATCTCAACCAGTCTTTTGTTTTGTTTTGTTTTCATTTCACTCAGGGGTTACTTCTGGCTCTACACTCAGAAATTGCTCCTGGCAGGCTTGGGGGACCCTATGGGATGTAGAGGTTCGAACCACTGTCCTTCTGCATGCAAGGCAGACACCCTACCTCCATGCTCTCTCTCTGGTCCCTATTCCAACCGTTCTTAGAGACAAGAGTCTGGCCTAAACTTTAAAAAGTTACATGTGCACGGACTAAGAACAACATTTTTGAGGGGAATGGCCCCACACCTGTGTATACTCAGGGGTCACTCCTGGCTCTGTACTCAGGAATCACTCCTGGTGGTACTCAAGGGACCATGTGGGATGACCAGGGATCAAACCCAGGCTGGCTATGCGCAAGGCAAGGGGCCTTACTTGCTGGGCTATCTTTCTGGTCCCTAGATAATTCTCAACTTTTTTCTTTCTTTTTTTCTTTTGGTTTTCAGGTCACACCGGCAGTGCTCAGGGTTACTCCTGGCTCCATGCTCAGAAATCGCCCCTGGCAGGCACAGGGGACCATATGGGATGCCGGGATTCGAACCACAGTCCTTCTGCATGAAAGGCAAACGCCTTACCTCCATGCTATTTCTCCAGCCTCAGATATTCTCAATTTTAATAGAAAAAAGAAAAAGATTTTTTTCTTCTGAAATATCCCCCTACACAAAATATTATCTAATCATTATGATAATTATTACCTAAAACAGAATTCATCATTATAAATTTTATATTAATATACTATATCATGATTATATTACTGTATGACATAAAAATGTAATTGTATGTTATATAATTCTCATGTTATATAATTATATATTATAATACTATTAAATAATATTATTAAAACATTATTTTAAATAATTATCATTCCTTTTGGGAGAAATGCTAAGATTATAATTCACTGTGACTTTATTGTAATTGCACACAACAGAGATTGGGAAAACGGGATCAGACCCAGGAAGGAGGGAAGGTGCCAACAAAAATTCAGGAAGCAGTGGTGGGTGTTGCTGAGACAGGGAACTTGTGAACACCGTGACGGGCCGCATCAGGAGTTTTCAGGTTAAACGCCTGGGAAAGGGGCCTGGGCAGAGAGGCTGCAGACCAAGTCCAAAGGACTCTTGGGCAGACCCAGTGTGCCTGGGATTTCCTGGCCGTTCCGGACAGGAGGGAAACATGCCTGTATCGGCTGCCAGACACTGCACGGCCTTGAACTGAGAGGACAAGGCGCAGTCGCTGAGTTACACATCGGCTGTGAAGCGCACTGTTGCAGGTCTATTTTCAGACTGGACTGGAGAGACTTGAGGCCAGAGCCACGTGATAGGAGCACGCAGCCCCTGGCCAGAGGCAGTTCCCCAGGACTGACAAGGGGGTGGGTGGGTGAACAGCACCTCGGAAGTCGAAGCCACAGGGATGAGAGAGACCAGATCCCATCGTTGGGTTACTGGCTGTAACCTACACTCACCTACACTCACCACACGGGGAAGAAAGGTAAATCCAGGTAAATCATGCAGAATCACCATGGTTTTACTGAGCTGACACTTCTCAGAATAAGAAACACTATAAAAACAAACTTTAAGGATTCTGGGGGCCAGAGCAGTGGCGCAAGGGGTAAGGCGTCTTGCCTTGTGCGCGCTAACCTAGGACAGACCACGGTTCCATCCCCCAGCATCCCATATGGTTCCCCCCACCAAGCTAGGGGCGATTCTGAGCACATAGCCAGTAGTAACCCCTGAGTGTCACTGGGTGTGGCCCAAAAACCAAAAAACAAAAAAAAAAAAAAAAAGAGAAGAAAAGAATTCTGGGGTGGGGCCACAGAGTTAGTACAGAGGTAGGGTGTTTGACTTGCATGCAGCGGTCCAGGATGGACGGTGGTTCGAATCCCAGCATCCTATTTGATCCCCTGTGCCTGCCAGGAATGATTTCTGATGCAGAGCCAGGAATAACCCAAGTGTCACTGGTGTGATGCCCCTACCCCAAAAAAATAATTTTGAGGTGTGGGACTTCTGAGATCCATGTCACTGAGCTACAAATAAAGGACTAGATAATAAGACCTTATTCTGGTCACAAATAATTTTTTTTCCCACTCCTCCCTCGCTCCTCCTCTGGTCACAAATTGTTTAAATAAAAAAATATTTTTTGGGAGGACTAGAGTGATAGTACAGAGTGTGGAGTTTTTTTGTTTTTTTTTTGCCTTGCATGCAGCCAACTCAGGTTCTATCCACAGCATCCAATAGCTGATGGGTTCTCAAAGCTCGCCAGGAGTGATTCCTTAGTAGAGCTAGAAGTAAGCCTGAGTACTATGGTATGGCCCCAAACTAACAAATTCTTTTTTTCCCATTAAAAAAGGGGGGCAAATTTTTAAAGAAAAAGCACCATCCCCATTACAACTCCCGTTCCCAACTGCAGTGCTGTTCACCGTAACCTCACGATCAATCAAAATGCTAGCATGAAGGAGGGTGCAGTTGTCTGAAGAACTGCTCGACGTTAGGGCTTGCAGATAAGTCTAAGGAGGACTCTGGCCATTAAGCTAAGCTTGTTGAGAGATAACTCAGGACATGAATGACAGACCCAAGTTATAAAAGGAACAGTTAACTGGTAACAGTGTATTCCAGTAAATGTACAATAAGCTACAAAAGACAATTCCGTGAAAGAAACATTGCCCTGCCCATCTTCCTTCGCCAATATCCCACCTTACCCGTTTCCCATCTTTGGTCTTCTTTAAGTTCCAAGAGCCATCTGGCAACTTCTCAAAGAACTTTCTTGCTTTGGGCGCTTGGTCAAGAATATGAGCAGGTGGGATACCCAGAACTTCCACTATTTTATTCATCTGATCCACCTGTATTTAAAACAAAACAAAACAAATAAAATCTGTAACATCTACAACAAACCACAGCCTGCTTTTCTGTTTCTTCCCAGCCTCCCTATCTCCCTCCCTTCATACCTTCCTCCCCTCATCCCTCCATCTCCCTTGGGCCAGCACAAGTCTAGATTCTGGCAGAGTCCCAGCAGGGAGGGCAGGGCACTCCCAACTCGTCTGGGGCATGAGCACCAGCAGTCAGAGCAGAAAGGAGGGGGCAAAGCCAACAAGTGAAATTCTCACTGGTTTTAATTGAAACGTCACAAAAAGCAAAGAGGCTTAATAAAGTGTGAAGTTAATGAATATTTTTCAAAGTGCTACGTGAAATATCCCATGATCAGTAGAATGCAGCACAAGACAGACACAAAACTTCCCCCCAAAATGTCTGCGGATGTTGGAGAGAAAAGACAGCAGGGAGGGCGCTTGCCTTGCATGTCATAGTCGACCCAGGTTCGATCCCCGGTATAAGGTACCATGAGCACTGCCAGGAGTGATTTCTGAGCAGAGTGAGGAGTAAGCCCAGAGCACCACTAATTGCCAGGTGGGTGCCTCCCTCCAAACAAACAAAAAACAAGTCTGCAGGAGTGGAAAGAGATCGATCATTCAGAGCGGCACTGTGCCAGGTGCCGGCCACACCTTCACCGATCTTTCTCTTCCTTTACTTAAAATGCGTAAAACTGGATGCCAAAAATATTCAACATGGGTTTTTTGGCCCAACTGAAGAAACCTCACTGTCCTATCATCAACAATACACTTCCAAGTGACTAAACAAAAGAATGTAAGCTAAAAAGCACTTCCACGTTTGAAAGATGAGGTTGGTAAATAGATTTCACTGCTCATCAACAACTTTCAGCACAGACTATGACAAACGGGAAGCAAAAATAAATGCCGGGCCCGGAGAGATAGCACAGCGGTGTTTGCCTTGCAAGCAGCCGATCCAGGACCAAAGGTGGTTGGTTCGAATCCCGGTGTCCCATATGGTCCCCCGTGCCTGCCAGGAGCTATTTCTGAGCAGACAGCCAGGAGTAACCCCTGAGCAACGCCGGGTGTGGCCCAAACCCCCCCCCCAAAATAAATAAATGCCAACACTAGGAAAATCCCCGCCCCCCGCCCCAGCCCCATTTTTTCACATACCTCATTGGCTCCACTGAACAGGGGCTCCCCTGTGTGCATTTCAACCAGAATGCACCCCAGGGACCACATGTCGATAGCAAGGTCGTAAGGCATTCCCAGTAGCACCTCTGGAGACCGGTAAAAGCGACTCTGAATATACTGGTATATCTGAAATAGATTTCAAGACAGTATTCATTGTAAGCTGCTGCCTAGCTGTGGTCTGCCTTCGGTTAAGAACACAGGCCTTGGGCCTGGAGAGATAGCACAGTGGCGTTTGCCTTGCAAGCAGCCGATCCAGGACCAAAGGTGGCTGGTTCGAATCCCGGTGTCCCATAGGGTCCCCCGTGTCTGCCAGGAGCTATTTCTGAGCAGACAGCCAGGAGGAACCCCTGAGCATCGCCGGGTGCAGCCCAAAAACCAAAAAAAAAAAAAAAAAGGCCCGGAGAGATAGCACAGCGGCATTTGCCTTGCAAGCAGCTGATTCAGGACCAAAGGTGGTTGGTTCGAATCCCGGTGTCCCATAGGGTCCCCCATGCCTGCCAGAAGCTATTTCTGAGCAGACAGCCAGGAATAATCCCTGAGCACCGCCAGGTGTGGCCCAAAAACCAAAAAAAAAAAAAAAAAAAAAAAAGAACATGGGCCTAGCTCTAACAGAAAAAAACGGGCTATTGTGAATTAGGATCCCCTTTACTAAACTGGGCATCAGTCTATGAATATTGCTTCAAGCACCAAACATTTCAAGGAAATGGCTCGTCTGTTGTGAAATACAAACTACCAGGAAGATTCAAATGTTTCCATTTAGTCCAAAACTGGTCCTCAAGATACATCTTTAACCACACCGTATTAGATAAGATTGAGACTAGTTTCTCAATTATTCTTTCTTTTTGATGACAGTTTTCACGTGTATCTGGAGGACTGTAACTCAACCAAACAGCCCTGACCTGCTACCAAATGCACTGTGCCAGTTTCTCCCCAGATCAATTCTGCAAATGGCTGTCTGTGTAGATGCCAATGGGAATGACCCAACTCGTGACTCCCCTATCTTGTCTCTGTCTACTGCCTCACTCAGAACTGTCTCAGAAACACCTGAAATACATAGGAATCTGGGAACAGCTTTCTGAGTGTCTGAAAAACTCAGCTGTTCTGCAACCAGAGACAAAGCTCTTTCCAGCCAGCTCCTCCTCCGAGTCACTGGAGCTGGTGACCAGTGTGTAGCACTGGATGGATGGTCACAGCCCCCTCCTTCTGCTGCCTCTGGATGCCCAAAACCACCAGCACCTTCATGCTTAAGGAGTTACAACCCAACCTGCATGCCTGCCTTCCTTCCCCAAAGGGAAGCCATTCAAGTTCATGAAGAACTGCCACACTGTAGAGCTTGTTTATTCAGCCAATGGTACCATATGCCCCAAGACTTCCAGCTACCGAGACAGTCACATTTCCTGGCCTACACAAAATATTTTGGGAAACAGGACCGGTGGGACAGTATAGCAGGAAGGGAACTCGTTGTGCATGTAGCTGAAGAGGTTCAATCCCTGGTACTACATATGATCTCCTGAACTCATTAGGAGTGATCCCCGAACACAGAACCAGGAATAAACCCCAAGCACTCCCGGTTGTGGCCAAAAGAATTTTAAAAAGTGAAAGAAGCTCTTCTGGAAGTAGGGAAACTCACTTGCCCCACTATACCTTTTGCTACAGGATAGTAAATTTAGGGCATAGCATTCCATGGACATTTTCAAAGATTTTCAAAGATTTCCTGTGCAACTCCTAGGGCCAGGGATTGTGGCTCAGTGGTCCAGTGCCTGTCTGGCATGTGTGAAGCTCAAGATTCTAACCACATGGGCCGGAGTAGATAGCACAGCAGTAGGGTGTTTGGCTTGTGTGTGTATATATATATATATATATATATATATATATATATATATATATATATATATATTTATATGATCAACCCAGGATGGATGGTGACTTGAATCCCGGCATCCTAAATGGTCCCCCAAGCCTGCCAGGAGCATTTTCTGAGTGCAGAGCCAGGAGGAACCCCTGAGTGCCACTGGGTATGACCACAAGAAAGCAAAGCAGAGAGGGAGGGAGGGAGGGAGGGAGGGAGGGAGGGAGGGAGGGAGGGAGGGAGGGAGAAAGGAAGGAAGGAAGGAAGGAAGGAAGGAAGGAAGGAAGGAAGGAAGGAAGGAAGGAAGGAAGGAAGGAAGGAAGGAAGGAAGGAAGGAAGGAAGGAAGGAAGGTTCTAACCACAGCACCACTCAAGAGAAAAAAATAACCACATAGTTACAATTAAAAACTCACTAAAGTAACATTAATTGTCTGATTTTGGCTGAAGAGAGGCAGTAGCACTAGGCGTTAAGGAAGAACGAATGACTGTTTAAACAGAAAAAACATCTTTCCAGTCTGGAACCCACTCGGTGACTGAACGCCTAGTTCCCTTCACATCTATTCCATAAGAGAACACAAGGCGTGTTTAACTTTCAAGAATCACGGGGGGGGGGGGGGGGAGGCGCTAAGGCCTGCCCCCCACAATTAAAGCCTGGGAGAAGGGCTGGATGGGACAGGACAGGACTCTGCCACTGCCTGGGAGGGGCAGGGATGGAGAGACACTACCCAAGTCTACGTCTGACACTGTGTGTCTGACCCTTTTTAGATGGCCGTGAAGAGCACATTATCCAACAGCAATCTCAATCCCTTTCCAAAAAGGCACCACTAATAAATTCCAGTTTACGTAAAAATGCTCTGTAAAAGCTTTTACAACTATCAAAATAAGAAAAACTTTGCTTTCTTTCCTAAGTCAACTAATCCTGAATCTATTTATCACTAAGGACAGGGCGGGGCTACTCAAACAATTCCTATAGAGAAAAACAATTTGCCAACTATATAACTTCTGTATTGCTGCCACATACAATGCCAAATTATATATGTGTATGTTTTCATTTTAGCCATCAGCTTTACAAGGTTTTTATTTTATCTTGATCTGTCAACAGAGAAATTACAGTAAGGCTTCAATGTCCCTTCTCTTTGGAAACTACAGCTACAATTCAACCAGTATTTAACTCCCTCACCTCCTTTTCTGTCTTTTTAGCACTCATTTTTTTTCCCCAATCCACTTGGCAAAACCAGGATCTTCTAATTCAAAGCTTTACTGTTCACATTTTTTTTAAAAGGCAGGTTCCCCGAAACTAAGTATCAACACATGATGATTCCAGAGTCACTCTCAAGTCAGCCGTTCCCTGGCGTCAACTCATCAACTCATTCATATAGAGCAGTTTTCCACCTATATGGCGTTTTCCAATTCTACCATCACTCATGATTCGTGGTCTGAAAGGTGATTCAAAAATACGGCACATGCCTAGCACGTGTGAGGTGAGGGTTCAATTCTCGGCATTAAAAAAAGATAAAGAGTCCAAAGTCCTGATAACACTGTCCAGAGAGAGCTAAGCACTTGCCCTGCATGGACCCTGGTTCTAGCCTGGCACTAAGCCCTGAGCACTGCCAGGTGTGGCCTCCAAACCCAAAGGAAAAAGGTCCTGCAAATACTCACCCTCTGCCCCAACTGGCAGGAACTGCCGAAGTCAACGATCTTGATTGCACTGCGCTTAGGGTTACACAGAAGGATATTCTCAGGTTTTAGGTCACAGTGAATGATACTAAGCTCTGGAGTCGCGAGGAAAAGCAGTGCGGTGCACATCTGTTGTGCAAATTTCCTGGTCAGATTCAAAGAGACACCTCGAAAATTGGTGTTCCTCAACAAGTCATAGAGGTTGTAGGACAGCATTTCAAAAACTAAACAGAGATGGTTTCGAAACATAAAGTGGCGCTTCAAATGCACTGAAAGAGAAAAAAAGGGTTTCGTTTTAAATTATACATGCCAACAGAGTAGAGTAAGGCATCCATGCACTCCATTTCTAAAGCGGTTGGGCCAATTGGAGAGGGAAAAGTCCAGATAAAACATGGAGATATGTTTCCTGCAGCAAGAGGTTCCAATTAGCTAAGAATATTTTTAAATTGCTCGTCTACAAATTAAGCAGGTGTGTCTGTCAATAACCAATATAATGCACAAAGGGAAAAATTGCTTGTTTTTGAAAACGTCAGAGCTGAAAACACGAGTAGCAAGCAGGCAGAAAATACAGAAAATACGTATCATCACGCACAAACACTGCCAGCTTTGCTGACTCTGAGGCTTCTCGACGGATTCTCCAAGGCCAGTATCTGAGGCAGAGGAACAAATGCCTGGCAGCCCTGATCAGATCAAGGTACCCAACTCTGTCCAACCCACTCCACTCCCTAGAGACTCTTGCAGGTTTGGGGAAACTTCAGCACAGAGTGCCAGCCTAGAAAATCTAAATGGTGGCAGATGTGGAGATCACGTAAGGCCTCATTACTGGCCGTCACCGCTGGCCCTCCACTAAGGCCCCAGCATCAGGGACTATCAACAGGGACCATCAGATGGGCTCAGGGCTCAAGACTCAAATGACACCTCCTTGGGGGAGCCCCGTGCTCTGCTGGCACCAAAGTGGCCCCTGGCCCCATGTGCTGCTGCTTTAGCCCCAGGACCTGTGCACTCTCTCCAGGATGACGGCAGTGGCGCCGAGAAAGGGGTCTGGAACTGTCCCCACAGGTACAGTGTGTAGCCGGAAGAGACACACATTTTTCAAAGACGATAAAAATAGTGTTTCTAGATCACTTTCGATACACACAATCTAAATTTAGAATAAAATACAAATAATGCACGGCTCTTGAGCACAGCTCGAGAGAATAAAAGCGTCCCCCAAGGGCACAGAAGGTTCAAGTGACTGCAGGGTCCAATCAGCAAAGAACTGGGCTCTGGCTAAGTATGTCGGAAATGGCTCTCCTCCTCCAACCCTGCTTGGAAACCCTTACTCCCCCACCCCCACTTCCCCGTTAATAGGTTCCGACTTGAAGCCTACAGCTCTGCGTGAAACACTGATGTCCCACAGACAAAGCCTATGCGAGTTTTCATCTTGCTAGGAGGAGATTCGAATTGGAAAGCAAGGAGTTGAGGCTGAAACCCAAGCGAAGCGCAGAGGCTCTGGGAAACTCAAGGGCGCTCTTCTGGGGGAGACCTACCCACCCGTCCCTGCAACCATGGACTCGACCGAGTCACTGTGGCTCCAGTGCGCTGAGCTGAGCTGAGCTGAGCTCGAAACTAGCTCACGTTTAGAAAGTCCGAGCAGGGGCCAGAGACAGCACAGCAGTAAGGCATTTGCCTTGCATGCAGAAGGACGGTGGTTCGAATCCCGGCATCCCATATGGTCCCCGTGCCTGCCGGGGGCGATTTCTGAGGTTAGAGCCAGGAGTAACTCCTGAGCACTTCCGGGTGTGACCCCAAAACCAAAAAAATAAAAATAAAAATAAAAAAATCCGAGCAACTGTCTGTTGAGTCTTTTTACAAGAGCTGAGGGGAAGAGAGGAGTGGTCCCACCTTGGTCTTCATGCATGGCCTGAACCCTCCTTTAGCCAGTTCATGGTAAGAGCAATTCAGACAGACTATGGCCATTTTAAGGGCAGGAAGTCTCTTAAAAAGTCACCAGAAACAAGTCAATGAAATGTCCAACCTGGGCTAGAGACTTCTACTCAAATGGAGCAAAGTGTTGATCCTCAGCACCACATGAGTACCCTGGAATGATGCCCAAGCAGTCAAAAGTCTCTTGCGTACTATGGTGCGTGAGCCCCCAACCAAAAACAACAGCTTCGACATATAACTTATGATATAAATTTATGACACCTTAAATATCAGGGTGAATCTTACTGGGCCCTTTTGGGTTGTTCTCTACAACAGAGCTTTGTTTCTTGGGTCATTGCATTGAGATGCTTTCAGCATCGTCCTCAGGAAGCCTTAAAAGAAAACCTCATCCAAGAATCTCTGTAATAACTAATACAGATTAATGATCATCAGTTCAAAATTAAAATGACAGCCATTACTAAATGCAACTAAGTGGCTGTCATCTATTGAGGACTTCGTTTTTTTAGGCCACACCCAGCTGCGCTAAGGGGTTACTCTACGCCAGAAATCACTCCTGGTAGGCACAGGGACCATTTGGAATGCCGGGATTCCAACCTACATCGGTCCTGGGTTGGCCACTTGAAAGGCAAATGCCGTACCACTGTGCAATCGCTCTGGTCACCTTTTGAGGACTTCTTATACACATGGCCACATTTATTTTCCTGTGAGGCAGAACAAAAATTCTACTACTCGGCTATCAACGTTCTCTTCTGAAACACAACATAAATATGTGCAGAAACCCCCACCCCCAAAGCGAGTCCAGATCCGTCCCAGTGTCCTTAAGGCACTTCTAAACTCCAAGAATGAAGGACTTCCGAGAGATAAATGCGCAATGACATTGAGAGGAAGGACTTTGAAAGTAAATGCTTATTGGGGGCCTGAGAGCACAGCGGTGGGGCGTTTGCCTTGCACAGCTTATTCAGAAGGTAGTTCAAATCCTGGCATCCCATGTGGTCCCCTGTGCCTGCCACAGAGCCAGGAGTAACCCCTGAGCACCATTGGGTGTGACCCAAAAACCAAAAAAAAAAAAAAAAAAAAAAAAGTAAATGCTACTAGTATGACACTATGAGATATGAACAGAGAAGATAAGGGAAAATCAATGACTCAAACTCATTTTATTGTACCAATAGAGAATGGAAGATGTCTCAAAAAAAAATCTACAAGTATCTGAGACTTATAAGCACATGCAATTTTTGCTATTGTCATTTTGGGAAACTAAAGAACCCTAAGGTGTTCCCTACTGTTTTTCTCTTATAATTATTCATATATATATATATATATATATATATATATATATATATACACACCCTTAGCCCAATCCCATTCCCACCCCCAGTTTCATAAGCTTTCGGCTGCTAAATAAAATGTAAACACATTTATTTCCCAAGTAAAATCAGCATTTCAGACCCTGAGTTACTATGTCTTCATGCCTAAAAGAATCACTCAAGTGAGCTGATTCTAAGGTCAGCACCTGAAAACTGCAGCATTTAGACCTGGCAGCTCTCTGTGTCTTGGGTAGCATGTAAAATAATGGCACCATACAACCCCTGGAGTCTAGGAGGAACTAAACAAGAGCGTCGCACACACTGTAAGTGGATGAAGATGACGAGGCAGAGGTCAGATGCCCCCCGCTTTCCCTGTTTTCATTAACTCTATGTCTCCTCGTTTTATTTCTGGAAGGAACTCTGACGAGGCTGGATAACACTGGAACCAACACTGGCTTTGGAGCAAGGTCACAGAGGGTTCACACCCACTCCCAGTCCAGGGCTGTTGGTTCTATTTGTCCTGGTGCAAATCCCTGTAACCCCCCAAGTCCCTCCCTTGTTCTTGATCACTCATATCACAGCTGGTGAAACTCTAGCACCACAGTCTGTGTCACAATCAGTGATGGTTCCGGTGTCATGGTGAAGTCTAACAAATACTGCCAAGGACAGAATTGGCTCCAGACCACTTGCCCTCTTTGCTCAGACCTTCCAAAAAAGGTTCTAGAACCACCAGCAACATCTGAACATAATCTCAGTTTTTTGGCTACATTAGAAGGAGTTAATGTTCCCATAATCTGGGGCCAAAGAGATAGCATGGAGATAAGGCATTTGCCTTGCATGCAGAAGGTCGGTGGTTCGAATCCCGGCATACCATATGGTCGGTCCCCCGAGCCTGCCAGGAGCAATTTCTGAGCATAGAGCCAGGAGTAACCCCTGAGCACTGCTGGGTGTGACCCAAAAAAACCCAAAAATGGTCCCATAATCTTCAGATAAACACACATCATTAATAAGCTGTGAAAATGACACTATTCTTGCTAGTTTCTAATCTGTTATCACATGGGATGACGAACCCCAAAGCTTGGAATAATAAGTGATCATGTTGTTTACATATATCAATGCCCTTCAATAAATCAACAGCTGACTCTGTAATCCCATTCGGATAAAATCAGCCAATGTTCATAAGGAAGGAACTGCGAACTCAAAAGCCCTGGTCTGGGAGGATAGGACGGCCTATCCAAAGCATTTACCTATGTAGTATTTCATCTCAGTGTCATGTTTGTTCATGAGCTCAAGCAGTCGCACTTCAATCTGGGCTTGATTTAGAAAAGCCTTCTTGTTCTTTATGATTTTAATGGCAACCCATTCTTGCTCCACGCGATCATATGCCTTTACCACCTGCAAAAGAAAACAGACAAAGTTGGCTTCCAGAACAGCAAATACTTCACGGGAGAGTACTACGAGTCAGCTGATGCTGCTTCCTTTTCTGCCCTTCTGAACGAAAAGAGCATTTTTATTTCCATCTACTGTCCCGTCCAATCACAAATGAACCGTAACTTCTCACTGTCCAATATTAAAATAGGTAACTTTGTTTTGGGCCACACCTCATAAAGCTCATCAGGGGTTACTCCTGGTTCTGCACCCAGAAACTAATCCTGGCAGTGCTCAGGGAACCATATGGGATGCTGGGGATAGAATTTAGATTGGAGTCTGGAGCGGTGGCGCAAGCAGTAAGGCATCTGCCTTGCCCTCGCACAAGGCTAGAGCAAACTGTGGTTCGATTCCCTGGCATCCCATATGGTCTCTCCCAAGCCAGGAGTAACCCAAGTGTCATCAGGTGTGGCTGAAAAACCAAAAAAAAAAAAAAAAAAAAAAAAGAGCTTGGGTTGGCCTCATGCAAGTTAAGTTAAACATACCACCCTCTGTGTTTTCTCCAGCCCCCAAAAAAGTAACCTGTTTATTAAGTTAGAACTATTCTTGCTCCAGAAAGTAACTGAATCTCATGGGGACAGAGTAGAAACACAATGGCTAGGGGTGTTTGCCTTGCATGTGGCCAACCTATGTTTGATCCTCCGCATCGCATATGGCCCCTGAGCCTGCCAGGAGCAATATCTGAGCCAGAAGTAACCCCTGAGTGCTGCCGGTATGGCCCCAAGACCAAAACAAATAAAAAAAGATAACTGAATCTCAACTAGTGTTTTGAAATTTTATTTTTGGGGGTAATCACACCCGGCAGAGCTCAGGGGTTACTCCTGGCTCTATGCTCAGAAATCGCCCCTGGCAGGCTCGAGGGACAATATGGGATGCCTGGGATTTTTTTTTTTTTAAATCTTTGATTAAAAGAACACTTAATGGGCCCGGAGAGATAGCACAGCAGCGTTTGCCTTGCAAGCAGCCGATCCAGGACCTAAGGTGGTTGGTTCGAATCCCGGTGTCCCATATAGTCCCCCATGTCTGCCAGGAGCTATTTCTGAGCAGACAGCCAGGAGTAACCCCTGAGCACTGCCGGGTGTGGCCCAAAAACCAAAAACAAACAAACAAACAAAAAAAAATCAAAAAACCACTTAAAAAAAAATCTTCTAACAAAAAGAGAGAGAAAAGCATGGCTTCAATCCCAAGTGCAAGTGTAGGGTATCTGAAAGGTTCTGGTCACAGGAAAAATGCAGGTAAAAATGTTGTAACTTTAGATTTTCATAGCAAGTGAAAGATAACAAAAGAATTCATTTATACTTAAATAAAACTAGATACAAATAATCAGGGAATTCCATGATGTGGACTAGAGTCAGACTAGGAGATGGCAATGTTTGAAAACTAAGAATAAGTTAGTATAAAAAGCAAAGCCCACATGCAAACCACCTCATGAGTCCCTCACCTCTACCTGTGCATGCAAAGTGAGTTCCATGTTAGGTACAAAATAGCCACCCAAAATGGGCAGGTCACATCCAGTCCAGTTTTTAGAAACCAGCAGCAGATGTGCCTGAGTTAACATAGTTAAGTTATGCTCCATCACTATATCCAGTTTGCATACAGGCTACAGGTTTTCTTCTGCAGCAATCATGTCTGAAGAGGTGTGGCAGGTGGGGGCCTCAGATCAAAAAGCATGTTCTGGGACCCACAGCCAATGACAACTGGTGGGCTGACATCAGAACCTCCAGTTTCAGCCCATTCTGAAATAACTGGGCTATTAATTCAGGAGTGCCCACATATTTTGCCACATGCTCAAAAAAAGTGTAGCACCAGAGTCAATGCATTAAGAAGAGTCTTGCTGCACAACGGAACTGAGAGGGTGAGGACACAGGACTACACAGTAGAAGAGCTGGGGGACCCAGGGCCAGAAACAAAGGCCTTTGATCCTCTTCAAACTGCAGCCCTGCTGAGGACATTTAAAAAACCTGCCAGTGTTTTTGCCATCACTGCCTGTCCTGTTTATGAACAGAGGACTCAACCTGGCCCTCAGTGCTTATGTGTGAGGTGTGCTTCACATTCTCCGACTCCTTCCCTCTCTCTCTCTTGCGTCCTCCTCTTGGTCTTGGGCAGGGGTCCTCAAACTACAACCCAACGAAAGCAGATCCAAAGCTCCCATTAAAATACTAGTAAGCAAAAAAAAAATTAAAAAAATAAAAAAATAAAAGGGGGGGTGGGGAAAAGAAATACTAGTAAGCTGTTGATTTACCGTTACTTATTCTTCATTTTAAATATTGTATATGCTTTTTATTTTTACTTCAAAATAAGATATGTGCAGTGTGCATAGGAATTTGTTCATAGTTGTTTTTTGTTTTTAACTACAGCCTGGCCCTCCGACTGTCTGAGGCACAGTGAACTAGCCCTATTTAAAATGTTTGAGGACTCCTGGGCTAGGAAGTCACTCAGAGTTGGGTTTTAGAAACTGTCCGGCACCAGCCCCACCACCTGAGATGTCCTCCCTCCCATCCACCTACACCCCCGGTGTGCACCCCACAGCCACCTGGTAAATGTTGGCTCTCCTCTAAGAGAAGAACACAGAAGAGGCTGCACCTGGGAGGTGTGCCCTCAAAAACAAGTGTTCGAAGGTCAGGAGCTCGGTACTGGGTGAGTGAGACAGTGCCAAGACCACTGGCCTTCCACCTGACCACAACTCCCAGAGCACAAACAGCTACATGAAGTCCCCCGAAGGACACTTCCATGCAGAGGCCTGTTGGGGTCAAAGACAATCCAAGCCTAATGCACAGCCTCAGGCTTTCCAGGCCCTCCAAAAAGAAAGAAGGCTCTGCTATGGCAGCTCAGAGGGTTCATTCTTATCTCCTAAGAGATGGAATAGGAGGAGAAAAAAGGGAGAAAACAGTCTCGTGGTTGAGCCGAAGAGACAGCACAGTGGTAGGGCTTTAGCCTTGTGAGCAGCTGACCCTGGACGGACCCAGGTTCGACCCCGTGATCCCATATGGTTCCCAGAGTAACCCCTGAGTGCAGTTCAGTGTGGCCCAAACCTCCCCCACCAAAAAAAAAAAAAAAGTCTCGTGACACTTCCGAGCCAGTGCAATTTGACTCTCTTTAGAGAACTGAAATAATCCACACACTTACAAGTCCACTGCTTATATCTGCTTATATTATGCAATAAATAGTCAAAGTGAGAGCCAGAGAGAGTATGGACAGAAGACACGGACCTTGCAGGCGGCTGACCCCAGTTCAACCATAGATGATTTTACGAACACGGCCAGGAGAAAGTCCTGAGCACTCTGGGCGTGACAGTAAACCCAAATTCACTGAAGCACACTACTGAGAATGGAGCACAGCATGCAGGCTGGGCTCGCCCAGTACATCTGTCTCCTTACCTGTCCAAAGGAACCTTTGCCTATTAATGAATCGATCTCGTAACGATCCATCCACTTCTCCCCGTTTTTTACGATGTAATCATAGTTGTCGTCGTCATATCCATCGTTGTAAACCTTCCTCTCCTTCTTATGACTAGAATCATCCCCCTGGCCCTGCTGGTGTCTTCGTTTCTTTTTTGCATAGTAAACCTGAAATGAAGATATATGTCGTTACTGAGACTGTTAGGGTTGAGAACGAATGAATGAACGAACGAACGAACGAACACACACACACACACACACACACACACGAATACATATGACAAAAAGGTGCTGCTGAATCAATGAAGAAATATACGAGGTACAATCAGTATTTGGCACAGTTCCCATCATCAGGAGACGGGATGATGGGGTGCTTTGGAGGACACTGGGAACTGCGCCCAGCCATCACTTGTGAATGTGTACCCTCCTGCTGAACCACATCTCTGGCTCTGAGACACACCTTAGAGTGAGACTTCCAGAGGCTCTAGAACCCAGAGGTGAGTGTCGCAATCCAAGGAAAGCCATAGGACCTGACTCACAGGACTTTTGGACTGAGTGTTCTGGAAAAGACTTTAAACTGTGGCTGCTGATGTCACCAACAAGGACCTGGCCAAGTGAAGTCTTTTTGTCCTCTCCACATTTCAGTTTCCTCCTGTCCCGTCAGTCCCTAGTTTGTGTGTGATTCACAAGGCAGGAGGTCTGAAAGCTGAAACCTGAAGGGGACATGAGCACTGTTCTCCTAAGATGCTCTAGCTTTCCCGCTGACATAACAGAGCGGTGAGCAGGAAAGACTGTGTGGCAGCTCCCTCAGTGACTAGCCACAAATCAATCTGCCTCTTTATCTGCTTCTCTTAGGGTTTGTTCAGGCCAATGAAAAACAAGAGGTGGGTGAGTCACCAAAAGTCGTAGCCACTAGCCTGGAGGAAAGTCTGTGGCACACAGCGTCACAGAACAGCCAGGAGCCCACCCGGGGTACGTGCTGACAGGAGGTTCAAAACAAGGACCAGCAGAGCGGCTTGTTCTAACAGTGTGAGCAGAGCTTTGGGGACAATCTTGGGGAAATAAAGGTCTGTGAATGAGTTTGGAATATATCGATATCTTCCACCAGAAGTTTAGCTGGCAGCAATATGTCTCGTAAAGTGATCCGGGCATAAAGAAAACCAACTCTAGAATGTTCCTCACTGACATCACCAGATCTTCTCCTGCCACGTGCCAAAGTCATTGACTAATGCTGGCACTGAGCACTACCAAACTGCTAAAAAAAAATGTGCTTGAGAGCAGCTTTTCCAGCCAATGTCCCTGAAGCAGAAGAAGTGTCTGATTTGAAGGGATATTTGGCTCTGGGCAGGAATGGAAGCTTGGGCCATCCACTCCTTCAGACTTGGTAATGATCAGTACCAGAGCCAGCTGTGACGGTGAGGCCGCAGCACAGCAACCACGCCGGCGAGACGTCTGGACACCAGGAAAAGGAACTTCAGGGGCAAGGAGCCAATTGTAGGGTGAGTGAGTCAAAGCACTGTCGCTTTTGTCCTACTTACTTTCACCAAACAGGCCTTTAAATAGTGTGTAGTGAAAATCAGATTCTGACTCTAAAAAAATATACATGCAATCTGCATGGTCAAGTTAGCTGGTTTAATGTCAGAGCATCTGACATTCTCTAGGCAAAAAACACCCAGAAACATATAACAATTCAAGTAAAACTTCAACCTGTACTTTTATAGTAGCAGTGTCATTTTGTTTTGAAGAAAAGTGACGACAGAAATAATGACTCAGCAGATGATGTTCACCATGACACTGAGAAACAGGGACAGTTAGCCTAAATGGAAAACTTCTATCATCCTTGTTAATACTTTCTTCTTATATGATCACGATTCTAAGTGCTCAGTCTTCACAATGATTATCACTCTGCCAGTCACTGAGTATATAAAACGTTTAGCATGTTAAAATAGGTCACATCATAGTTTGTCTCAAATGCTGTGGCCAGTCAGATGCTATTACAATAAATCGATGTGCTTACCTCATTAATATGCTTATATGTTTTGATCAAGTCAACAGAAAGTTTTCTCAGGGGAGCAGTTGCTGGGTCTCGGAAGGTTTGGGGCATCCGCCTCTGTAACATGACAATATCAGGCATCACCTTAAATAGACAGAAAAGACTAGCACTTTAACTTTGCACGCAGTGAGGCCCCTCTGTTCCCTGCACGCAGTGACAAAGAAACACCTTTGCGGTGTTACTGCAACCTTCCCGGTTCCAGTGCGGACTGAGTCCCACTGGAAAAAGTGAGGGAAGTGAGAATTCGCCCTGCAGCCCACAGCACCATCCCACTCGGGCCCTAAGTTCAACAGGGTTTCCTGACACCAAACCCTGGTCTAGGGCCTTCCACCCAATGAGTCCCAGGAAGGAGCTTCCTTGGATGGCCTCACCTGTCCCCACCATGCAGACAACCTCCCAGGAGGCCATCCCTGCCCATCGCACAACCGAAAAAGGCCCTGTCTGTTGACTTTAGCCAGAAGCTCCAGGCCTCCTCCCAGACCCTATTCTGGGTCTGAAATAGGCACAAACAAGCCGGCCAAGCTGCCGCTGGTGCCCTCCGTGGGTCTTCTCTCCTGTCCTCCTGAGGGGCTCTGCTAGTCCCGAACTGGACAGAGGTGTGGTACAGAGCCCGAAGGGGACAGTGAAGGGAGGCTGGGGTAGGCAATCTTGGATCTACAGAGCAGTGATCAGTTTGACGCCTCTCCACTCTCTTGGCGGAGTCATTTTAGGCAGCTAAGCAAAATAATAGGTCGTGTACCGTGAATATAGTAAGCATCCACATGTACTAGATGAAGCTACAGACGAAGCTTTGCACGTGTCTATAAGGGCTTGACTGCCCACTTAACAAGTGCAGTGGTCCTTCCAACTCCAACAAGCAGCAGGGAAAGACTGCATCTTCCCAGGAGGAATCACCAGCACCCCACCAGCTAACAGACACCGCACTGGAGCCAATGAATGGGCCCCCTTCCTGGGTGCCCGCAAGGTGCTAAATACCAATAACGAAGGCCCTGGACAACCAGCCCAATTTTGCCTGCAAGGCCACATCAATGAACAAATTCCAAATACCCTCCCTTTCCTCCCTACTGGTAGCATTGGATTTACTGTTTCCGATGCACCTGTTTAAACTGGACAGGTGCGTTCTGTTCCCCCAAACCAATCTCAGACCAGATCGTGTCAGTGCTTCAAATGGAATCTACCGTACTGAGAAAAGTGCTCGGAATTTATGGCAAGAACAAATCAACGTAAGCGAACTAACCCTCCCCTTTGCGAATTTCAGTGCAACTTTAGGTTAGTTAACAAAATTCTCAATTTTTCATTCCTGAGCTGCCATGCATACAACCCCAGAATGAGCAGGTCGTTTTTAGCAAATACGGACACAAGCATCCATGCTAGCTCTGGGCCAGCCCTGAGTCCGATGCTCCCTCCACTTCTGCTCCTGGATTCAGAATGCCGAGCAACAGAGTGTCCCAGCTCCTCCCTCACAACCAAAACCCTGCAACTGGGCCACGGAGCTACAGGGCCTGGCCAGCCTCACTCCCTTGGCACTGGCACCATTCCAGAAGCTTATGAACTAGCCCTTCTCCCCACAGGAGCGGGGAAAAGCTGCACCCCCACTGCCCACAGCTCCCGGCCATGCCAACACCAAGGGAGAAGGGGTGGGCACTGTGGCAGTGGTGCGGCCATCTTCTACACATTTAGCTCAGATGCATACACTGACTCTAAACGGCCACCCCAAGATTTCATTGTGTAAACTACAAGACTTGCATCACAATCGTCTAGTGTAACGAACAACCACGTCACCTACTCCTTTAGGTGTGACCATGTTGTCATCCGTCACAATGCCCGTGGGCTGGCACAGGAGAGAGCCTGGAATGACCCGGGGCAGAAGGGAAGTAAGGAACCAGAAATCAGCCCCACGTGGCTACCATGGAACCCGCACTCTACGCACCCACACGTTTCTTTCCTAAATTCATCTTTAGGACATAAGATGAAAATATATCTAAAAACTTTAAAAATTACTTAACAATAGTTTTTAAAACTGCATTTAATCAAGTACCACATACACACTCTAGGAAGATAAACAACCCCAAAATAAAATATTGCATTGACCCTTTAACTAATTTTCCTGTGCAATGGGAAGAGAAGAGGGAGAAGAGGGAGAGGGGAAGGGAGGGGAGGGGAGAGGGGAGGGGAGGGGAGGGGAGGAGAGGGGGAGAGGGGAGGGGAGGAGAGGGGAGGAGGGGAGAGGGGAGGGGAGGAGAGGGGAAGATTCACACTAGAAATCCAATGAAGCACTGAGCTAGAAGAGACTGGAGCAAAGTGGGAAGGCCCCAGTCTTTCCATGGGGGACTGGCACAGCACACTGGTGACCTCATTGAACCAAGCCCACAGGACACACAGCCTTGCCTTGAACTGTCCTCTCTCTCCTGAAACCATCACCTCGGTATTCTCAGAAATGTGGGACTCCCTGAAGGGCCGGGCTAAATAGCCGACTGAGGACAGCAGGTGCTGCCCTGGCCGGTCACAACTGCTGTGCTGTAGAATCAAAGGCAGGCATAAGGGAGGAAAGGCTAAAGATACCTGAGTGGGGGAGAATCTTTTTCAGGCCAGGGTACAGCAGGGAAGACACCTGCCTTGTAGGCTACAAACCACCTTCAAGCCCCAGCACCCCAATGGATCCGCCCCCACCCTCCCCCCATCCCCATTCGCCAGGAATGATCCCTGAGCACAGAGCAAGGAGTAAACCCTGAGTGTGGCCCCCAAACCAAAACAATACAAAACTATCTTCTTAGGTCACACAAATCCTGAACTACTTGTTCTACAGCTGAAAGTGGCAAGACTCCATGAATCGGCTGATTTTAAAATGACTCACAATGGGGATGTGCGTCTGATCCAACCCCATGATATCCCCAACAATCCCAGCAGCCTGTAGGAAGAGGGGCGCCGTTCCCACAGGAGTGAGCCCTGGGGCCCAGATCTCAGTACCACAGTGAAAGAGTAGGGCTGATCCTGGGCAAATGGGGAGCAAGCCCAGACATGCTCTGCCTGTTACAAGCACCATGTATACAAGGCCACTGTGTAGATAGGTCACCGGGATGACTTTTTGGGAATCCTGAGATCAGGAAATAAGAAACAACCAAATAAAGAGATCCTAATTTTCTAATGGTACAAACCCAATCATTTTTACAAATGGGAATGTTCTGACCACCAGTTCCAATTCTCAAACATAACACCTCAATACCTCACCAAAAAAAAATTTTTTTAAAGCTGTACCATAGCAATCCATCTTATTAGTTATTTGGCTGTGAATGCTATTCACATGCTATGGACATGTGACACCAACTTAACTACTGGCAAAGCACGACCTCCACACCAAGGTACCCTTAATAATGATGAATTTTGATGAGTCAATGTTTGATGAGTCAAATGCTCACTCGAACCACACATTCCTGCATCAGAGAAATCATATTTCCATCAAACAATCTAGTGTGGAAATTACTTTTTTAGTTCTCAAAGTGGCTGGGGTGTTTTTCCCAATACCCAGCAATGCTCAAGGATTACTCCTGAATCTGTAATCAAGACACCTAGCAGTGCTCAGGGGAATACCTGGGACGCCTGGACTCAAACCTGGGACAGGCACGTGCAAGACAAGAGCCTTAACTGCTGTGCTCTCTTCACTCTTGAGCCCCAGTTCTCAAAGTTTTCTCATCATCATTAATATATCAAAGCCTAAACCCAACAGTGACAAAGTAAACCCCTAAGTAGATGCCAAAGCAATTACCTTTATTTTCTCCCAAACTCTTCCACTGGGAAAAAAACAGTAACTACAGACGGTAGAGTAATTCTTCCCTTCCTGGGGGCTACAGAGTCTAGGAGCTAAGGAACTGGCCTTGATCATATCACCATCATCCCCGGCACCACACACACTCTCCTAAGCCCTGCCAGGATTGATCCCTGAGCAGAGAGCCAGAATAAGCCATGAGCAACCCTGGGTGTGGCTCAAAACCCAGGGAAAAATGCAGCTAACTGAGAAAAATACGATCACTATAAACACACAGATGGCTGGACAGACACATAAACACAGAATATTTCTACTTATCAAGATGTGTCAGCATTATTCTCTTTATAAGTGTTTGTGGAGAGGGGAATTGTTGAACTTCCAGTCTGAATATTACAATGAATAGCTAGGTTAATGGATATTTTTGTTTGTGGGGCCGGAGAGATAGCGTGAAGGTAGTGCATTTGCCTTGCATGCAGAAGGGCGGCGGTTCGAATCCCGGCATCCCATATGGTTCCCAGAGCCTGCTAGGAGTGATTTCTGAGCGTAAAGCCAGGAGTAATCCATGAGCACTGCCGGGTGGACCCAAAAACCAAAAAATTGGTTTTTTGTTTGTTTGGTTTTTGTTTAGGGGTCACACCCAGTGGCGCTTAGGGGTAATTACTCCTAGCTCTGCAGTCAGAAATCACTCCTGGCAGGCACAGGGGACCGACCATATGGGATGCCGGGATTCGAACCACCGTCTGTCCTGGATCGGCTGCGTGCAAAGTAAACGCCAGACCGTTGTGCTATTTCTCAGACCCCAAGAAGTTCATTAAAAAAAAAAAAGTGCATAGTCTGTTGTAATAAAATGTGACTTCTTTTACTCGAACATATTTTTCTACTTAGCCACCTTTCCATGCAAGTAAGTCAGTTTCTAATTTTAGCTACCATTCCTTTTTTGTGTGCATAGTCTGGGTTAGATGCTGAGAGTCAAACCCAGGGCCTCGCCCACACGTGTTCGGCCAAAGCTCTACCACAAAGTTACATCCCTGCTCTGAAATTCTTTGGAAAAAAACTTTTCACTGCCTATTTCAGAGTGACAGAATGGGGTTGGGAGTATTTTTATAAATTAAGTGAATCCACAGTAAAAAGAAAAAACCCCACCAACTTTTTAATGCACGCCTTCCTCTAATCCTCAGACTCCCAGATGCAGCCAATCTCCCTAAGGGCACCTGTCCTGTCCAGTTCCATCCCCCAACTCCCACCACTTCCACAGATGGCTGGCCACCTTCCCACACCTACCTGGTTGGTGAGCGGCTGCTGGATCTGGTCGGAGTAGGGTAAGGCAGAAACCTGCTGGTCACTCGGCTGGCGGCGCTCACTGTACGGATGCGGATGGGGCATCTGTCCAGCCATCGGAAGGCCAGCAGCATGGAATGAAAATGACGGTGCGAGCCGGACAGATGAAGGTTTGCATGCTGAAGTCTCTCCTCCTGAAAGAAGACCAGTCAGGCTTTAAAAACACGTTTAAAGGACTCCCTGGGATTTCCAACAACTGGCCCGGTTGCCCCTCATTCTTAACAGAGGTCTTCAGAGGCTCAACAATAATAAACATCTTTGAAACAAGAAAGTCACAATGTCATACGACATCCCGTACTATCGAACACCGCCAAGAGTGATTCCCAAGTGCAGAGCCAGGAGCAAGCCCTGAGTATTGCCAGGTGTGGCCCCCAAACCAGAAACAAAATATATACGATTAAAATGAAGGTCTCCCCATCTCTATTCAAGGGGAACCCTAAGTCAGTCTTTCTGTGTAGCAAGTGAGCAATCTGCTTCCTAAAGGGCTTCTCCAGGGCCAGCAGCTCTGGGCACTGCTGGGGAGAAGCTGTCAGGTGAAATGCCCTGCAGAGCTCACAGACAACGCAAACCCCCAGATTCACTCCGATCTCAACCAGCACAACCCAAAGAAAAGCAGGCCTCGCTAAAGCCCAAGAACAGAAGATCCCGTCTCACTGCAGCCAGTAGAACAGAATAGTCAAGGTCTGCCCAGCAAGTGGAAATAGAGTGGCACAAAGAAAGCAACCCAGGGGCTGGAGTGGTGACGCAAGCAGTAAGGCGTCTGCCTTGTCCACGCTAGCCTAGGACGAACCACGGTTCAATCCCCCAGCATCCATATGGTCCCCCAAACCAGGAGCAATTTCTGAGTGCAGAGCCAGAAGTAGTAATCCCTGAGCGTCACTGGGTGTGGCCCAAAAACAGAAACAAACAAACAAAAAGAATGCAACCCAGACTCCCTGCACCCAGGATCTGATCCTGTGCTCATCTTCCTGAGTGCCAACTGGCCACTGACCTACCCTTATATTGGACCAGGGCTCCGTGCCAGGAGACCACCCACCCCAAGCCTGGAATCTCCAGCACAAGCTCCATAGCCAGGGTGTCGCCCTCAGAAACTTGAGCTCTCCACTCACTGTTGTGCGCTCCTGGGGATCGCAGTGACATCCACTCGAAGCTTAAGTGCTTGAGTTCGTACTCAGCAGAACTCTAGGGAGTAGAGTATTGGGGAGTAGGGACGCTGACAAGGCGAGGGCCCCTCTGACGGAGCACTCAGCCTCTATACCTCAAGGCTGCATCCTGCAAACTGGGGAGAGAACACAGACTACCACCACCCCCTAAGTTGAAGGTCCATTTCTGCTCCTCACTGCAGCCAATAATGGTGCAGGAAGGCTAGGGATGCTGTAGGGGCACTTTCCGTCCATGCTTGGAAGACGGATGGCCCAGGAGGGGAAGTGGACCTCACTAAGTCCTGAGCACTGCACGGTGTAGCATCACTCACTGCCACTTTCCTGCAGTCACCATCCATGCTACACACCAATCAGCCTGTTGGGGTCCCCTTGCACAGAGGCATCAACTACACCTCTAGATTCAGATCTCTCTTACTCGCTCTCTCCCTCCCTCCGTCCCCCCACCCCCGGGCAGTTTTAGTTCCATTACTAGGTCCCCAATAGCCCACCTATCTTGGCTGTCATTGGGGCAAGTGCTGCAGTTTCTAAACTGGATGGTGCAGACTTAACTTAGTCCTCCACCCATGCCTACTCTAGCTCGGCATCGCTTTTAAACCTTAGCTGGGATCCATCCTCTGAGACCTAAGGGCCTTCATTTACCCTTACATGAGTGACAAGCATCTACTAAGTCCAAGGATCACGTGCCCATAAAATTCAATGATTAGGGACCTGAGCAATGTACAACAGTGAGGACGTTAGCCTTGCAAACGGCCGATCCGGGTTTGGTCCCAGCATCCCATAGGGTCCCCCATGCCTGCCAGGAGTGATCCCTGAGCTCAGAGCCCTGAGCATCACTGAGTATGGCTCAAAGAACAAATGCCCCCACCCCCCCAAAATAGATGATTATCATTTATAAGCATCTCATTCCTCGTTTACTGATCCCATCAATTCAATCATGTGGCGTCCTTCTGGTTGGGGAAAATACTTTCTGGGAAGTGTGGGGAAGGCTCAAGGGCAAAATTCTTGCCTGGCAAGTGCCAGCGCCTGAGCTGGCTCCCAGAATGGCCCACCAGCTGCTGCCAATACAGGCCCGCTACCCAGGACCCCTGGCACTGACAGTGGACAACCTCCAGCTCACCATAGCCCAGCATTTGCGAGTTCTACAACTGCAGTGTGTGACCCTCAGCAAGCACCACAGCCACATGTGCAAACACACAAGCACGCTATGATAACCATGTACGGGAAGCCAGCACCGGCACCAGGAACATACCACCATGAGGTTCCTGCTCACTGTAGCAACCAAGTTGGGCAAGGAGCTCCATCAATCTTTCACCTATCTAAACCCTCTGAGGAATTTATTCTAAGGTGTAATGGTTTATAATAAGAAATAATAGGGGGAATTGACCAACTGGGGGAATGGGAGACTTCATGTAAAAAAAACACTAAGGACACAAAGCAACAGAAAATCTGCCTAGGGGGCTGGAGCTATATATATATAGTACAGTGGTAAGGCACTTGTACTGCATGTGGCCAACCTGGGACAAATGATTTGATTTCTGAGCGCAGAGCCACGAGTAACCCCTGAGCATTGCCGGGTATGGCCCCCAAAAAACAAAACAACAACAACAACAAAAAAAAAAATAACATCTGCCTGAAAGAACTGAGATCCAGGTTCAGAGTTTGTACGGTGGGTAGGGTACTTGCCTTGCATGCAGCCTACCTGAGCTGGATCCCCAGTACCTCATATAGGATTCTCTGGGCCCCCAAAGGAATAATTCCTAACACAGCTGAGTATGGTCCCCACGTAAAAACAAACCAAAAAATAATTGAAACCCCGATACACAAACAGCCCTTATAAACAAGCAGTAAAAAAGGCTTAAGAGGTCCTGAGTGGCAAACCCATATTCACTCAGGGTCCCAGTTACCCTCTCTCAAAGTTTATGTCAAGTTTACGGACACCACCAGTCCCTATAATCCACACACAGCGGGGCCACATCTTCAGCACCGTTTTAAACAATAGGCTCTGTCCTATTATCAATGTCATTATTATACTATGTTTTTAATGTACTAGGATAAAAGAATGCCAAGCACATTAGCCTGTAACTTGAAACCCATGATCATAATAAATTCGAAACACAGGAACACACAGGTGCCAGAGAGAGTAGAGCAGGCGAGGCCTTCTCCACAGCCGCGTTGGGAAGAGGGCCAACCCAGAACCCCCAGACCAAGGCAGGACCACTCAGAGTCGATCATCATTTCCCCCTCCCCCAAGCCCTAGGTGCCAACCATGACCTATACAGGTCTGATCCTTTACAGGCATGTTTGCCAGCTGAAGCCTGCTCTGACCACATCTCCACAGTGGACTCAGTCCCCTTCGCACGGAGTGCGCCTTTACCCGGGCCCTGTGCTTGGTCATCGGGACGCTCCCCCCGCCCCCATCCACGAATTCTTCTGTTTGTGCACTCGCTGGACAACAACCTTCTCCCCACCAGGGCTCTGCTCAGTCCCCGTGCGCTCACCCTGGGCTCCGATCTCAGCCTTTCACTGAAGGTGTGATTGACCCTAGTCTTCAATGCCCGAGCAGGACTGCTTTTCCATTTCTCTCATCAAGAAAGTCTTTCTCGGGGCGAAGTGATAGCATGGAGGTAAGGCGTTTGCCTTTCATGCAGAAGGTCATCAGTTTGAATCCCGGCATCCCATATGGTCCCCCGTGCCTGCCAGGAGCAATTTCTGAGCATGGAGCCAGGAGTATCCCCTGAGCACTGCTGGGTGTGACCCAAAAACCACCAAAAAAAAAAAAAAAAAAGTCTTTCTCAGGGACCAGAGAGACAGCACAGGGTAGCCAATCCAGGAAAGATGGTGGTTTGAATCCCAGCATCCCATATGGTCTCCCATGTCTGGCAGGAGCAATTTCTGAGCAAAGAGCCAGGAGTAACCCCCAAATGCCCTTGATGTAACCTCAAAACAAAAACAACAACAACAAGAAGAAACAAAGTCTTTTCAGGGCCAGAGTGATAGCACAGTGCAGAAGGCATTGGCCTTTTACATGACCAACTAGGATTCGATTCCTGACATGCCATATGGTCTCCGAGTCTGCCAGCAGGAACTTCTGAGCCAGGAGTAACCACTCAGTGCTGTCAGGTGTGGTCCAAACACCAACAACCACCTCCCAAAAATGTCTTTTTCTTCCAGAACTTCAAATAAATAAAATATCCTGTTCTTTTTCATTTGTTTTACCCCTATTTTGGAGCAGAGCTCTTTTGAAGCAACAAAGTCGCTTTGTCACTCCATCAGGGAACCCTAAAGTGAGAGTGGAGACACATGGAGGCATCCCATCTGCAGGGAAGTTTCTCTGGGTCATCACATGGTCGCTTCTACTTGGCTGGACTGGGCCCTGCCCTGTGTTTGTGGCTGACTGACACCTGAGGGGCCATGTGCGCTGTTTTCTCTCTCTTGTCTGACTGTCTGTCCCTCTCTCTTTCTCCCTCCCTCCCAACAGGAACTATCCTAAAAGGCCAGTTCTGAGAGAGACAAACCCCACCCAACACGAGGGCAGGTGAGAAAAAAGCTGTCAGGCCACTACACTGCAGCACACAAGACAACGACCGGAGGAGGCGCCAACCACCACACGGATGGCCAGGGGCCCGACAGCTCAGCCACCGCTGCCAGTATTAAGAACTGGGCCTGGCACATGGTCTGCATTCAACAAATACCCATCAGGGAATATTTAGAATATGAAGAAATGGAAAGCGGGTGGGAGCAGTAAGAAGTATTTTTATGACGAGGGGCTCATGTGTCAGAACTAAAGAATGGTCTTATCATAGTTGCTGTTTCTGTCTACATCCTGCATGGAGTCCGCGTCTGAATTCACAGACCATGATGAGCCCGCACACACCAATGATAAATGGTGATGGCTGTCAACAAGTCTGTGGCGCAAGCTAAGAGACCCATTTCCGATGCGACTTTCTCTCATTAGTGACCAAGAAGGGTTCGGCACTAAGGACAGGGGGACACACACAAACACACACACACCCCTAGCTAAGGGACCCATTTCCGATGCGACTTTTTCTCATTAGTGACCAAGAAGGGTTCGGCACTAAGGACAGGGACGGACGGACACACGGACACACACACACACACACCTACACAAACTTAAAAGGACAGGGACAGACACACACACACACCTACACAAACTTACTTGTCAAAACCACGTTGTGCTATCAGACAATCCCTAGGTAAATTTAGGCTCAAGAGTTTTCAGCCTGCACATTGGTCTGGTCTGTGAGTAGCTGATCAGAACACAGGGAAGGGAGAAGAGTGGGGACTGTTTAAAGCCTGTGGGGCCAGACTTCACTTCTGGCCGCATCACAACAACACCCACTCCCCATTCATGATCAACCACGAAATTGTGGCCGTTCCTAGGTGGGCAGCAGTGACACGCTGTGGGCCAAGACCGGGGAAAGTGTTGTGTCCACCCGCCGTCCACTTAAGGGAAGCCCTGAGTCCAGGAGACAGCCTAAGGAGGAGGTGGACTGTGAGCAGCAGAAAGGGAGCAAGAGTGGGGGGACCATGTATACTGAGAGACACCCCAGCTGGTGAAATGCTAAAGCTGCTCAGGGTCCAGGCAGGAAAGACAAAGGACAGCGCGTGAGAGATGAGCTCTGAGGCCAATGGTCACAAACACGATACCACCTGGAAGGCTGCCCCGGGTGGAGAACGCCACAAACACTCACAGCGAGGCCCCAGAAAAAACACTGTGTGCGGAGCTGAACAGGCCAGGGAGTAACCGGCTTGGGCAGCCCGAGTCCCAACCGTCGGGCTCAATATCCTGAGTGCTGAGTGCTCAGACCCAACCAAGTCTCACGCACGAGGCATCCACAGGGCTTGCTCGCACAAAATGGAAAGACTCACTTCGAGGTACAGAAATGACGGGGGCAATTTAAGAATCAGGCTGCTCCCAAAAGGCGCTTGTATTTAAAAAAAAGGGGGGGGGGGGACAGGACAACAAAAACTCTTGATAGGTAAATAGAAACGACTGTGTAGAAATTCAAGAAATAAAGAATATACTGAAAATATCGCATGAACTAGCACTGCAGACAAGGCCGGTGAACATCAAAACAAAGCAAATTTAAAACATTAGAACAAATTTAACCAAGCTAAAAACGAGCACAAAATGTGTGTGAACACATAGGCATATCCCCCCAAATGCTTAGCCTCTTGCCCTTGGGGGGGAGCGGAGCACACAAGTATCGCACTCCCTCCATCTACCTTCTTTTTTTTTCTTTTTCTTTTTTATCTTCTTTTATTTCTGTTTTCGTGCCATGCTTCAATGTTATATCTCATGTGAGTCTGATATCTTTTGGATAGGGCTCTTACAAGCAGCCACGCCACAAATATGACCTGGGGAGGGGAGGGAGAAGTAACTTGAGCAAAAACCTAAATGAAATTGAGAGGATCATGTGCAAAAGTTCTGAGGAAGCAAGTGAAAAGTGCCCATCTACCTTCTTTACATGAATCAATAGAAAGCAGCCCCACAACGCATTAAGGCTACTTACTACTGCTCTGCCCTGCCCTACCCTGCCCTGCCTGCCCGCCATTGTTTGTTTTCAGGTGGGAACATAAAGCTATAGTTCATTCACACTGGAAAACACTGGTTTAAAGCAATTATGTTACTATGTAGTTTACAGTCCTTAGTTGGCAAGCATCTCCAGATTTAAGAGGGCTGGAAAAAGAAACCTGGGACACTGGGGCGACTGGTTCTGGAACACCACGTCTGAAACTCAACTACAAATAATCTTGTAAATCACAGCAATTTAATAAAACATTTCTTAAAAAATAGTAAACTCACATGTGTCAATTCCTTGAGCAACCAGAGCAAAGATGATAAAACAGATCAATGAGCCACCAGAGAGCCCCTAAATTAGAGAGATAAAATCCTAATTGCATTTCAGAAACAAAACAGAAAGTCTTGATACTCGCAGTCTAATAAAGAGATATTTCTACTATCATTTTATTCACTTGAACTAGTGAGTTTGTAATATTTTTAAGGCTATCCCACTGTCAACAATTAGATTACAGAAAATCTTACCTAATCCTACAGTAATGGACCCTTAGTCACTAACAGCAAGGCAAATTCTTAAAGACCAAATAAGATGTCAGGAATTTATTTTTAGTAATAGTATGTGGAACACAAAAAGACTGAGCTGTTCAGGGCAGAGCTTGAATTCATCGTGAATCTTCCAAAAGGAAGAAAATAGATTTTCTTATAGAATCCATACTAGGAAAAGTAGTAAGTCAGTAACAATTCTATTTCAATACACATACACATATACATCATTTTCCCAGTAGAAGAAAACCGGTATCTGGGGCCAGAAAAAAAGATTTTTCACACACACACACACACACACACACACACACACACACACACACACACACACACACCCTCACCTAGAGCAAGCCCCAAGCAAGCACGCAAGCACTGAGCAAGGGGTCCCTGAGCACTACCCAGGAGTGGGCCCAAAACAACAAAACCAGTTACCCAGATCTCCAGAGTCGCAAAATCTTAATATCTAAGAATGTGGGAAGGGGGATAATAGAGGCGGTTTGAAACCGAAAATACACAATGTCTCCAGAAAAAAAAATACATATCAAGAAAAAAAATCAGTGACTGGAACTAGACCCCAGATGCCTTCCGCAAACCCATTCCAAGGATGGCAGCTACTTAAACCAAAATTCTAAAATCAAGCCCCCTCCTGCTTTCTTCACTGCCAACTCCACAGCACTGAACCATGGCAGAAACTTGATGTCTGCTGAAAAGAACAGAACTATTTGGAACTTCTAAATCTGCATCTGCACTGACAAAGGGAGTCTTGATTATAAACATGAGACCGTCATGGAAGAAGGAGATGCACCAGCATAGTGAACAAGTAGGAACACTGCGCCACCAAACGGACTGGGACAACTAAATGAAGACCGACTCTGCGAGGTCATTAACAAAACTTTTGAAAAACTGAAGCCAACACATCTATTAGCCGAAATGACGGTTATTTGTAGAAAATGCTCAGACGAACATGGTCTGAGTGACTCAAACCATCTTCAGGTATCTGGAGTACAGGATAGTCCACAGGGTAGGGAGCACACAGCAGACCCAAGTTTGATCCATGGCACCACAGATGGTCCCCAAGTGTGATGGCCAAGAGTGATCCTAGAGCACAGAGTTAGGAGTAAGCCGCTATGACTGCAAGTATGGCCCCAAACCAACACCAGAACCATCTTCACGGCTGACTTCACACAGCTTCTTCCCTTGGCTGAACCAGGATCTCAGGCCGAAGCTCCCATGGGAATCTGAACTATTCTGTATCTATCAACTCGCCACCCCAGACACTTAAGGGGGTTAATTTTAGACTTTCTTTCACTGGACAGCCCTGTGGAGGGGCGGGGAAAGATGCCTTTCGAACTCGTGGCATCCAGATGCCAACACAAGGAACAAACAAACAGCAAGTGAGACAACAGGTGCAAAGCTGCCTTTGGGGGTGGTGCAGTGTCTTAATACTAAATCAGAGTGGGGTATATGAATGGGATCTGGCCTGACTTCAAGATTTCTTTCCAGGGCAACCAGAAGAGCAGAAGGTCGGAGAGATAGCACAGCGGCGTTTGCCTTGCAAGCAGCCGATCCAGAACCAAAGGTGGTTGTTTCGAATCCCGGTGTCCCATATGGTCCCCCGTGTCTGCCAGGAGCTATTTCTGAGCAGACAGCCAGGAGTAACCCCTGAGCACCGCCCGGTGTGGCCCTAAAACCAAAAAAAAAAAAAAAAAAAAAGAAGAGCAGAAGGTTTCTCCAGCCACTGGGCTAAACTGAGACTGGAAGGTGATGGCCAGGGCAATGAGGACAGCTGAGTCCGGAATTTGCAAGCATCTGACAGAAACAAGTGCGGGGCCCTCGGTGAGCTGGGACTGGCTTAAACAGCTGAAGTGAGTTTTCCCAGTAAGTTAAGCCTAGGTGGAAGCCAGAGGCTAAGACTTCAATGAGTCTCTCGACCGGAAAAATCACAGTACAGTCAGAGAATCAAACAGAGGACATGGGGGGTCCACAGCACACAGGGTTGGCTCAATTCCCGCCTCCCCAGAAGAAAAGTGCCTTTATCGACAGTATTAGACAGTGTTGGGGCTACTTCCTCCTGGCCAGCCACCTCACCTGACTCTGAGCCAGGTAAGAGAAAGCACACAGAGCAATCCAAACAAGGTAACTGCAGGCCCAAGTGACTCACGATCACCATTATGAAATCCTTTATGAAATCTTAACGGTCCTGGGCCCTACTTTCTCTAACACCGATTCTCCTTCATGCACACTGAACGTATTCTTTGACAAAGCAAAGAAAAAACCAAATGCATCTGGAAACTGCATCTGGAAACTTCCGTCTAGGGTACAGAAACAATCCCAGCTTGGGGTCAAAGCACTTCCTCTCCTCTGCCTTCACACTTGCATAAACACAGCATGGCCACAAACAAGTCTGCTTTCTCCTCCACGAAATGCAGTGCTCATCTCGTCCCATCAGATAAAGCCCAAGTAAGCCCTCCCGTGTAAAATTTGGATGGGAAACATCCAAATCACTGCCAGTGCAAGGCAAAAGACAGTATTCAAGACTCCAAGCTTCTAAGCCATGTTGGAATGATGGTGCTAAGAGTCCAACTTAGTTCCTTATTTAAAATAAATGAGGAAAACTACATCTAAGCCAGACTTGCCACTTACCTGAAAAGTTTAAGTTACATATACACACATGCGCATAACCGTGTATGTACATATGTGCTATGTGATATACGCAACACCCGAATTCCCCCAGGCTGCCAATACACACACATCCCGCCCCATCCGTGCCAGCCACCTTTTCTCTGAGCCCACAGGCAGGTCAAGCTGCCTTCCAGAAACTTGAGAGCACAGAGAGAGAACGACTGTGTTGCCACATATCTAACAGCTGAGCACTGGCTGCTCAGAGGCAGCCAGAGAGGCAGACAGGGATCCAGCCTGGCCACAGGGGGAGGCCATCCCTGAAGGAACTGTGGCTTCCAAGACTTGCAAAAGGTCTCAGGCACCTCCTATTTCTTTACAAAGCAGCTGCCTCGGGTCCTGTGACCCTCCCAGGTAGAGCACCCCCATGTGACAATGGCGAATCGCTCTTTATGATGCCTGCACCACAGCAGTGTGCGGGGGGGGGGGGGGGAGAGAGAGAGAGAGAGAGAGAGAGAGAGAGAGAGAGAGAGAGAGAGAGAGAGAGAGAGAGAGAGAGAGAGAGAGAGAGAGAGAGAGAGAGAGAGAGATATGATTCTAGTGCCCTTGTCAGGCAAAGGAAGGCCCTTGCACAGAATTTGCACTTCTTTAGTCCCCCACAAACAGCTGCTGAACATACAGGATATTTTTAAATCCAGTTAAGCACTTGTCCTGGGCACCTATATTGAATTGCAGCCTAAGACTTAAAATTACCCAATGAGGCAATCATTTGGCTCTGTGATTCCAATTAAAACCCTAGATTTATAGGGAGTTTCCATCCCAAAGTGCCCAAAAGGCAAGATATTATCTGACCAGAGGCACTTTACAAGTTATGCACTGAACAATTGTTACGTGTTCGATACAATATTAAAAATGCATTTGTGCAGCAAATAAACATCATTTTAGAGATCGTAAGCAACTGAGCCTCTTCCCATATCTACTGTGCAAACGTGGCTAAAATCTACATTTACATTCTCTTCCAAATGACAACTTGGGGAAACACTACTTTCCGGAGCAATAGGCAATACCTTGACTAGCTAAAGTTCTCCAACAACTGAAAACACTCAAGTCTGGGGCCTGGAAGATGGTCCAAAGGGCTCAAGTACACACAGGCTTTGCAGGTGGCAGACCTGACTTCCAGCCCCATGTGGATGTAAGGTCCCCACAGGAGGAAGCCTCTTCTGAGCACTGAGCTGGGTGCAGACAGCCTGAAACACTAGGTGTGGCCTAAAATCACAAAACAGGTAGGAAAAAACCTACTAAGATCTGCCCCATCTCTAGAAGAATAAAATTAGGCAAAGATGCAACTGTTAGGGACAATTGGGGGACCCATACCCCAATAGTGCACAGGGTTACTCCTGGCTCTGCACTCAGAAATCATTCCTGCCTAGCTCAGGGAACCATATGGGGTGCTGGAGATCGAACCCGGATCAGCCTCATGCAAGCCAAATGCCCTCTCTACTATGCTATCGTTCCAGACCCGATGGTCGTTTTTTCAGATCTCACTGAAACTCAAAAATGTTAAACAAGATTTCTCTATTTTTTTTAACCAGCAAGTTATTTCCTCACCAGACAGTGCACTAAGGCTGACGTGAGCACGGAGAAGCCCATTTCTACAGCTCTCAAACGCTCACTGGAGAATTCTTCCCAGTCAAAGGAAGGGCAATAAAATGACCATGAGTGACAATATTTGTTGACTTCTATTTCTATGCCAAGTATCGCTTGGACTACATGCTCTAGTCAGGGGTCCTCAAATCTTTTAAACAGGGGGCCAGTTCACTGTCCTTCAGACTGTTGGAGGGCCAGATTATAGTAAAAACAAAAATTATGAACAAATTTCTATGCACACTGCATATATCTTATTTAGAAGTGAAGAAACAAAATGGGAATAAATACAATATGTGGCCCGCGGGCCGTAGTTTAAAGACCCTGCTAGAATGTAGGTGGCGTGAGCCCAGGTGGGCTGGTCCTCACTCCATTCCCACACTGAAGGGGGAGGGGGAGTAGGCCAGGCCTCATCCACAAGCAAAGTGCTAATGGGAGGAGAAAGCGAGCGTGGAGGCGGAGAGCCTGCTCCAAGCACAACCCCCAGGAAGGCAGAGAGGGAGTTTCGAAGGAGTCCAGGAGAAATGAGTCAGCTCCACGAGCACCTCTGCAGAGAGGCAGGCCAGCAGGGCTCCGGGGAGGGGGAGCTTATGACCAGTGTGCTCCCAGACCAGGGTTTCATCTCCACCTGAGAGGCTCCAGCCACTCAGAACACACCCCCATTCTCAAGTACTCCCAACCTATGGTCCCCAGGACTGCCCTCCGACTGACTGACCAACCATCTCTTCCTTCTCTTTCAAGGAACAGCTCAAAAGTCACCCTCAGTTAGACAAGCGCATCCAATGGGCTCACTCCTGGCATTCCACTCGGGACCGTGAATGGGATGCTGGGGACTGAATCCGGGGAGGTCAGTGAGCTCCAAAGGGCTACGACTGGTGGCTCTTGTCTTTCCCAAGGGTCGTCCCCTCGAGTGCTCTCACTGGGTGGACAGAGAGGCCATCTGGGGCTACCCTGCTTGAGGATGGGCTGAGCCTCTGGAGAACAGGACAGCACGGCAGGTCCCACTGGCCACATGTGCAGGGTGAGCAGCAGACTCCCATCAGACCTGCTTCCACAGAACACTCTAGAACTGGGCTGTGTCACTTCACCTTTCAGGGTGCTCACCCCTATGCTCTGATTGGGCCTTTCACCAGGCCTGCTTGCTAGGCCTGCTCCCAGGCCCAAGGTCCCCCTTGCTGTCACAGGCTGTAATCCACACCTCTCTCATGTCTGGATCCCACACTCTCTTGAATCAGGGGCATGGATTGTCCCAGAGCAGGACGGTTCCCCAGCTCCAAGTAGTCTCTGCTCCCCACCCTGCTCCCAGGTGACTCGCTGCGCTTCATGGCCACCTTCTCCAGGGACCCTCAGCCTGCCTACTGCCTCCCGTCACCCAAACACAGGCAGCAGGTCCCGGGAGACACTGGAGAACCGGCCCGTCCCCTGCCCTGCAGGTTCTCCAGGTGGCCGTCCCCAGGGGAAGACTGAGGATTTCCTGGGGGCAAGCCTACACACTGCAAACAGGGGAACTTGGAAGCACCTCACAATTCGAAGTGCGAGCGACCCTCACATCAGGGCAGTAGTATTTTCCAGCCGAAAGGCAGCGACAAGATCCCCATTAACTCTTACTCGATTTCTAAAAATGCAAATTGAAATTTTTGGAGAAATTCTCCCATTGCATTGAATAAACTGTTTTCATTTCTAAATGGGGGTGTGTGTGTGAGGGAGGAGTCCTTCAACAGAGCTCAGACCCCACGGATCACCCCCAGGGATACTCAGCTAAGGCTCAAGGATGTGGGCTACTAGGTCCTATGAGGTCCAGACGTGGTCCTGGTGCATAAAAAGCATCTCCCAGAGTGATACGCATTCATTTATTTAAAGATGACTGTTAGCTGTTTTCCTGTCTCGCACCCATTGCACTCAGTGGTACTGACTGTCATTAAGATTATGTCTGGTCTATTTTGTTATAGTAAAGGTTTAATACCAATATTTCCAAAGACAACACAGTAAGATGGTTGAAGTGTATGCGTGGCATAATCCATTTTACCAAAATGAGTGCATTGAGATCTTCAGAGGAAACTTCTTCAACTTTCAGTTATCAAATGTTCTTCCCATTACAGAGAAGTATGTAGTGCTGGTGACCAGCACAGACTCCCATCAACTAAATCATCCTATACCGATCACATTCTCTAGTTAGCGTCAAGCACATTCCTGGTAGCAACCTAGTCAGTCAGTGTAGGGCAGCATCGGCCCTGAGAAGAGCAAGGAGGGGAGTGAGAGGGCGGGACTGGTCTGCAGCTACCCCAGACGTCATCACCTGTTCCTGCTGCTTCCTCGTGGGTACCTGTTGTTTCGCTGTTTCCAACAGGGAAAGGAAGTTGAATTCATTCAAAATACAAGATTGAACTTGCAAGTCTTATGCTTGAGGAAGGCTGGTACTCTAGACTACAGTATTCCACAGCACATGCATGCATGTGTTCACTTGAAACCAGTCAAAAGAAACTGGGGCAACAGGGCAGGGTGGGGATTGAATGACAACACAGGTTCAGTTGTGCATGGACTCATCAGACCGGGGGCCCAGATCCATGCTGCTATGGCACCAGAGAGCAGCCTCTGTTGGAGGTCCCCAACAGCAAAAGTGTGGCGGCCCCCCTCTTTGGGAAAGCATTTTCTCAGCGAGCCCAACCTTGAGATGCTAGCAATACCTAGACTTTCCAGGCCATCTTCTGTTCTAGAGGCTTGTGTCACAAGCTAAGTATGCCCTGTGAAAGAGAGCCCTGGGGGCAACAGCATGCCTATCCCTCATCTCCCAACCCCATGTGGGCAGGCCCTGAAGCCCCTCAGCATCTCTAGTTCCGCCCTCACACCAACAGGTCCAGCCAGGCAGAGTGCGAAGCAGACCTTCAGGCCACACCTCCGGAAGGCTCACTTCTCAGAAATGCAAGAAGGAACTTTGGTTCTCCTGCTCCTGCTCTCCTTCCCCCTCTCCTCCTTGGGTCATAGTACATCATCTCCTTGTCCTCTGACCACAGTCGGCCAAACACTGGAAAGATAGTCCCATTCTTCTCAGGGTGAATGAGAGTGCTGAAAAGACACATAAACTAACTGCTTTGGCTTCCCTGTACTTGTCTTTACCATCACCGCTCGACTCCAGACTGTCAGTTTCCTAAGGACAAAATTAAAATTCTGGAAATTTCAATATCGATCTATTCTTGACACCCAGTAGACAGGTCTGTAGTTAGCACTCAGGGTGGGTGAATGAATGTGGGCCTGGTTTGCTATGTCACTCCTGAATAGCTTCCCTGAGTTCACGCTCCTGAGCTTCGGAGGTCCTTCCTCAAGTTCCTCCTCTTTCTTCATAAACCCCGTTCCTCTGAGTTCTCTGCACACATGCACACATGCACACACATTCGAAACATGACCAGGACCATTCCTATGGCTTCCCTGTATGCATGCATGCACATACACACGCACACACGTTCTAAAGCACCGCCAGTTATCAGAAGGAGAGGAAAAATTGAGGCGGCGTTCATTTCCAAAGGAGGCCTCTCGGTTCTTCACGAATTCTTTTTTTTTTTGTTTTGTTTTTTTTGTTTTTTTTTTTTTGTTTTTGGGCCACACCCGGCGTTGCTCAGGGGTTACTTCTGGCTATCTGCTCAGAAATAGCTCCTGGCAGGCGCGGGGGACCATATGGGACACCGGGATTCGAACCAACCACCTTTGGTCCTGGATTGGCTGCTTGCAAGGCAAACGCCGCTGTACTATCTATCTCTCTGGGCCCTCTTCACGAATTCTTACAAGTATGTACCAGAGAAGCCCATGTTAAAACATTTACAACGGGTGGCAAAGCCACGAGGATAACTCTGATTCGCAGGTAGCTTTTAAGCAAGATAAGCAGAGGAAAGGAAGGGGGACACATTCCAACCCAAGGGAAGAACGCAAGCCAGACCTAAACGCACACGGTGGTGTGTTCAGGAAACATCTGGGGAGGATATCAGAGGTTCAATTGTGCCCTTCCAGAGCTCATGTGTGGCCGTCCCAGCTCTCAGCGACTCCAAACGTGACCTTATTTGGAAGTAGGGCCCCGATGAGAGGAGAAAATGAGCACACAGAGGCAAATGGGCAACAGGAAGAGGCAGCGGGAAGGTGAGGACGGGAGTCAGGGCAGAGCAGCAAAAGCCAAGGAGAGACAGATTAGTTGGCAGCCAGCCGGGGCAACACCAAGACTCCGCATAGGAGGGCAAGAACAAGCCAGCATGGTCTCATAGTGGGATCCGCGCCCCCAACACAGGCGTTGGTCTCTCCCTTACAAATCTACAGATGGCTCAAAAGATCACATTGCTTCTATGTAGCACAACTTCCCAGAAAAAGGTCAGAGATTCTATGAGAATGTACAAATTTACATAACTTGAAGTGAAAACTCACAAACGGCTTTGCTCGCCAAGCCCGTGGTGGCCCTGCACAGGTGTCTCACTCCTCCCAATGTTTCTTGCTTGCTTCCACTCTGGAGACGCCGTTCTCTCTTAAAACACTTTCACTCTTCTCACATCTTCCTCAGCATATTTTTGTTCAATAAAAACTACCTTACTTCTGTTTTTTGTTTTTGTTTTTTAAAAAAGATCACAAATGTCAGACACATTTAAGAAACGCAGAGGTGAGAAGCAGCCGGCAAACACAATGCACAATGGAAGAAGTGGGGCCGCTAGGCCGGACCAGAATGCAGAGCCTCTCACAATTCAACGGGAAGATACTAAAATAGACATCATAAAACAGGTAGATTCCAATTTCCCAAGTATCTGAAGAGTTATGGAGATGTGGAAAGTAAGTTCTCAAAGGAGCAAGTAAACTACAAATAAGAACACCTAGAGTGTAGACTAAAAGCACACTGGATGGGACTAACAACAGGTTGGACTCGGAAGGAGAAACATCAGTGAACTCAAAATAGAACACAACTGCAGGTCAATAATTCAAATGAGGGGGAGGGCTACATTAAAAATTAACACTCACTGAGTTCCAGAACAACTTAAAGTCCCTAAATGCACGTAACAATGTTTGCCACAAAGAAGATGGTGCTGATGAAGATACAGCAAGTAAGGTACTGCACTTAAGTATCAAACTGGGTCTGGAGTGATCACCGTGCAGAGACAGATGTAACCCCTGACACCAACTGAATGTGGCCCAAACTGGGCCCCATCATAAAATAAAAGAGGAAGTGATGAATAAAACCATTTTGAAAATATATGAATAATCAAAGGAGGTAGGATTTTACAAAGGGAATACAGGGGACCAGAGCGGTACAAGATTTGCCTTGCACGCAGCTGACTTGGGACCAACCCGGGGTTTTATCCCAGGCATCCCATATGGATCCCTGAGCCTGCCAGGAGCTATTTCTGAGTACAGTGCCAGGAGTAAACCCTAAGCACTGACCGGGTGTGGAGGAAGAAGAAAGGAGAAAAAAGGAGGAGGAGTAAGAGAAGAAAGAAAGAAAAAAAAAAACTCAGGGTTAAGAAGACAGTACAGCAGGCAGTGTGACTGCCTTGCACTCAGCAGACCTGGGTTTGGGGGTCAGAGCAATAGCACTGTGGTAGGGTGTTTGACTTGCACACAGCTGACCCAGGACGGGTCCTGGTTTGATCCCCAGCATCCCATATGGTCCCCTGAGCCTGCCAGGAGCATTTCTGAGTGCAGACCCAGGAGTAACCCGAGTGCTGCTAGGAGTGGCTCAATAAAAATTGAAAAGGAAGTAAGAAGAAAGGATAGGACAGTCAGAATATAACTACCATGGTTTAAACTGAAACACAGCACTCATTATACTAAATGCAAGTGGTTCAAATCAGGGTTTCTTAAATTTTTCTCACACATGCCCGCCCCTCAAAGCAACCCAAGAAAGAGCTGCAGGAAACAGCATTGATTCATGGCAGAGCTGATTCTGAATTTTGCTCCTGGGCTCTAAGAAATTCTTAACTGCTACCAAGTTTTAGCAACCCCACATTCCATTATCCGTCCCACATGGGGTGTTGACCCAAAGTTTAGGAAGCTGAGGTCTAGACAGCACAATCGAAAAGCAGATTTTCAGAATGGGCCAGAGAGCAAGACTCAACCAGGGACTGTCTCCAAGAAACCTACTGCAAATGCAGAAATACAATTGAATGAAAAAAGTGCGACACGCTGACTACTCAAAGTTTCGCTGGGATGGCCATACAGCTACAAAGTGAAGTAGACTGAAACCCAGTGAACAATGATTTAAGAAGAGTTTGTGGTTTTTGTTTTTGTTTTTTAATTGGGCAGTTGGGGTGGGGAAGAGGCCACACCTGGCAGTGCTCGCTCTGAACTCAGGACTGACTCCTGGTGGTGCTCCGGAACCATGAGATACCGCGAAGTGAACCCAGATCAGACATGCAAAGCAAGTACCCTCCCTGCTGTACTGTTGCTCCCGCCCTCAAAGAATACAACTAGAATGAATTCGTTTATGATAAAGATGTCAAACCACCAAGATGACATTCATCCTGAATGTGTACACTTATTAAGCTTTATACTACATGGGGCTTTCTTTTAAGGGAACCATTAAAGACACTTTTAAAAGAAACGTCCTCTTGGGGCCGGGTAGGTGGCGCTGGAGGTAAGGTGTCTGCCTTGCAAGCGCTAGCCAAGGAAGGACCGCGGTTCGATCCCCCGGCGTCCCATATGGTCCCCCCAAGCCAGGGGCGATTTCTGAGCACATAGCCAGGAGTAACCCCTGAGCATCAAACGGGTGTGGCCCAAAAAAAAAAAAAAAAAAAAAAAAAAAGAAACGTCCTCTTGTCTCAATATTAGGGACAATGGACAGAAAATCTGTAAGGAGACACGAACACTGACGAACTAATACTTGTAAACATTTCCCCAAATAGCAGAATGCATATAGTGACAGAAAGCATTCACCAAGACAGACATATTAGAGGTTAAAAAACAAATCTGTGATCTAGAGGCGGTACAGCAGATAGGGCACTTGCCCTGCACATGGCTGCCCTGGGCTCGATCCCTGACATCCCTAAACATTGCAGGAGTAGCCCCTGAACATCGCCAAGTGGGCCCACATGCTGAAGGCAAATCTTAATGAGAGGGAATCAAGCCAAGCAGGGTATGTTCCTAGATAGCAAAGACATTAAACTGCGAATAACTAGATATGTGGCAAGTTCTCAAATACTAACCAAGTACATGATACACTTTAAATGTGGTTCAACGAAGCTACTTAGTTTATTAGTTTCTCACACACCAATTTTTTACCTTAATCAACTGGGGAAAGAGGCCAGAACGATAGTACAGTGGGGAGGGCATTTGCTTGCACATGGCAAGCTGGGTTCGATCTCCAGCATCCCAATCTCACCGGGAATGACCCCTGCATATAGAGCAAGAAGTAAGCCAAGTACTGGAGAGAATGCGGCCCCCCTCAAAATTCTTAAAATGTGGGCCCGGAGAGATAGCACAGCGGCATTTGCCTTGCAAGCAGCCGATCCAGGACCAAAGGTGGTTGGTTCGAATCCCGGTGTCCCATATGGTCCCCCGTGTCTGCCAGGAGCTATTTCTGAGCAGACAGCCAGGAGTAACCCCTGAGCACCGCCGGGTGTGGCCCCAAAAACAAAAAAACAAACAAACAAACAAACAAAAAAATTCTTAAAATGTTTAAATGACATCTAGGGCCAATGTGCTAGTAGAGTGGTAGGGTGCTTGCCTTGCAGTGTGGCCAGGCAGACTCGGGTTCAATTCCCAGCATTTCGTATAATCCTCCAAGCACTGCTAAAAGTAATTTCTGAGTGCGGAACCAAGAGTAACCCCTGAATATTGCCAGGTGTGGCCACAAAACAAAATAAAATAAAAACAAACGGTAAATGAACTAACAAGTTAAGAGAATTGAAAAATAATTAAGCCTCCAGTTTAAGTACCAATAAAATAGAAATTAAACAAGAGAAAATCCCAGATGCAAAAATTCTTAAAACACTATCAAAGTCAATCTAACAAAATATTAAATATATATAAAACCTATCATAACTATTTCTTTCAGAAATACAATACCACTTGACATTTAGAAATCAAAAACATTCATCCAACTTAACTATGAGAGAAATTACCAAATGGTACTTTTTAGCAAAAAATCCAATCATCATTCCTGATTTTAAAAATAAAATAGATTTTTAGTAACTAGAACTAAATAAAAGGTCTCATCTTCCTCAGTAATGAGAAGAATGCCACAGCTCATTTTATGTTTAGTAACAGCATCTGAGTCTCTCCTGAAAGGAAGGGTGACTTCTGTTGCCACTGCGACTCAACACTGTGCCTTTAGATTCGTATTTATTCGGTCTTGCCTGGTGCTTCAGCAACTACAAACAGAAAACCCAACTGAGAAGGAAGAAGCAAAGCTGCCCCTCAGAACCCACAGAACCTCTACGCAGAAAATCTGATAAAATCTATACAAAACCCTTGGAATTAAGTTATTATCATGGCTGCAGAATATAAGATCGATATACCAAAAAAATCAATCAGTTGTATTTCTGTGTATCAGCAACTAACATAAGGAACTGAAGTTTAAAGGAATTCATAAAATATCAAAAGTATTATATACTTAAGTGTACATCTGAAAAGACTCCTAAGTCTGAAAAATCTGAGAAATTAAAGACAAAGGAGAAACACAAAATGGACAGGTTAATAAAGGCCGTCTCCACCAACACCCCAGCATGACTTTGGTAGATATTGGCAAAACAGCACGCTCCTTCATGAGCGAACACAAAGGTCCTCAACTATTCATGTCAATTTTGAAAACGAGTCAAGTAGTAGGGCTGATAGTGACCAACTTCAACATTCATCAGAAGTCTACAACTACTTAAGGAAAGTTAAATGGACTTATTTAGGAAATGACAAATGAGACTTCTAAAAGGAAATAATGCACTCCAAGTCAAAATATGTGTAAGACTCCAAAATAAAGATACAGTTGAAAACACGATATTGGCAATCAAGCTACACAGGCAGCCTAATGGAACAGAAAAGGTCAGAAACAAACCCACACGCATCAATGGAAGGCTTTTTTTTTTTTTTTACAGATGCCAAGCTGATTCAATAGAGAAAGAATAATTCTTTCAACAAATGGTTGCAGAATAACAGGATATCCACTTACCGAAAGATAAAAATTAAGTTTTTTTAAGTGGTCTTTAAAGAGTGCACAGAGCACTCTTTACAAATACTAATTCAAAGGGGTCATCTACTAAATGTAGAATCCTATAAAATTTGAAGGAGGGAGGGACAAACTTTTTTGATCTTGAGACGTTTAGGCAAAGCTTCTAAAAAGCAAATCTAGAGATTAGACTTCATAAAAATTAAAAGTTACATCTGTTCTTCAAGATAATCCAATAGAATAAAGGTATAAAAATAAACATAACGAGCTAAGAGAAACCTGGTAGCAGACATGTATTCAAATCCACAAGGGCAAAGATAGGGGTGGGGGCTGGCACTCGCAAAGGCTCTTCATCAAACCCAATATACGCTTGTGTGTCGATGAAAACTGCTGAACGTCACTGATCACTGGCGAGTCAAGGAGACACAGCTCTCCGCTCTCCGTACCTCTGAGAACGCCAAAATTCAGACCAGACCACACGAAACACGGCAGCCCACCGGCCACCAAAGCACCAGAATCCCCCTGCTCGGCATGAGAGCGTACAGGGTGCGGTCATGGGAAGGGGGTAGCTTGGGATGTGTGCCCTCTTCACTGCGGTCACACCAGCACGGTCACAACAGTGTTAACTTTTGTGATCCCAGTGTACAAAGTCACTACACTACTACCGCACCCAAGTGCCAAAGTCCCCCTCCCACTGTCCGGCTGATGTCACTTCCAGTCTAGCAGCTTCCTTCAAAGAGAAGCATCAACACACCAGTCGTTCCATTGGCCCAAGAAAAACCAAAGCAAGCCTAGCCATACCTTGATGCATTAATATTCAGAGCTACTTTGTGGTGACCCCAAAGTCCTTCCAATAAAGGAACTGCCAGCACTGTTTCACCAGACGAAGCTCCGCTTAAGGCCACTACTTGCCTTGACTGAGAGGGGGAGGAAGAATGCAAGAAGACAATTAAATGTGTGCACTGTGGCACATCACAGTGAAACAGACTCAGTAATCGGAGAACTCCAGGTACAGGCTGAAGGGGAGTGACTGTGGCGTGAGTCCAGACCCCCAAAGGCCACTCTCCCATCAGAGGCTACCTAGGATGGAGGGCCAGGCAGGGCGAAGTAGAAAACAGGAGGCGAATCACAAAGAAGCGCAAAAACGAAAAGGCAGGGAGGCTGTGAGGTGCCATCCCGACTGGGGTAAAATTTTTCAGAGGTGATAATCAAGATTCGCCGATTCACCTGCAGTGGGGAGAGTGTCTGCCAATTAGAACTCAATGAAGCCATTTTTCAGTGTATGTCAAAGATGACTAAGAACACCTTCCCCCGCAACTCAAGTCTTTTATTTTTCAGTCCCTGAAATCCAAACACTTTGAAACAATTAGGTATTTTGTTTCTATATTTAAACATCAAATGAAAATCTATTCTGATACTGTAAAGGCGTACACCCACCCCACCCCACCCCACCCCACCCCACTGAGGACCAGAGCAAGAGTAGAGCACACAGCACTTGCCTTGCAAGTGGCCTGCCCAGATTCAGTCCCTGGAACTCCATCAAGTCCCCTGAGCCCGGGTGCCAAGAGTGAGTCCTGAGAACTGCAAGGTGTGGGCCGCCTCTCCACCCTGAACACTGCTTGTAAAGAATCTTCCATCAGCACCCCCTGTTCTGTGGTCTGTGCAGCTCATTCCTTACGGCCTCCCCATTCATTCTCCTCTACAGCCACGCTGGTAAGAGGACTCCACCGCAGCTGGGCAAGCACCGCCACACGCCAGCCACCCTTCCTTCCTCACAGCTGCGACACAGGCTCAAGTCCCTTCCTACCACTCAGACCAGGTGTCTCTGCCTATTACCAATCCAAAATAGGATTGCCCCCTCTTCTGCATGTCTTTCACTCTGTTCTATGTGGCATACCATATAAAAATATCTACACAAGCGTGTGCGCATGCACACGCACACCATACAGTGATCAAATCCCCGAGTGCCCAAGTTTGTGCCGCTGTGAATGTATTGAGCAAAGCACTTCTGTGCACTTAGTTTTTAGACTGCTTAGATTTCAGGAAGTGTGATTAATAATCAATCAGACGTTAAGGTCTAATTTTTTGCTTTGAATTTTTAAAAGGCTCTAAGATTGACCAGTTAGCTTGTCTAATTTAATGAGGTCCTTAAGTAAAGGATAAGGACAATTAGAGGGTTTAGACATCTAAATTCACATGGGTCATATTTGATAGTATCCTGTGTTTCGATGCTTTCAGGGCAAGAAGGATTAAAATTAAAAGGACTTTTTCTTGGGGCCAGAGTGGTGGCACAAGCGGTAGGGCGTTTGCACATGCTAACCTAGGACAGACCATGGTTTGATTCCCCCGGTAACCCATATGGTTTCCCCAAGCTAGGAGTGATTTCTGAGCAGAGCGGGGAGTAACCCCTGAGCATCACCGGGTGTGACAAAACAACAAACAAAAAAGTCTTTTTCTTCAACAGACCCAAAAAGTGGCAAACACTACTTTACTCAAGGCAAGTGAGCCTCCCCCGCCCAAAAAAAAAAGCCACGAAAATGAGAGCAAGGACAGTAAAACAGCCACTCATGATGGAAAAATACCAACCTGCTCAGAAGCTTGGCACCTGGCCCCAAAATACTGGTGACCACTAATATTGGATACCTGAGTACTAACAGATATGCTACTTGACTTCATTATCAGTTCCTAACACTAAAATAATCTTCCTTCCTAGTATAGTCCAAGTACTTGAATCCTAAGTCATAGCTAACTTGAATACAAGTTTTGTGGGCTTCTTTTTAAGCTTTCTCAAACTACCAACCAATTTCCCATGTCCCTATCCTAAAAATGCCTGGTCATGTCATTTTTTCCTGCACTCTCTGTGGCGCTTTCTATATATGATCAGCTTGCAGTTCCGTGTAATTTTGTATTTATTTACTCCTCAACGAGTTCCCTCCTTCAACACCGCATCAGATCTTGCATTTCCTTCAGAATCTGCTAATGGTCCAAACAATAATCCAGCATAAGCCGGAGATCAGCAGAGTACAAATAGTTAAAAGTCATACTAACTTAATCCCTGACGTCCCCCCCACCCCCGAGAGAAATAAAACTGCGAAGGAGTCACCCCGTCCAAGGCAGCATGCGAGCAAGAGGTGGGTCATCCGAACTTCCCAGTGGCAGAATGTCAGCGAGGCCAAGTGCAGGCGCCCGCCCGCCCGCTCGCTCGCTAGCGCGCATGCGCGGGGCGGGAGCCCAGCTGCCCAGAGTCGCGTCCATTTCTTAGAGACGACCGTGGACTTTCATAAAAAGTCAGAATCACGAGAGACGGGTCGGGGGGAAATCCAGCGTGCTACTACTGACTGCAATAGCAGTGTTTGTAATCTGCAAGAAAACGATCGATCTCCTCAACAGAGCTTTCGGGGCGGGGTGGAGAGGGACATACAACGTGTGCACGGCGCCGCTACCTGAGTCATTTCGAAAGACAGTAGCGCTCGGTGTTCCTTGCCCCCCTTTGGTGTGTGTGGGACGTGCTCGATCAGGCGGAGATCGCAGGCAACTCAGCCTCCGCCGAGCCGGGCCCCGTCCTGGTGTCCCAGGTACTGAAGAGCACCATCAAGCCCCCGAGTCCGCCTGCCCGCAGCCTGCGAGGGGGAGCTGCTGCAGCTCATTAACCGCCCATGTGTCAACGTCGCTCGCTCGCTCGCTCGCTCGCTCGCGCGCTCGCCCGCCCGCCCGGCCACACAATGCCGCACCGCGCCGCACCGCACCGGGGCGCGCGGGGAGCCGGCGCCAAAGCCGGAGCCGGAGCAGGAGCCGGCGCCGGCGCCCCAGCAACAGCGGCTCATTAGCATAGCCTACCCCGTCGCCCGCGCCCTCGGATTGGAGGCGGCGGCCGGGGCGCCGGCCAATCGGGCGCGGCTATGCAAATGAGCCCTTTCAGTTGCCGGGGCAGAGCCGCCGCCGCCGGGCCAATCGGCAAAGCCGCCATCCACCAGCAGCGAAGGGGCGCGGCGCGGTCACGTGGCCCCGTCGCTCGCCCGGGGTTAACGCTTTCGGGTGCGGGCGACGGGGAACGAAGGAAGGAAGGAGGAAGGCGAGCGAGCGGCTGACTGCGGAGGAGGATGGGGGGGGGGGGGGGGGAAGGAGAAGACCGGAGGGCCGGCCACGCTCGTCCGCCATCCCGAGCGTCGCAGCGGGCAGAACACGGCCGGGGACAGGACGCGTCCGCTCTCCCGCCCCATTGGGTCCGAAGCAGAGGCTCCCGAGGCCCTCGGAAGCGCTGCGCTTCCTTCATTCCGCGACAGGCTCCCACGCCACTCGGTGGGGCCCAGGCGCGCTGGGTCGGTGGACGCGGGACTTTGAAGCTGGACGTCCAGCATCCAAGTTGGGGACACACGCGAGGCTGCTCTCAGCCAAGCCGGCCAGATCAAATAAACACGTGGTGTTCGTAGGCAAATGTTCCAATGATGAATAAAACATCCTCAAATGTTTGTCAGGGCACCCAACAACGACGAAGACCATTTTAACGTTTTAAAGACGATCGCAGTGCAGACTAGTAGAGAAAATGTCTTGGATTTCAGTCAGGGAAATGGTCAGAAACATGTCCAAGAGACACAGTTCCCATTTGTGTCTAATCATTGTATCTTTATGAGAGATACAAGTTTATTTTAAAATAGATCAACTTTCCCACCTATCCTAGCAATTATCTCCTAAATGGAGTAGTTTCAGCCCACACCAGGAAAGAAGTTAGTGATTTTTAAACATACTTTCCCACAGATCATCTCCAGAAAGACTTGTCATATTTTTAAAATATACTGAATTATGAGACAGACGATTTCCAGCATCAGATTCAAAGAAAACAGTGGGTTGGTCTTATTCCTATCACGAAGAATGATTGCTTCTCTTAAGAAATCAAAGGCCTGGGCTGGAGAGATAGTATGCTGATATGGTACGTTCCTTGCATGTGGATGACCAGGGTTGGAGCCCCCTCCCGGTCCCCAACGTTGTCCCCTGAGCTCGGTCAGGGCTGATCCCTGAGCGCAGAACCAGCCATGAGCCCTGCCCTGGCACCCACCCCCCATAAAAGAAACCTGAAGCCCTGTTTTCCACCATCTCCAAGTACCAACTTGCCCCCAACTTGTCTCCTATTCCCCCCCACCAAACCACTTAAAAACTCTGGATGAGAACCATTAATCTAATGAAACCAAACAAGAGTCAACTTGGGTTCACTGGACTTTAAATGGTTTTAAATAACTAAACTTGAAAGCTAAAACCCAGATCATCTAAGACTAACCCCTCGTTCTACAAACAACTAACTTTGAGAAAAACAGTGCTAAGACCTGTTATCGGAGCACTGAAGCTCAGCTCCCAAGCTCCCTTCTAACAGCATCTTGTGAGGAATCAGGTATCAGTCAATCTCTGCTGTTTGCTGGACATTTGCGCACACGCTTACATAAAAGTGCTCGAAAGAGCAGTTCCACACCACACCCACGCAATTATCTACAGCCTTTACTAAGTTACTAACCCAGCATTAAAAACACTATCTAGCCCAAAATAGTTCATCTCTTTTCTTCAAAGACTCCATATCTCAGTTTACTTCGAACCTTAAGGTATCATCCTACCAGTTCTTAAAACTCTCCAGAAACCTTAAGGCCTCCTAAGTCCCCAGGATAAAGGCAAGAAAAGGCAACAGCTTCAAAGTCAACCAACCACATTCATGATCTTGCCCATGACTGTTGGCAGCCTTTGTCGGCTGTCCCAGACTCGAGATGCTCTTCACGCTGTCCACACTGCCAAAAGCAAGCCTACCAGACCGGCCAGCCAGTGTTCCAATTTATGGCAGTATACACAGCCTTTGCCAAGTCAACAAAGTGCTGTTTCCTGCTCCACCTTTCAAAAATTCTTCTATCAAAACTTCCCCATCCTCGAAAAGGAAAATGTTGAGACCTTGGCCTACAGGCCCTTGGAAACATCACCTGCTCTTATGACAGATGCTCTGGGACGATCACCCCAAATTTAAACACTTTATCAATTCTCTTAAAAGCAACTCACACTGTGGGAGTTACGAAAACATCAGTAAGTAATACTTTCAGGATCAGAAATTAATCACCTGGATCTTGAATATGAACTTACTCAGATGCAATCTTACCTCAAATACACATATTTTAGAATTCCTACAGAAAATGCTTTCGCTGTAGGCTACTAATCGCACTTTTCAAAATACAGTGTTCCATTTGGGTCCCCCCCCCACTTTTTTTTTGTTATTGTTATTGGTTTTTGTTTTTGGGCCACACCGGGTGATGCTCAGGGGTTACTCCTGGCTATGCGCTCAGAAGTCGCTCCTGGCTTGGGGGGGATCAAACCACGGTCCATCCTAGGCTAGAGCTTGCAAGGCAGACACCTTACCTCTAGCGCCACCACGCCCCATGTTTTAAGATAAAAAAAAATTTAGTCTAGGGCAAGGTGGGAGTTCAAATGTCAACACTATATGGCTCCTAGGCACCACCTGGTACAGTCCTGGAATGGCCCTAGAGCATGGTTCAAGAATGCACCCTCTCAAAGATGAAAAGGCCATTAGTATGCAAAGGATTCATTTAAGATAAGCTCTAATGACAAACAGTACCATGCCAAAAATTTTGGAAGAAATAAAATGTACCTTTATAAGTTCTCTTTCAATTATTTGAAGCCATCTAAGCATGGAAAGTTTTTTTTTTTTTTTTTTTTTGCCTTTTTTTTTGGTCACACCTGGTGATGCTCAGGGGTTACTTCTGGCTCTGAACTCAGAAGTCGCTCCTGGCAGGCTTGGGGACCATATGCGATGCCGAGATTTGAACTGGGGTCTGTCCTGCGTTGGCCGACTGCAAGGCAAACCACCTTACCGCTGTGCTATCTATCGGTCAGGCCCCAGAAGGTATTTTTTTTCAAACCTTGAGAAACTACTTTGATCTTAAGTGTGGCTTCCAATAAAATTGTTTTACTGAACATGTTTAACAAAAGATGAAGCCCAATATGTATCTGTAACCCAATCCAAAAAAAATCTACCCTGAGGACAGAGAAAGTGCAACGATTAAATTGCTTGCTTTGCAAGGAGCTGGCCCTAGTTCAATATCGGCATCACATATGAAGTAATTCCTAAGTACAGAGGCAGATGTGACCCAAAAACTTAGAGAAATAATAGGGTGGGTGGTCTATCATGACCCTTCCCCGCCCAACCCCAATACCTGTCTATAAAAATTGAGAGCAGTTAGTTAAATTTGGGTTAAAAACGAAATTTTAAAAACCTGGTTTTATTAAATTTTATTTTTAATTTAAAATTTTTTAATTAAATTTAAAATATTTGGGGGGGTCACACCTGGCGGCGCTCAAGGATTACTCCTGGTTCTGCATTCAGAAATCACTCCTAGCAGGCTTAGGAGACCATATGGAATGCTAGGAATTGAACCCAGGTCCACAGTGGATCAGGCGCATGCAAGGCAAACGCCCTATCCTGTGCTATAAGCCTCAATTTTTTTTAAATTTTTAAATTTTATTCTTGGAAATCAACTAATTTACTTAATTTACTTTTGCAAATAAACAAGCCCAGCTCTGCACCAAGACAGCGGGCTCAATTTGGACCATGGGCTAAGGGCATGCTGACCCCTCAATTTACCATATTTTTTGTACTATAAGACACACTACACACTGGAGCAGAAGCCTGAGTGCAGGGGAGGAGAGCATCTAAAAACTACATGCGTCTTATAGTCAGGTGTGTCTTCTAGAGCAAAAACTACGGTATATCACTAGGATATAGGGACATAACATGATACGATACAATGCTAGGTATAGGGGGGAAATGGACATTTTCTGTTGAGGAATAGGGTGACCCACATCACCACTCCACCATCTGGACTGACGCTATCTGTAATTCTGTATCCTTGGGCTTTTTATTGAATTTACTGAATTTGACAGATGAACTTATTCTGAGGGATGGTACCATATTAACCTCTTCCTCTTCCCCCTCCCAAAACAAACATCTGAAACGTGAAATACACACTATGTAATAAACGTTTGTTTCATCATCTAGATATTATAGAAACACATTATTTATGAATATTTTATTTAAATGTTATCCCAATTATAGTATATTGCTTTTAAAAAGTATCTTGCAGGGGCTGGAGCAACAGCACATCGGTAGAGCATATGCCTTGAATGTGGATGATCCAGGATGGACCTTGGTTCGATCCCCAGCATTCTATATAGTCCCCCAAGTCAGGAGCGATTTCTGAGCATAGCGCATTGCCAGGAGTAAGCCTGAGCAACACCAGGTGTGACCCAAAACCAAAAAAAAAAGGTGTCTTGCGGGCTGGAGAGTTAGCATAGAGGTAAGGCGTTTGTCTTGCATGCAGAAGGACGGTGGTTCAAATCCAGGCATCCCATATGGTCCCCCAAGCCAGCCAGAAGTGATTTCTGAGCATAGAGCCAATAGTAACCCAAGTGCTGCCAGGTGTTACCTTCCTCCCCATAAAAAAGGTGTCTTGCAAACTTAGGGTTGCAAATTTTGGTACTGTGCTTATCAAGACAATAAAACATAGTATATGGTCTTTATCTTCCAAAAGCATCCTCCCATACAAATTGCATTAAGTATTTTTGCTAGAATTAGACCTCAGTGTCCAAAGTCAGGATTCTGGAAAGATGCGGGCCTGGAACCAAACATGGATGCAGGAAATATCCCCCCCCACACACACACACACATACACACTCTAAAGAGGGAGAAACAGGTTCAGGAATTCCACACGTAAGCCTTCAGATTCTATGTTCAATGGGAAGGAAATCCGAAAGCGCAAGAGAAGGGTTTTCCTGCAACCCGCCTATTTATTGGGAGGAATCAGACCACACCCAGAGGTGGGATTAGGTAGTTTACATAACAATCCAAGGTGCTACATTCAAAGATGTAACAAATGAATAACAAGGCACAGACTGAGCGGGATGGGATACAATTAATCCCACATATTTTCCTGCCAAAATCTATCATATGAAAATAGATGGAAAGACTGAACATCTTTAGGGAGTATATTTAGCCTGATATAAAAAGTTCAGACCCTATGAACATTCACTTTCAAGTGAATTCAGTGGAAGGGCCCAGAGATAAAGACCATTTTCCAAGCAGCTGAAACCTGGGGAACAAGGCAGACTTCTTTCCATCCACAAGGCCACTGTGTGGGGAGACACAGGCTGTGAACATGCCACTTCCAGAGGCCAACAGAAGACGGCACCTGAAGTCCAGGTGTGAACAGTCACCTGAACTGCACTCACACAGGCCACCTGAAAACCATCTGAACAAGAAGTGGTGGTAGTCAGAAAAAACGACTGAGACCAAAAAATTCCCCTCCTGCCTTACCATATCCCAAGACTGCCACAAATCAAGTGCTTTAAATACTCTAGCAAAAGGATGGAAACTGAGCGAGCCACTCCCAAGCTCAGCTTCCTAAATTGGGGAAGATGCTCTTCAAAAGAAAACCTGGGGCCAGGACATCGGACAAAGGCTGGCAGGAGCCCTGGACTCAACCCCCCAATACCTTAGGGTCCACCTCTCCCCCCCAAGCTCAGGTAGGCAGCGCCCCAAACCAGCCGAATTCAAACTGTGAACAGTCAGAAAGGGATCAAGGAGGCAGATCACACCCTGCATTCTGGGAGCTGAAACAGCAGCCAAGAGTCACGGGACATCAGTGCCAAGGGTCAGACGGGGAGGTCAAGTCCTGAGCACCCCCCACCCCCGACAGCAAAACAGCATGCCCAAGGCCAGGAGGTGGTAGGTGGTAGGTGGCAGTGGAAGCCCAGGCAAGGGCTCTTCTGGGTTGGAAGCCTAGAGGAGAGGTGGGGCCAAGCCAGGTTGCCTTCCTACAGTGGTTGATAGGTCAGGTTCTCCCTAACCAAAAACTTAGGGCCCAAACAAGTGCTCCATAAGGACTCAAAGTCCCGTGGCTAGAGGGGCAGAGAGAAACCACATAGGCCTTCTAGATTTCGGGGCCCCTCAGCCTGACAAGGGAACGAGAGGAGCTTCTATCCAGGGGCCAGCTGGCTCCCTCGCTCACTACCTCACTCAGCACAATCTTTCAGTACAGAAATGTCTCCAGGGGCTGGAGAGATAGCATGGAGGTAAGGCGTTTGCCTTTCATGCAAGAGGTCATCGGTTCGAATCCCAGCGTCCCATATGGTCCCCCGTGCCTGCCAGGAGCAATTTCTGAGCATGGAGCCAGGAGTAACCCTGAGCACTGCCGGGTGTGACCCAAAAACCACAAAAAAAAAAAAAAAAAAAAAAAAAAGAAATGTCTCCAAGAAAGCCAGATCCGAAGAAAAAAAAAAAAAAAAAAAAGAAAGCCAGATCCGCGGCTCTGGGGTCAGGAATGTAGCGGGAATACACATTATGGGGTCATCCTCCATGTTGTTCAATCTCAGTCACTGAGGATGGTCCCTGGATCCCACCAAGAAAAAATAGCTGAGTACAGAGCCAGTAAGTCAGTCCAGGAGTAAGTCCTGAACGCTGATGAGCACAGCCCAACAGAGTAAAAAATTTTTGACTAAAACTGTGAAATGGCTATCAGACAGTGGGAGCAGGAGTTGGTCTATACCTAGCAGGGGACCATCAGACTGGGCTTAGCCAACATGCAAGGTCAGCACTTTTACTTCCAATACTATCTCTTAGGCCCAATGAGATCCTTTTGCAAGCTACTGATTACATCTCAAGCCCGGAGTAAACATTTCTAATGTAAAATGTTAGAGCATTTCAAGGGACCAACAGTCCACCAAAGGCCTTAGCAGAACAGAGGCTCCGAGGGGGGGGGGCTCTCTAGGGTACTGGCAGAGGGTATTGTTGGAATTAGAATACATGGACTGTCACTGACAGGGAACCATACAGGATACCAGAATTGAACCAAGGTTGGCTACATGCAAATGCCAACCAAGCATCTTGCCCTCTGTACTATGTCTGATTCTGAAAATCTCAAGGAAAAAGCAAAGACCTCAATTATAAGGAATCATACACATTACAGGCACAAATAGAACGTGAAAGACTGGTGGCGAGCTGCTTAAAAGCAGAAAGGACACTCGAGCCTTCATAGTTCGTATTCTGGGAAATCAAGAGAGAATGAGGATCAAGAGAGGTCTGAAAAAAAAAAGAGGTCTGGATCCTTTTCATAAGGATTCAGTAAAGACTGAGTACAAATCAATAGTACAACTACTTTTAAAAGAATCGTCCAAGAAAACGACCTCAGAGAGCCAGTACCCATGAATAGCCCCAGCGAGGCAGGACCCACAAGTAACCTCGGGAGCCAGTACTCGTGTGTATCCTCAGCGCCTCAGGCAAACACCATTGTCCATCCCAGCAACACAACCACCACAAAGGGCATTGTTGATGCAAGAGTAATTTTTATATTTCAGTGTGTTCTAACAAGCAAGATAAAGTGTATCCTTCTGTGTTTGCAAGGGGTCAGAGGCTTGGGGGGTGGGGCAGTGGGGGTACTGGTGGTGGGATTGGTGTTGGAAGAATGAATACCTGAAACAACTGGATTAGAAATAATTTTGTAAATATGGTGTTTAAATTGTGCCTTTAAAGTATTTTGTAAGAAGAGAGGGAATAGAAACTGTTTTGATTTCATCTTGGGGGAGGGGCACATCACTCATTTCCGTGTGAAATAAATTTCCAGGAATCAAAGTCACTTCCTGAACTCACAGGAGTCCACCCTGTCCCTGTGCGGTCATCACCGGTCAAGACCAGATATCATCACAATCACGTATGGAGACCGGCTCCATTTTCATTAAAACCCTGATTGTTTTTATCAAAGAAACAACTGCAGCTCTCCCCCTTCCTGGGACTAGCCACTGCACCACCACCCGCTGCTGCCAACAGGCCCTTCGTGTGGGGTCTGGCCCTGCAGGAGCTCGCCCGGCTAGCTGGGAGAGTCCCAGGGACCAGGGGGTCGCATCCCACGGTGGAAGCACGTTGGGCCTTTGCAATCGGGGATGCTCAGACACTCCTCGTCCCTAGGCCTGGCTCCTCAGACATTCTGGGGCTCTGCTGGCTCTCCAAGTTCCGCTGATACAAGCCCACTTCCTTCGTCTGCCCCATCACAGATGTTCCCTAAGCAGGTCTGAGAGAGTGTGCCCCAGCCCTCCTGCATGAGGCTTTGGAGGAAAGTTGTCTGCCTGCCTGGTCTTCTAGACATTATCCATCCACGTCTTTCATCATTACAAAAATATGCTCTGCTGTCATCTTTCCAAAACTCAAACATCCTTTTAAAGGTAGAAATGTAGAAAGTAACCTCAAATCCCAATAATCAGTAATGAACTTCAACTGGGTCTAGAACACTATTTGTTACTAAAGACTAAACATTCCAATTTTGCAATGTAGCTGGCCTCAGATTTTATGCCATCTATTCTATGTCTCTTATGTGTTATGTACAGACGTGTTACAATTATTGATTTTTATTAGAAACGTGAATACTGGGGCCGGGAAGGTGGCACTAGAGGTAAGGTGTCTGCCTTACAAGCGCTAGCCAAGGAACGGACAGCGGTTCGATCCCCCGGTGTCCCATATGGTCCCCCCAAGCCAGGGGCGATTTCTGAGCACATAGCCAGGAGTAACCCCTGAGCGTCAAATGGGTGTGGCCCAAAAACCAAAAAAAAAAACAAAAAAACAACAACAACAAAAGCAAAAACAAAAGAAACGTGAATACTAAATTCAGATTAAGATTGATTTTTTGGCATTAATTAGAACGGCAAAAGGGTCTTTGTAAGTACTCACTACACACATGTGCAAGGGACGATGTGAGACTGATAATAGAGCATCTCAAGACTATAAATGACGGGGCCAGAGAGACAGCATGAAGGCAAGGCGTTTGCCTTGCATGCAGGTCAAAAAAAAAAAGATTATAAATGACAACCCTCTGATTTTGGATTATCAAGAATTGTGGAGAAAAAAAGTGGAAAGTGGGTCATGTGCAAGTGCATAAAAGCACTGGATAATAAGCATGTGCTAGGGGTCATAGCATAGGACAGAGGGTAGGGCAACTACGTTGTCTGCAGCCAACCCGGGTTCAATCCCCAGTACCCTTAAAGTCCCCCCGACCTGCCAGAAGTGATTTCTGAACACAAAGCCATAAGTAAGCCCTGAGCACTGGCAGGTGTAGCCCAAACCAAAACTAAACACAACAAAATAAAAAGTAACATTCTCGGGGCTGGAGAGAGAGAATGGAGGTAAAGTGTTTGCCTTGCATGCAGAAGGTCAGTGGTTCAAATCCCAGCATCCCATAGGGTCCCCCCGAGTCTGCCAGGAGCGATTTCTGAGTGTGGAACCAGGAGTAACCCCTGAGTGCTGCCGGGTGCAACCCAAAAACAAAAAAAAAAAAAAAACAAAAAAAGTAACAATCTCAACAGACATTCAGGATGACCAGAAAATGGGGGAAATGGGTCATGGCACAGGGCGTTGGGCTTGTTTCCTTATTTGTACAAATTTCCTGTCTTTTCTGCACCTGTGTATACCTCAGTAAACACTAAGAAAAAAATAGAACAAAAACAAAAATAAGAACAAAAAATAATGGGTTTATCATTCAACAAAAACACTAAGTTTGATCAATAATTAAGAGCAAAAGCAGACAGCCACTATATTACAGCACCTGGTAGGAAAGAAAGCCAACATGAGCCACAGAGCACAAATGGTTTTATTCCCAAAGGCTACCGATGTTGTTTAAAATATGTGAATGGCCCTCGTGTTAAGCCAGTACAAGAACCAGTACAATAAACCAAGGTACTAGAGCTGAAAGTGACTTCAGCCTGCTGTTGGTAATTACCTTTTGGAAAAGGCCTTTTAGGAAAGACAGTCCTTGCCTGCTTCAACACCTTTGCAGCAAGCAGTCCTGACTGATTAAATGATACATATCCCAGCATCAACCACCAGCAGTCCAGTCACCACTAAGATGGGGCAAACTAGGTTCTCTCAAGTACACACAAGCACTTTAGAAAGAAACGAAATGGCAAGACTCCTTTATCAATGTGAGTGGTTCTTACAACACAACGCTCAGAGTCTCTGAATCCTGGGTGAAACCAATCACCAAAACTTTGAGCAGCTGTAGCAAAAAGGTAATGAATGGGGTGTCTGGTCATGGTTTATAGACTGATTTAAAGACCGGTTTCAACGGTGTATAATTATGATCAAATAAAACTCTCACAAAGTTTTATGACAGTTGGTGCCACAGAATAACTCATAACTGGTCTGACTTATGAACACGCAAGTGCAGGAGTCAGGGACAGCACAGCAGGTCAGGCATCTGCCTTGCACGCAGTTGACTCGGGTCTGATCCGTAGCATCACATACAGTCTCCCAAGCCTGCCAGGAGTGATCTTAGGAGTAAACTTAGTGGATCAAAGAGATAGCATTGCGGTAGGGCATTTGCCTTGCATGCAACTGACCTGGGAGGGACCCAGTCTGGTTTCCAGCATTCCATATGGTCCCCCAGACTGCCAGGGGCAATTTCTCAGTGCAGAGTCAGGAGCAACCCCTGACCACCGCTGGGTGTGGCCCAACAACCAATTAATCAATCAATAATTTTTTTTAAAGTGGAGTAACCTTGGGGCCAGAGAGAAAGAATGGAGGTAAGGCATTTGCCTTGCATGCAGAAGGACAGCAGTTCGAATCCCAGCATCCTATATGGTCCCCAAGCCTGCCAGGAGTGATTTCTGAGAATAGAGCCAGGAACTGCCGGGTGTGACCAAAAAAAAAATGAAGTAACCTTAGTGTGGCCCCAAAATGTATACAAGTAAAAGTTAACCAGCATTCCATTAGTTACGCTGTATTTTTTAATAGTTTAAATACAGTTATATATGAAATAGCCTACACTTTTCCAGGTATCAATAACATATTCTCACTCAATGATCAAGCAATCCAAATAATTCTTTCAAAGCTAGTTTCCTCTCTCTTTCTTAAATATAAATGGTAAAGAATGAAGGAAAGATGACCGGGAGAGAAAAGATGTACCAGGTAGGGAGAGGTGAAAGAAGCGAGACTGACAGTGTTTTCTGTTACGCGTGAAATGTCTTTGATGGCAAGAACTATTGAAGATACACTACCAACAGCTACTCCTCCCTATGCCTTTAAAAGATTAGCTCTTTTCTTTGCAGCACAATCTTCAACACAAATCTTTCCTTTTTAACGAAAACACTTCAAATCTCACTGAAGTACTAGACAACCATCTATATTTGAAAAGATGAAGTATTGGTGATTACTATGCTACATGTGCATCAATCCCACAAAAAGTTAGAGATCACCTACTAACTCCCAAAGTTCCAAATAAATATTCCAACTATCTTAGCATTACTTCATCCAAACCACTACCCCGTCCTCCCGCTCCAGCAGCTTTCGCTGCTGATGAGAATACACCCCCTCCCCACCAGCTACATCCAGTGGACTGTTCGGAAACGCAAGTCACCTGTATGCATCGTCTTCTTTCAAGTGTCATATCATCGTGATGGGGTGGGGGGAGGGTGGGAAGTCCGGCAGCCAAACCAGAGCACTGTGTAAAGAAAAACAAAGGACGGTGAGATGAGGGGCAACATAAGCACCCCCAAAGGGAGGATTCGCTAACACAACTACATTCCCCAACAGTCACTGCAAATCCATTTACTAACATCAGGTTTACTTGAAAACAGTTTTCATTAATAAAAATCAACTAACTCTCACTAACTCACTCTCTCTCTCTCTCTCTCTCTCTCTCTCTCTCTCTCTCTCCCCATTACACTTACACACACACTCTTGAAAACAGTTTTCATTAATAAAAATCAACTCTACCTCTCTACATTACACTTACGCGCGCGCGCACACACACACACACACACACACACACACACACACACGCATGCGCGCACAAACAAACACACCAAACTATATAACAAAAGCATTCACCTAGCACACAGACAAGCAATTTAAACAATGTATCCAGGGTCTGAAGCAGTAGCACAGTGGGAAGGGCATTGGCCTTGCACGTGGCCAACCTGGGTTTGATCCCCGGCATCCCACTGGGTCCCCAAAGCCTGCCAGGAGTGATTTCTGAGCACAGAGCAGAGTAACACCTGAGCATCACCAAGTGTATGCCACCCCCCCAAATCTATCCAGTAGCAGTAAAGTTTTAAACATTTCTAGGTTAAAAATGATGACAGTTGGGCCCGGAGAGATAGCACAGCAGCGTTTGCCTTGCAAGCAGCCGATCCAGGACCTAAGGTGGTTGGTTCGAATCCCGCTGTCCCATAGGGTCCCCCGTGCCTGCCAGGAGCTATTTCTGAGCAGACAGCCAGGAGTAACCCCTGAGTAACACCGGGTGTGGCCCCCCCAAAAAAATGATGACAGTTAATATTAGTGGGGGAAGGGCACGCCAGAGAAGAAATCTACACTTTGTTTTCTATCAGCTGACAGAGCAACCTGGGTGTGAAATTATTTCTTTTTTTGGGGGGGAGGGGAGGTTGGGCTACACCCGGCAGTGCTCAGGGGTTACTCCTGGCTGTCTGCTCAGAAATAGCTCCTGGCAGGCACGGGGGACCATATGGGACACCGGGATTCGAACCAACCACCTTTGGTCCTGGATCGGCTGCTTGCAAGGCAAACACCGCTGTGCTATCTCTCCGGGCCCTGAAATTATTTCTCTTACTGGTTTCCAATCAGCTGTTAGCAGTGAGGCAAGCCATTCAGAGGCACAGAGACCTGGTCAATCTGCTGCTGCTACCTGTGAACCAATACATGGGACACGCTGCCCGTCTCCCCCAGAGGACCCCCCGCCCGTGCCAGCATCCAGCACCTCCTTGGAAGCTGCAGCCATCCTCCCACCATACTTCCTACTTCCGCTTACAAACTGCAGTTCATGGTTGAGCAGCTAATGCCGTGAATGACTGACGGCAACAACAAACTCACAGCCTGTCACCAACCACCAGCACAGGAGGAGGAGCGGCAGAAGAGATGAGACAGGAACAGATCAGGCCCAACACAGGCAAATCCAACTTTTAATTTATGCTACGAAATTCAAGAAATACCCCTAATGAAGCAACACTATTCAAACAGACTCCATTCCCAACCCAGTCAAAGACTCCTACCGGCTGAGAAAAGGGTCCCGGTCTTGGGTACAGCAGGAAGACCTTGCCAAAGAAACCCCGGAAGGAAGCCCAGGGCAGGAGTGTCAGGACCACAGATAGAGAGAGGCAGCCTCACCACGAGTGATTGCTGAGCACAGACCCAGGAGTAAACCTGAGCATCTCTGGGTGTGGCCTCCGAGAAGCAAAGTAAAGAAATAAAAATAAACAGCACCAAACAATTCCAGAGCCTCTCTTTTTCCAAATTCTAAACCAGGTTTTTCCCTTTTTGCCAGTGTGCTCATTCCCAACTCCAGGACAAGCAGAAACCTTCACATGTCCTACTGTGGCGGCCCACTCCTGTCTCCTAAGTCGCATTTTGCCCAGAGAGGTTCAATATTCCTAACTTCCCCACCAAAAGTTCATCCTTCCAAGGTGGAGTTCATTTCAAGCACATGAGGAGACAATCAACTGGACTGAAATAATTCGCTTGCTATGAGCAATTACTTACAAGGACAATGTTAGTCCAAAGAAAAAACGAACTTGGGGGTAGGGAGCCCATGCTCCCAAACAGTACTCAGGCTGGTCCACAGGCCATTCCAGTGCCCACTGGTACTGGGGGTCACCAGGGTTAGCCTGGTGGTACTTTGGGACCATGAGGTACCGGGCACAACTCTCTGCATGCTTGGCATGTGCTCCAACCTTCCAGGCTATGTCCTCAGTCCCTAGAAATCTAACAGTACTGCAAAATATAGTAAAAAGAACTTCTAACCATCGGTTGAAGAAAAACATTTTAGGCAAGTGGATCATAATACAGATTTGAATCCCCATGTGTTCCCCCAAAACAATACCAGCTTTCACGTATCTCTTTCTCCTCCAGTTCTGAGCTCCTGCGTTCTTTAAAAATTCAAAAATTTCCCCTCAGACAGCAAGGGTGTGTGCTTTCCTGAAGAGACATCAATAAAATTAATGAAATCTAATGAAAATCAATGAAATCTAAGGCTGACATCATACGAGAAATGCCTGTGTCTGGAACCCTTCCTCTAGAAGACAATCCTCAAGAACCTTTCCAAGGAACCAAAGTGATAGCACAACAAGTGGAGCACTTGCCTTGCATGTAGGCCACCCAGGTTCGATCCCCAGTATCCCATATGATCCCCAAGCCAACTAGGAGTAATTCCTGAGAGCAGAATCAGGAGTCACCAGAACATCACTAGGAGTGGCCTAAAACCAAAACAAAGAAGTACCTTTCTGTTTTGGATGCTACCATGGTATCAAGTAGCTAGCTCCTCGACTTAGCAAGTATATGGATACATAACCAATGAACAATAAACTGCATTCAAATAGTTTAGTGACCAAAAATATTTAAATCTTCAACATTAAACCTTTTACTTCAAAAACTAGATGTCTAATGTTTTCCCATCACAGTCTAACAAGCCAGAGTGGCACATGGGAAAAATGAGATGCATGAAATCACCATAAATAGGGTATTATAAAATCCTTCAGGCCCTCAAGACCATGTCCTTCTGCACAGTGTCTCGATGCTTCTGTGACCTTACCAACAATCCTTACCATGACCACGACAGACACACTGTAAGAGAGAACCAGGACCAAGGAGGCAGTGACCTCAGCTGTGAAAGGTTTTAATGAGGTTCTTTTATGACTGGGGTGAATATCCAGAGGTAGAAAACATGAGGGAGCAAGCAGCACCAAGGCTACCACAACATACCCGACTACGAACCGAGCCCATCAAAACTGACCCGGAAACGGAAACCCTTTAGAAGCCAACCCTTTATCTCTGGTTCTGTGAAGAGCAATCTCTAGCAAAGAGCAAAGTGGCTATAAACTTGTAGTTGGGTTTTTTTTTGTTTGTTTGTTTTAGTTTTTGGGCCACACCCGTTTGATGCTCAGGGGTTACTCCTGGCTATGCGCTCAGAAATCGCTCCTGGCTTGGGGGACCATATGGGACGCCGGGGGATCGAACCGAGGTCCATCCTACGCTAGCGCTTGCAAGGCAGACACCTTACCTCTAGCGCCACCTTCCCAGCCCTTGTAGTTGTTTTTTTAATCGGCCGCTGACATACAAAGTAAGTCCCCATTAAGAGTGAGAAACTCTTTCCTGTGTTGACCCTGGATTGTTTTAATATACAGATTCCAGTGAGCATTTCATATATCCTTCGGGTTGAACAATTTTTAGAGAAAATATTGACCTCTATCAGGTCAGAATTTGATGACAGTACGTAGACACTCGGGAGTAAATTATCAAGTATGAGTGGACTATGCAAAATGTCAAACAATGGACAGGGATGTGGCCCAGCAACCAAGTGCAGGTCGCGTGAAATGCAAGTACAGGCCTAAGTGCAAAAGATTCCTTGAAGAAGCAGAGAAGGAAGAGCCACTGAAGTTTAGATTTTCCCATTAAAAACCAAAAGTGACTGAGTTGATGTCATTTTTACCCTGCCAATGAAGTCATTCACAAATCCTGGAGCAAATGAGATGCTGATGAAAAGCATAGACTGCCCGTACCGCAGGAATCACCCATAACCCTCCGTGTTTTCCAGCTTCAGCAGTTTGCCAAAGGCTGTGAATAATCTAAAGGCTGAGTTTTAAGTGGTTCTCGAAGCTAACTTTGCAGGCCACTTTCCAGCTGTCTGAAAGCCACTGCACTGAATTAACCCACAAAACATATTTAAGGATAGAATGTCAACACACTGTCTGAGTTTAAGCACACAGTTTGCTCCTGGATTTTCAGAGATTTTTCTAATAAGTTACTACTCTGTGAACACCAATAGGGGCAAAACGGATCTGAATGTCAGGTATGGAATAGGAAACCCAAATTAACTCAGGAGTTAAATGGTGGCTAGTTTTCTCCGGTGTCACAATGTTTTATGATAAATCAAAACTAAAAATGGAGTCATTTCAAAAGAGGTCGAGTCCTCTGGAAGGAATACAAACAATACTAAGGAAAAACCAGAATGATACAGGCTTACTATTTACTATTGTCTTTCTTACCTCAGTTGGAACAACCTTTATATACATGCCTTTATATGCATGTACATGCAAGTTCATGCATGTACGTACTTATCTATACTGTACAAGTTAAAATTTTAGCCCACATAAAAATGTAATGTTATGCATGTGATTTAAATGTCAGCTTAAAAGCTCAGAAGATGACAATTGAAAATAAACCAGTGAGGGGCTGGAGTGACAGTATTGCGGGAGGGCGTTGTTGGCCTTGCAAGCAGCCTACCCAGGTTCAATCCCTGGCAATCCCTAGGTTCCCCCAGCCTGCCAGGAGTGATTTCTGAGAACACAGCCAGAAGTAACCCCTGAACACTGCTGGGAGTGGCCTAAAAAATAAACAAACTACCAGTAGTAAGGATCAGAGACAAACAGCAGATAAGGTACTTGCTTCACGACCCAGGTTTGATCCACGGCCCTATACAATCCTTAGAGCCCACCAGGAGTGATCCTTAAGCACAGAGCCAAGAGTAAGCCCTGAGCATTGCCAGATGAATAAACCAGTGGAGCTAGGATAGTATAGTGGGGGAAGGCACAGTTTTTGGGGTACCCACCTACCATGTGATCCCAACACTACATGGTCTCCCCAAGTGTAGCGGACACAGGGCAATCCTAGAGGCAGGCCCAGGAATGTCTGGCAGTGCCAAAGGACCCACTGCATACTCTGGCCAAAAAATCATCAGAGGGAAGCCAAAAGGGGTAAAAAGAAGAAACTACAAAAAGCAAAAGTACATAAAAATTAAACCCGACGAACAGAGATAGCATAGCGGTAGGGCATGTGCCTTGCATGTGGCCGACCCATTCGATTCCCCGAATCCCATAAGGTCCCCCAGCCTGCCAGGGGCAATTTCTGAGTGCAGAGCCAAGAATAACCCCTGAGCACCACTGGGTGTGGCCCAACAACCAACCAATAAATCAATCAATAAATAAAAATGAAGTTTTGAAAAAAATTAAAGACAAGAAAAACTGCAGCTAGACTGAAACTTTGTTTTGATGTTAGGGATTAAAATGATAATGCACGTGCCAGGAAGATCGCTCAGGAGGTAGATCACAGGGCCAGGGCTGAGACCCTGATCCCAGGCACCCTCCACACAGCCCCAAGAACTGTCAGGCACCACCAACACGGCCAGAAACCACCAGCACCGCTGAGCCTGAGTACCAGGACTGTCTGGCCCAAATTCCCATGGGCCTCACCTCTCCAGGGAGTGGGCCCTACTTTTAAAAAATTAAGATGTGGGGGCCGGGTAGATGGCGCTGGAGGTAAGGTGTCTGCCTTGCAAGCGCTAGCCAAGGAAGGACCGCGGTTCGATCCCCCGGCGTCCCATATGGTCCCCCCAGCCAGGGGCGATTTCTGAGCACATAGCCAGGAGTAACCCCTGAGCGTCAAATGGGTGTGGCCCAAAAACCAAAAAAAAAAAAATTAAGATGTAATTATGTAAAAATTACAAACTAGCTTTCCCGATAAACTTCTACATTTACAATAATAGATGGAAGAAGTGACTGCAAAGAGTGTGTCTAATTTTAGAAATGGATTTTCTAAAATTAGAATAGCCAGAAAGAGTCAAGGGGAAGAAAACGGAGAAATGTCAGCATCAAACACAAGAAAAATAACATGTGATGATAAAATGATATCCAGAGTCAAAGTATCCTCGATAACTGGGCTTTTAAATTCTGAAAACCCAAAACTTTCACAGCGTGTCTCCACCCCCCACCCAAGCCCTAGATGAGTCTCTTTCAAAGAGTTAAAAAAAAAAAAAAAAAAAAACAAAGACAGAAACATGTGACCTATGAATCCTAGGTCAAACTCAAGGGGAAAGAAGACAGCAAGCATGGACGCCTGAACAGCAAGGCCCAGGCTCCTTGAACCCAGGAACCCAGGCGGGCTCCGGGATTTCCTTTTCCTTCCTGGGGAAAGCCAGAATCGAAGAATCGGTCAGAGGTCACAAGGATGCAGAGGTCCAAGGGGGGTCCCTCAAGTGCCAATGGGAGGGAACGTCACAGAGAGGCAAGAGTGCCCTCATGGGCTGATGTGGAACCTGCTACTGACTTATTTCTACATGTCAGCATCCCCAATGTGAGAGAGAAGTCTCATGATCAGTACATTCGTTTGTAAAAAGCATTTCTGCTAAGGAGATTGGAAAACAACTACCCGGAAGTTGGTCTAGTACAGAAATTTAAATTACAAAATCTTAGATTGATGTATGTCCTCTTAACCGCCCCAAATAAATAGAAAAAAATTGAAAGTGGAAAAGTGATGTGTAACAGATTAACCCGTGTAAACCCGAGTCAGGCAAGGTAAAGACCCCAAAGGACTATCATGCCGGGTACTGGTGGAGGGAGAAACACCCACACCCCCCTCTCTCTGGCTGACCTGCGTACAAACACACCACACCCCCCCTCTTTCCCCTCCCCTCCCCTCCCTCTCTTTTTCTCTCTCCCTCCCCAACCCCACGGAGGAAACCGAGCTGGACTGAGCTCTTCGGTGCTGTTTCTCAGTCTCTCTCCTGCGCACAGATCATAAATCTCGCACTCACTGACTAGCCACAGATAAATGATCACGGGCAAGAAACAACACTATGTTCCCGAGGGAAGTCCCACTCTCCACCACTCAGGTGGCTCCAAATGCCCCTCTCGGCTCTCCACACAGGAGGGCAGGACAGCAGGACAGCACCCAATCTTGCTCCCGGGGACCTCCGCGTGTGCGGGAGCCTCACCCCGCCTCGCCTTGCCAGGGTCTCTTCCTAAGGAAGGGGGTGGCAAGGGCCTTGGCCTTCAGGACCACCTTGCCACCCTCTCATCCCTCTCCCTGAGCCAGCTGACTTAGAGGGACCCATTCTCACCCCAACTCGTGTTGTGGGGTCCAAGCCAGACCCACCCACCCACAGGGCTCCAAACCACAAGTGACACCGCAGTGCTCTCTCTCTGCTGCCCCTTAGAAAGCTTGCTTTTCTTCCCATTGTTTGGTTCTGATCATCAACAGTACAAGTTCACTGCACTAAAAGTGGGGAGGAAAAGCCAATCGTCAGACAAAATTCTCACCCTTAAAAAATTATCTCTGGGTCCTGTCTTAGTATCTTGACATCCTGACATCAGTAACGGACAGTTACTACATTTTTCAGAGTCTAGTGCTGCACTATACAGATGTGACTTCTTTAAAATCAAATCCTTATTGGGCAAATACTTGGGTGGTTTCTGAATTTCCCTCTCTCAAACCATGAACACCCGGGCCTATCTGTAGTCCTCTGCTACTGGGAATGAAGAGCAAGGGGAAGAACTAAGTGAGACAGAATGAGAGTAGTGTCCCCCTTAACTCTGCTGAGCCGCTCGCTTACACACCAAGCACAGCACAGACTACACCCAACGTTCTCATCCTCAGATGGGTCCTAGAATATAGAAGAATGGACAAGGAATGGCCCAGGGATCCAACTCAGGGTCTACTCTGGGGTGCGATCCCCACATGCTACAGGAAGTGAGCTGAGCAGAGAGCTTGGCATGGCCCCTTTCCCCCACCTCCACCCCCTCCCCTCAAAACACAACAGGAGTAGCCCCCAAGAATTCGGGGTGATCTGAAACAGACATGGCATGGCTGTGGTCCGGTGCTGAAACAGACACCCACTAGGCTTCCCTCCCTCGGAGGGGGGTGGGGGGGAGGAGCCAGATGGACAGAGATGCTAGTTGGCTGCTGGCTGGCTCCAGGTACCTGACCGACTAGCTTGTAAGAAACACACTAGGAAACTGTCCTGCTCACTCCCCTCTCCTTGGAGATGACACTAACTTTACTAAATGAGATGGCTTCGAGTTTTTATTACGAATATGACTTTATATGTACATCTGTCATTTTACTTATAAAACGTAATTTATATAGAATCTACATAAATACACGCATCTACTTATTAGGTCCTATACACTTTTACACATATATTAATTAAATAACTTTATAAGCCACTGCTCTTAATTATCTTTGCATTTCAAAATTACAGAAAAAGGTAACAAGGTCAAGAAATAATAAAGACACTATTACTGGCTCACAGGACTAGTGAATGAATGTGCTTTGTTTGCTCCGTTGAACTTCTATTGGCATTTCAAGAGAAATGCTTTCTATAGACCAAGTCCTCAGCCAAGAGAAGGCCTTCCTCTCCTTCTGGGGTGCCACTTTTCCTCCCAGGGCTCCCTGGTTGCAACCACTGTTGCATCCCGTCTGTCCCCTGCCCTTCCACTACCAGGAGTTCTACAGGGCTTTTCCCTGTGGGGAAAAACAAGTCCAAGGATTGACTGAGTCTGCTAGGGTGCAACATGACCACCCAGCACACTCAAACCTCAAAGTCCTATTCACCACCTTCGCCACCTTCCTTTGCACGACACACACCTGCCCACTCACTCGCCTCCACAGCAACATCCCTCCAGTGACTTTCACTCCAAACTGCAGCTTCTTCACCTACTTCAGGGGCCTCTCAAAAATCCTCCCCCCAGGGCCCGGAGAGATAGCACAGCGGCGTTTGCCTTGCAAGCAGCCGATCCAGGACCAAAGGTGGTTGGTTCGAATCCCGGTGTCTCATATGGTTCCCCGTGCCTGCCAGGAGCTATTTCTGAGCAGACAGCCAGGAGTAACCCCTGAGCACTGCCGGGTGTGACCCAAAAACCAAAAAAAAAAAAAAAAAAAAAAAAAAATCCTCTCCTTTTCCAAATGCCTAAGAGCTCAATACACTATGTGCCTGCCCACTGCCATCCGAAGCCCAGGTCCCAGCAGCTCCCTCGGGCTGGCAAAGCTGCCCAGAAGAGAGCGCACAGACGCAAACAGAGATCTGTTGGGGAGTACAGGGGATAACCCTGCTGCAGCAGCCAACCCTCCTGTCCAACGCAAAGTGTGACAAAAAACCAAAGCAACCTCGGCTTTCTCAGAACCTAGAGCCAACTTGCAGGTGCTTCATGAGCACAGCCCCCTTTGGGAAGAGCAGCATGAACCCCAGGCACTGATCCTTACTTGGGCCCCAGCTCACACAGCACCCAGAGGCCACACATGTGACTTCCTTGAGTTCTTCCCTGTCACCCAGATTTAACGCCTCTTGGGACTCCTCTTGGGACTCGGGGACAGCTGGTCGCATCTTACTGCCCTAAACACAGAGCTCACCAGGGCTTTGGTGACAGGTCACCATCTAACCTGCTAAGACCTCAATTAACCCTTGCTCAGCTAAAGCCATGCCTGCCTCTGCTTGGAAAGCCCGTTAACTAACACCATAAATCTATCATTTTATCTCTCATTCTATCAGTTGCCCATCCACTCGTTCTGGTGTTATCTACTTCTTGGTAAATCTATTTCTATTCCAGCAGATGTTCCCAAGCATCCCAAACGTAACATGGAAAAGAACATTTTAAGGAGAAAGGAAAAAGAAGGATGCGGACAGCAGCTCTGGTAGTCTGGAGGAGAAAAGTTTCTACAGGAAGAAAACAAGCCCCAGCAGGTCAGACACTAAATGGCAGCTACCTCAAGAGGACCTGCAGGGAATGATTGTCACTTTCTTAAATCCACGGTCTCAAACCTTAAATTTGGGATATTGGGATATTGGATATCCAAAATATATTTGGATATAAAGAAAAATCCCTATTCAAATTTCCTTGATCAAAGGAAATTCCCGAAACCTGAATGGCTATGGACTTGGGCCAAGTGGTGCCTTCTGACTAGGGGCCAGCCCCAAGCCTGCAGTGTCACAGACCCTGATTCAGTCCCCAGAACTGCCACAAGGTTCCTATAAAGACAGTGTGATTCATAGGTTACTGTAGCCACTTCCCTCCCAACCCATCCTGCAAATTCTTGAGCCTCACTAGTCCTAGCCCTGAAAATCAACTAGGAGGAGGCTTGTTGTTGCCTTTGAGTCACTCAACCTACAAGCCATGCGGTTATTCCCCTCTGGTTTTCATGTAAAACAAGGGAGAATACAAGAGGTAAGAATGCTGACATTAAAATAATATTCATAATGGAAGTCTAAGGGAGCAGAAACCTCTTAAACATCCTCTTAAGTGCCCCTTCCACCTGAAACGAAAGTTATTTGATCTATCACACTCTTCAGGAAAATAAATGTTCATGCCCCTGAAAATCTATACCCTAAGTAAACATGACAATCTATACCCTAAGTGAATGATCAGAAAGTGGATGGACCCTAATAAGTGGCGAAGCTGCACCTAATGCCTCCCCCTTGGTCATCGCAAGCGTCCCCAGCTGGAGTCGGAGCCAGCCGACACCTCCCTTCCCCGACCCTTTCCCCTTCCCCGAAGAGCCTCAGCCACACTGCTGGGATGGGAATGGGCCCCGTCCCTCCCCAAGTCTCCTTGTCCATCTCTCCCTTCATGATCCCCAAAGTGGAACTTAGGCTTCTTCCCCATGAGCACTGGAGCTCAGGCCTGTCTCCATCATGCATTACTGATTCATGTTCCATTTACAGTCAATTCTGCCTCCTGCTCATGCTCTACTTCTAGAAACCCATTCATGACAGAAAAATAGAACGTTTATATTGCATATATTGTTTATATATATAATCATATCCCTGAAAAAAGCTGGATCAAATTGCTCATTTGAAAAAAGTGACATTAAGTTATGGCAAATTCACATAAATATTAGATAATTATCTTCTGAAGAAAAATGTCCTATCACAAACACTCAAAAACTTTTTCCCGAGGTCAGAGCAATGGCACAGCAGCAAGGCATTTGTTTGCCTTACATGTGGCCAACCCGGGCTCAATTTCTGGCATCCCAAATGGTCCCCTGAGCCTGCCAGGAGCGACTTACGAGAGCAGAGCCAGGAGTTAGACAGGAGCGCTGCCAGGTACAAACTCCAATTCCACCACCAAAAGGTTTAACATCTAAAATTATTAATAGTTCTTTGGCTAATAAAAGCCTGCATGATTCGTTCTTTCTAAGTTGGGGCCAAACATGGAGGCCCCTGGCACCACCAAGGACCATCAGCAGCTGGAGGTGCCCACCAGCCCACAACTGCCACACTCAGACAGGCTGGGCCAGGATCCAACCTGGGGGTTTCTGCACTGCCCATGCTTCAGCATTCTGAGCTATCCCCAGGAACCCCAATGTTCTTTCATCAGTGCATCACAATTTTCACAAACAAGCAACCGCTTATAATCGGGGGAAATGGCCCCAGAAATTCAGCCTCCAACCTCCCCTAAGTGGCCCAAGTTCAAGCTCTGGGCTATAGCACAGACAGAGGTGTGTGTGATCCCAGCTTCAAGCACTACACACTCTACTGAAGCTCAAGGGCCCGGGAGAGGTTTCGCTGTTCACGAGTGCAGAGGTTGCTGGACTTCCGGGTCCTGACAAAGAGCCTGAAGGAGCACTCAACTTCAAGCCCTGCGCTTTGGGTCCTGTCAGCATTTTCTGCACCACCCTCCCCTGGCCATGTCCACGAGACCTCAGTGCCGAGGTGACCAGGCCTGGAAGTGAGGTCCATGGAAACAATGGCCGAACACGCCAAGAAGTGCTCGGACATGTCTCTCGCTCCGCATGGGCTATGGTCACCGCCCGCCTGCGGGGCCTGCCCAGTCCATTCCTCAGAAGCTTCCAAACTCAGGCTAGTCTAGACCTTCTTGTCCACTGCAGCCTGTCTACACGCTGCATTAAGTCCACCACCAATGCCTTCTCCCCAGAAAGACTCCAGCCAGCACCCTGCTCTGTGCACCCCAGTATCCCAGGGCCTCCCCCTCCAACTCCATTGTGGGCCCCAGCCCAAAAAGCTCTGTTGAGAGAGAAAAACCTCCTCTTACCAGAAGGCCAGTGGCTCCTCACACACATCTACCAGAGGAAGGATGGAGGGAGAGAAAGGGAGGGAGGGAGGGAGGGAGGGGGGAGGGAGGGAGGGAGGGAGGGAGGGAGGGAGTGAGGGAGTGAGGGAAGGAAGGAAGGAAGGAAGGAAGGAAGGAAGGAAGGAAGGAAGGAAGGAAGGAAGGAAGGAAGGAAGGAAGGAAGGAAGGAAGGAAGGAAGGAAGGAAGGAAGGAAGGAAGGAAGCTGAGGGAGGGAGGGAGGGAGGGAGGGAGGGAGGGAGGAAGGAAGGAAGGAAGGAAGGAAGGAAGGAAGGAAGGAAGGAAGGAAGGAAGGAAGGAAGGAAGGGAGGGAGGGAGGGAGGGAGGGAGGGAGGGAGGGAGGGAGGGAGGGGGGGGGGGGAGGGAAGGAAGGAAGGAAGGAAGGAAGGAAGGAAGGAAGGAAGGAAGGAAGGAAGGAAGGAAGGAAGGAAGGAAGGAAGGAAGGAAGGAAGGAAGGAAGGAAGGAAGGAAGGAAGCTGTCCCCTGAGCAGCTCACCTCCTAAAACATCTGCTTTTAGAAGTTCTATTGAAACAAGTGAGCAGAAATCCTTTCCTATTGGGCCAAGGTGGTGAATAGTCAAGCTAGTCAGCTCCTCAAGGTGGAGTAGCTGACTGACGGTGTACCTCCACTCATTCCAATGCAAAACACACAAAACTCAAGTATTTTTGCCACAGGGACAGAATTTGTTCAACAGTACACAATTACCACAAACAGTTAAACCCGGGCTTTTGTTTTGCTTTAAATGCCGGTCCTCTTTTGTAAAAAAAAATAAAAAGATTATTTTTAATCATGGCATCATTTCTGCTACAAATATCAGTAAAGTAAAAGGGCAAAAAACCACAGCTCTGGAAGCACAAGGGGACATGAGAGCTCTTGAGGAATTTCTGTGTTTTTATGGACGGTTCGGGGTTTCCTGAATGACAAGTATTTTTTAAGAAGCATACAGGTGGGTCTAGGGGGCCAGAACCATAGTACAAAGGGTTAGGCCAGCCCTTACATGTGGCCGGCCTGGGTTGGATCCCCAGTACGCCATCTAGTCCCCTGAGCACCACCAGAAATAATTCCTGGGGCCGGGCGGTGGCGCTGGAGGTAAGGTGCCTGCCTTGCCTTCGCTAGCCTAGGACGGACCGCGGTTCGATCCCCCGGCGTCCCATATGATCCCCCAAGCCAGGAGCTACTTCTGAGCACATAGCCAGGAGTAACCCCTGAGCTTACCGGGTGTGGCCCAAAAACCAAAAACCAAAAAAAAAAAAGAAAGAAAGAAATAATTCCTGAGGGGCCGGGCGGTGGCGCTAAAGGTAAGGTGCCTGCCTTGACTGCGCTAGCCTCGGATGGACTGTGGTTCGATCCCCCGGCGTCCCATATGGTCCCCCAAGCCAGGAGCGACTTCTGAGCGCATAGCCAGGAGTAACCCCTGAGCGTCACCGGGTGTGGCCCAAAAACCAAAAAAAAAAAAAAAAAAAAAAAGAAATAATTCCTGAGTTCAAAGTCAGGAGTAAGCCCTGAGCATCTCCAGGTATATCACAGGTATATCACTCCTGCAAGCTCGGGGACCATATGGGATGGAATTCGAACCACCGTCCTTCTGCATGCAAGGCGAATGCCCTACCTCCACGCTATCTCTCCAGCATGCTATCTCTCCAGCCCCTGGAAAGTAATTCTTTAAGCTATAACTAAACTACTTGAAATGCAGCTGTTGATGAAAAGAAATTCAAAGATTCGGTAACAGCTGATGACATGATTTAAAACAGCCATGACAGGGTGTTCCCCCTGACAGGAGAAATCCCAGGCACAGAGAAGCCCTGAGAATCACTAGGTGTAAACCCCAAGTCCACAAAAATATAAAGTAGAAGCTAGTATGTCTTTATTTTTGTTTTGTTTTGTTTTGGTTTTGGTTTTTGGTTTTGGTTTTGGTTTTTGGGCCACACCCGGCAATGCTCAGGGGTTCCTCCTGGCTGTCTGCTCCGAAATAGCTCCTGGCAGGCACGGGGGACCCTATGGGACACCGGGAGTCAAACCAACCACCTTTGGTCCTGGATCGGCTGCTTGCAAGGCAAGCGCCACTGTGCTATCTCTCCGGGCCCTAGTATGTCTTTTTTTTACAGGAAAAGAAATGACAATGTAAAAGATTGATCACTTTAACCGAGCACTCAATTGGTGAGTATGTGCAAGGCAAAGTATCTAACAAAACACTTATATACATGTGCAGTTTCAGCACAACAATCACACGCATGATTTGTCTCCTACAGAGGTACCGGTCTATCTACATCTACCAGTCTTTGTTTCTCAGCAGAGCCCCGACTAGAATGGCCAACAACATTCCCAGAAGACCAAGCTTGGAGCCATCACGCCCAACCATATTGTGGGGCAGGAGTGCCCTTACCGTTTCCACAGATCTTGCCTCATGGATGCATAACCAAGTCTAGACATAGCCCAACTATTTAGCCTACCAACTTCTTACAACAAAGAACAAATATTCTTTTAAGATGGAAACAGTACTCAGTCAAAAATCGGAAACAAACTGGAAGTCAGAGACAAGTGACCCGCGTCAAGCAGGTGGAGGCATCACCTCTGAAGGAGCAGAGATCCTGTGATGGATTCCCCCATCTGCCCCCACAGGACTCCCAAAACAAGAGCAAGAGGACAAAATGAACCAGAGTGCTCCAGGTATTAGAATTAGCAAAGACTTTAAAGCAACTATTTTATACAAAGAATTAGAATTATGTTTCAAATTTTAGAAACATTTAAGCCACTTTTTTAATGTGTGCAGATAGCACAGTGCAGCACAAAATAAATATAAACTAAAATTTTAAAACAGGTAATTCTAAGAGTAAAAATAAAAAAGATAACAAAGTGAAATTCCTCAAACAGCGTATGAGAGCAGACAGGAATAAACTACAAAACTGGAAGACAGATCAACGGAAATCATCCAATCTAAAGAGAAAGAAGGGCAGAAAAACCGCTCAAAAAAGGCTGAGCAGCGTGTGAAGGGATGGTGTTGTGGGCTTTGATCCCTGGCACCACATAATCCCTCCCTCGAGGGCTCCCAAGACCCCCCAAGTACAGAGACTGGAACAGCCAGCCCCCAACACAATCAGGCATGGCCCCCAGCCATACCCTCCTAAAAAGAAGAGTAAGGAGACTGAATAGACAAAGTAACCGTCAGGCCCTGGGGAATCAGTTTCAATATTCTCGTTACAGTAACAAAAAGGGCAACAACTTCTAAAGGCACTTCCTGACGAGATCTTGTCGGAAAGCTCTTCCAAATCTCTCAAATTAAGGCCAGCAGGCACGGCACTTGTGTTACACACACAGTTGACCCAAGTTGGATCCGCGAGTTCCCTTACGGTCTCCAGAGCATCACCAGGAGTGTTTCCTGAGCGCAGTGCCAGAAACCCTGAGCATCACAGGGTGTGGCCCAAAAACCCAACCAACACCCCCCCCCCAAAGTAAAAAACTAAAAAAACAGGGTTATTAGTAAAGAGCTTCAAAATATGGATCTTCACATGTAAAGAACAGTCTTGTCAGGGCCAGAAAGATAGCACAGCAGTAGGGCATTTGCCTTGCAGCAGCCAACCCAGAAAGAACCTGCGTTCGATTCCTGGCCTCCCATATGGTTACCCAAGCCTGCCAGGAGCAATTTCTGAGCATAGAGCCAGGAGGAACCCCTGAGCACTGCCGGGTATGACCCGCCCCCCCCCCCCAAAAAAAAAACAAAACATTGCTGCTTATGGGGCCGGAGAAATAGCATGGAGGTAGGGCATCTGCCATGCATGCCGAAGGATGGTGGTTCCAATGCTGGCGTCCCATATGGTTCCTGGAGCCTGCCAGGTGCTATTTCTGTGCATAGAGCCAAGAGTTACCCCCGAGCGCAACCCAAAGAAGGAAAAACAAAAGATTGATGCTTACTGTGGGCTCAAATCCCACTGTTAAAATGAACTAAAGAAACGTGTAATTTAAAACTTAATCCAGCTATGACACGTAAGCCTGACACAATCAAGCAACCTCAGAAAAAGAAAAACCAAAACCTTTTTTACTCTCCTACAGTCTGCACCTTAACAGTCACTACAATTCCTAAACCGCTAAAATATGCCACAATGACTTACTTATAACACATCCCTAAATTTAAGATCATTGTTAGTAAATGCTTGCCACAAAGTACCACTGAAAACTTAAGACAGAAGTAAAGAAACAAAAACCTCCATTATTTGGAATAGGGCACACATGAGGATGGGGCTGTGGGAGAGGCATCATGTGCATGACCAACCTAACATTGGAAAGTTAATAAGGTGTATGATGCACTTTTCCTATAGTTGGGAATACAGGTCACATATATATAAACATATTTATAACAGCTATATGAAACAGTTATGACGTGCCTGAAAACTAACACCCCAAAGAGCCATTTCTTTTCTACACTTCCAAATAATTGTAGAAGTACAAGTTTAAAACTGTCAAACAAGAGGGCCAGAGAGCAAGAACACAGTGGGTAGGACACCTGCCTTGCAATCAGCTGACCTGGATTTGATCCTCAGCATCCCTTAAGGCCCCTTGGGCTCTGCCAGAAATGGCTCCTGAGAACAGAGACAGGAAACAAGCCCTGAGCACTGGCAGGTGAAGCCCCCAAAAATTAAGATTATTTTTAAATTAAGATTAAAATACCACACAAGGCCAGAGAGAAAAGTACAAAACTGAAGGCACTTGTCTTAAAAGTGGTCAATCCAAGTCTCACCTCTGGGTCCCCAGAGGGTACCCCAAGGACAACCAGAAGTGATCCCTAAGCAGTCAAGTGTAGTCCCTAACTAAGCACTCCAGGTTGTGCCCACTCTTCCCCCACAAAAAAAGACATACCAAATTCCCATACCCTGACACCTACAGGTAGACAAGGGTCTTTTCAGAAGTAAAGGAAGTTCAGGATTGAAACATGTCACGCACGCACGCACGCACGCACGCAGAAAGTGTTGAGCACACCCGAGGCAAGCTTCATCCTCCCTCCCATGTCCAAACTGGATCACATGCCACTGATCTGCCCGGCCAGGTCTGCAGAGCTGTCACAGGGGCCATAGGAGACTTGATACAGAGAGAAAAAAGGTATTTTACAGGTGTTCTTAAAACAAGGGTGCACCACAAAAGTCACCTACGAGAAGCGCTCCTATCTGCACGTGTGTTCGTGGACGATTTAGGAGCGTGCTCCGTGCATGCCAACACCTCATCAGGAGTGCTGTGCACTCTTTGGAGTGAGCCCACAAGAGTTAGGAGATGGGAGTGCATAGGCCCCTCCATGCCCAGTTGATACCACCACCACACTCAGTCCTATGAACGCTCCCCCACAGCCTGCTGAAGCACAGGTCACAGGGCAACCCCGGAAGCATAGAGCGGGGGCAGCCTGCCATGCCACAACTCTCTCCCTGAGGCCCTGCCACCCGATAGCTCTGTGTTTCCAGCAGACTTGCCCGATGGGTGCCTCCAGGGGATGTGTCACCTCATTGCCCACAGGTGGGATGCAACTGCAGCTCAGAGAGCTAAGTTACACACTGGCTTGAAGAGACTGTCCTGTCAAATGTGGCTGGACATTTAAGTAAATTATTCCTGCTCCGTTCTCTCTCCAGGCTGTCTCCCTGACCTCTCACACCACTGCGAAGACCCAGGGACAGGCTGAAGGGCTGGAGCCAGTGTACAGCAGGAAGGCACTCGTCTGACCTAGGTTCAATCCCCAGCAACCCCACATTATCCCCAGAGAACTACCAGGAGTAAGCCAAGAGTGAGCCCTGAGCATCACTGTGTGTAGCCCAAAAACTTTAAAAATAGGGGCTGGAATAGCAGGTGACTCTGGAAAAGATCCAGGTATGATCCCCAGCATCCCAGATGTCCCCTGAGCCTGCCAGGATTCTGAGTGCAGAGCCAGGAGTAATCCCTGAACACCACCGGGTGTGGCCCAAAAACCAAAACAAAACAAAAATAATAACTTAAAAAAAAAAAAGAGCCTAAGACCTGGTTTGCCCCAAGTCCTTTAAATTCTACTTCCTTTTACCTCAGGGAAGGGGAAGTGTCCTTAACCCTGGAAGCTTCTAGAGCACTGGTCCAGGCGCCCACAAGAAAGAGAGGGCATCCTCCCAGAACCTGACAGGCTGAAAAGAGAAAGGGAAGTGACTCTGGTCTCCAGCTGTGCCTTCACCTCACACGACCTCCTCCAGCCTCTGAACTTGGCCATCAGACAGAAGCTGTCGTCGGGCATGAGGCCTTGGGGAGCAGCAGGACAAGGCGCCAAGAACAGCAGCCTGCTTGTGCTGAAGCTCCTCAATAGAGGGACGGTGTCTGGGTCCTCAACTGACGTGGTCCAGCCCCCCAGAAAGATCCAAGGTAGCTGGATGGGGCAGTGTCTAAGGGAGCTTTGAGCCATGATGCTGCGGACCTTCCACCTCACAGGGATGCCACATTGGCCACAAGCTTGACTTTCGCCTCCACCCAACATTTTGTTTGGGGCACTTTTTGTTTATTTGGATGCCTCCAAAGTAGTGTTCAAGGGATCCAGGGATAATGGCAGCAAGTCAACCACACCATGACACTCTGGGACCTGCAGGTGACCTTGGGGAGCCAGGGACAATACCCACAAAACATCTCACCATCTCGCCAGGCCCCATGAAGCCATTGCAAACAGGGTTCATCTCACACTGACTCTGGAGCACAAAGGTACAGAATTTGGTCCCTTCACAATTCAGACATGACGCTCCCAGAAGGGCTCTCCCAGCTTTGACAGTTGCCTCAGCATCTCCCTGAGGGGCTTGTTATAAAGACAGATTCAGGGACAGGACCTCAGGCTCCTGAGGTCAGGGCCCAGCTTCTAACCTGAACAAGGTCCCCAGGCGCTCATGACCCAGGGCGAACTGGGGAACTGACCCTACAAACTTGTGAGAAGGATGTGGAAAGGCGTTTCTTCTCTTCCATGAGCACCTGTGGTCTCATCCTTGTAGCAGACAGACTCTGCTCATGACTCAATGTTTGCCAACACGTTTCAAAGAACATGCAGGCAGCAAAGGGTAAACCTGGTTTGTTCTCTGAGGAGACAAAATAAAATCAAGGTTGATTAGTCATGTGTCTAATCCATTTCCAAACTTGGCGTCTGATATACACCTTTCAGCATTTGAACTCATTACCTGCAAAAGTAACGAACTACCTATCACTCTACTAATTGCAAGGTTTTGCTAAGCAACAACAGAAAACAAGTGGAAGTAGAAAATGCCCCCGTGCCCCCAATAAATGTATTCAAGAAAATGTGATAAGTTCTGCCTATACTGTTTCTCGGAGAAACAGCTCATCATCATTGCCTTCCATAATAATTACTGTCATGCAAACAAATGTCCAACTCGGCGACTCTTCCCAGCCTCCCTTGCAGCTGGGTATGGCCCAGCGACATGGTTCTTGAGGACAAAACTGGAGTGGAATAACACAGTGGGGCACTCTGGGGTCCCCACACCAAGGTGAACCCTTCTGTCGCTGCTTTCCAGTGGCCTGGCACAAGCATTACACAGATGAGGCCCAGATCTGCCCCAAGAGGAACCGGAAAGAAGAACTGAGACTGCAACTATGAATGACCCACTGAGGCAGGCACACACTCCCAATTCGGTCATTCACCTGGAGACGAGTCTTTGTCCTCAAAGTCATTTATGTGCTGTCGGTGACATCGGCTGAACTATGTGCCCTGAGACCACATGCACATGTGTGCGTGGCAGGAACAGATTCTCTCTCTGGACGCCACCAAGCAGAACACTTCTAAGGTCTGGCAGGGCTCACAGCACTTGCTAATGAAATCTTGTATCAAAGAGCTTTTTTTGTTTGGTTTGGTTTGGTTTTTGGTTTTTGGGTCACACCAGGCAGCGCTCAGGGGTTACTCCTGTCTCTAAACTCAAAAATCTCTCCTGCCAGGCTCAGGGTACCATATGGGATGCCAGGATTCGAACCACTGTCCTTCTGCATGCAAGGCAAATGCCCTACCTCCATGCTATCTCTCCAGCCCCCAAGCGCTCTTAAGGTTGTCTAGGAAATCTCTCCTGTTCAAAGCCAAAACTAAAGAGGCCAAAGAGAGGGAAAAACACGGAGGTGTGAGGACAGACAGGAGCCCAGGGCACACCCCAGCACACTGGCCCTTCGCTGCTAGGAAAGAGAACCACACGCTGGACAATTAACTTCTGGATTAATTCTATTCACTGACTCAGCAAATAACCTACCCCCTCCCTCCCCACCCCCACGCACGTCGGTGGGTTCCAATGTGTTTTCAGCTGAATGTAGATTTACAGAGAATTTATTTCCAGGCTCTGGTATGCTTTTAACTGCACTGAACCTAGCCAAGAGACACAGAAGCCAGGCTCCATCCAGTGAGCCCTACCTTCAAGTCCTGAAGAGAAGCGATGAGCATGTGAGTCTTGACAGGAGAGAGCCCTCAGACTGGGCCCACAACTACTCCGGGAGTAGCCTCGTCACCCAAAGTTTCACTTCTGCCCAGTGCGAAGCAAAGGCAGCTGAGGCCCCAGTATACCCGAAAGCCACCGCACCACCTGAGGGCAGTGGCTCCAAGGAGAGGCCTGGGTGGTGCCCTTCGAAGATAGCACCAGGAAGAGGAAGAGCAGGCAAGCTGAAGAGCAGGTAAGCATCTATTTGGTAGCAGAAAGGTTCCCAGACCCCAGAACTCTCTAGTTAAAAGGCACTTATGGAGCAAACCATTCAGCAGTAGGAATGCAAAATACCACACAGTAAGATGCTACACCCTCAAGACTTTTTACAGGAAAATCCCATTAATGTGTGTAGATAAAGATTAGTATTAAGACCCAGCACCAGGTCACACTGAGGTTCCCCAGGTGGACAGGGCTGTGACACAGGTCCGTGGTGTGGCACTAGGCCAGAAGAATTCGTCATGGTAACTGCCTCTCAACCTTGGTCCCAAAATCTCCACCTCCAGGGAAACTTAACTCAAACTAAAATTCTCCTTAATGAGAAAAACAAAATACCAAGAAACGTTTCATTTTCCTGGACCAGAGAGAGCAACAGACAGGAATCTCTGCTTGCATACAGGAAGGCAGTTTCTATCCCAAGCCCTGAACCCCAACCCGCAAAAAAAAAACTGAGCACGGAACAGGGATCCACCCCACAAACCACAAGAGGTGCCCCAAAAAAGAAAATAGGATTCTGTCTGCTCTAGGGCTGGCTGTCCCCGGATCCCCTTCAAGGTGGGGCTAAACCCTTACAGGGGAGCTTTCGGTCCCTGAGAGAGACAGAGCTTAAAATTAAAAAAGCTTCTCCACCTCAAGAAGAAACTCCCAAGAAAGGAGACACGTGTCTAGGGCAGCAAAGCAGGCCAGAGCCAGAAGTCATATCCACAGTCGGATCCTGAGCCGAAGCCGGAGGGGGTCGTCTCTCCCATTTCCAAGCTGCTGGTGCTGAGCCTTGGGGGCCTTTGGGGGCCCTGCATGAAGAGAAGTCTCCCCCGCCCCTGCCCAAAATAAAATCCAAAATAAAATCCAAGGTGAGGAACAGTGAGCAAAAAAATGAGGATGATTGGAGACCACTGGGCAGGGGCGGATTTGTTAAAGAGACACAGCCAACATTTCCTACACAAACAAATGTACCTGGTCTGAGCTGAAAGCAGTCTACAACTTCCAATTTATTAAGCCTGAATGTGAAAACAGGATCAGCACATTTTAAGACTCTCATCAAAACACCACTCTGCCAGCCTTGGACGAGGAGACAGCGGGGTACGAGCCCACACTAGACTCAAGACCTGGGTGCCCACCAAAAAGGAACCAACTCACTGAGGCCGTCAAAACCAGGTTCTGACCTCCCTGCCCAGGCGGGATGAAGGCTGCCGTTGTGAACTGGGTGCCTATTTGAGCAGTGACGTCAGAGCTGCTGCAGGCACCATGGTCAGGAGTCACACTCCCAGTGACACTCAGAGGACTGCTGGGCACCAGGGCCAGGGGCCTGACCTCCTAACACACAGCACGCACTCCAGGCCTTTGAGCCACCTTCTCAGGCCCTAATTAACGCAATTATTGAGATTATGTACTATGACCCAGGGATCCTGAATACTAGGGAGAAAGAAAAGTCCCTGCCCACAGCAGCTTAACCTGGCATGGGAGAGAGAGGAGAGAGAGGAGAGAGAGGAGAGAGAGGAGAGAGAGGAGAGAGAGGAGAGAGAGGAGAGAGAGGAGAGAGAGGAGAGAGAGAGAGAGAGAGAGAGAGAGAGAGAGAGAGAGAGAGAGAGGGAGGGAGGGAGGGAGGGAGGGAGAGAAGGAGGGAGGGAGGGAGGGAGAGAGATATGAAGATTATGTAAGTACAGTACACAATAAAGTGATACACACAGTGCCAGGGCAATAGTGCAGCAGAGAGGGCAATTTGCCTTGCATACGGCCAACCCAGATTCCACTGTTGGCACCTTGCACAGTCCCCTGAACCTGCCAGGAAGGAATGATCCCTGAGCACCGCAGCATATGACCAAAAGTATTAAAATAATTAAAAAAGACAAAGTTGTACATACAAAAAGTAATGACCACATGAGCAAGAACGTACAAGACAAGTTATTCTGGGGCCAGAGAGAAAGCACAGTGGTAAGGTGCTTGCCTTGCATGCAGCCAATGTGAAACAGACCTGGGTTTGATCCTCGGCATCCCATATGGTCCCCAGAGCCTGCCAGAAGCAATTTCTGAGCATAGAGCCAGGAGTAACTTGATTGTCGCCAGATGTGGCCCAACTCCCCATAAGAAAACTTATTCTAAAAACAAGAAAAGAGGTTATTTTTTCTACCACATTCCTGCCCGAATGCAGACAATTAAGAAAAACGAGAGAGGTGATGAATGAGTGAAGGCCTCAATCAAGACCCAGTCCCAAGGACCAGGACTGATGGCCTGGCCTGGAGAGAGATCATCAGCCCCTGTGCATGTAAAACCCAGGCTCTACCCCACACACTTCCGTCCTGTCTCCCAGAACCATGGGGGGCAGCCCCAAGCCCAGAGAAAATCACAAGAGTCCAGGGCAACCCTCAAGTACTGCCAGGTATGCCCCCCACCAAAAAAAAAAAATCCAACCAAGGGGCCGGGTAGGTGGCGCTGGAGGTAAGGTGTCTGCCTTGCAAGCGCTAGCCAAGGAAGGACCGCGGTTCGATCCCCCGGCGTCCCATATGGTCCCCCCAAGCCAGGGGGGATTTCTGAGCACATAGCCAGGAGTAACCCCTGAGCGTCAAATGGGTGTGGCCCAAAAACCAAAAAAAAAAAAAAAAAATCCAACCAAGCAAAAGCACCTTGAGCGCCACTCCCATTAGGAGCGCCTGCATCACCGAGGCAGCCCAACGTGTGCTGTTTAATCTGAACCCCCGAGGCTCAGTGACCTTGGGCCACTCTCCCAACTGCATTTATAAAAGATGAATAATGGCTTACAGAGTTGCTAAGAATAAAATGAAATACTATACAGGAATATTTGGGAAATGACCGCAGGCAATAAAAGTCTGGGTGTGAGGGAGTTGCAGAGGACCTTCGAGGCCTGGCCGAGCGCCCCCGAGGGAGGAGCACCACACCACGCCAGTGGGGAGCACACAGGGCGAGGGGAGTGAGCCACCCGCTTTAGAGAGGACCTGGATCCTGGAATAAGTGTGTCTTCATCCCGCAGAGACGAGATGCGTGGACGCTCACAGGCTCAAAATAGCACAACGGGGTGAGAGCAGGTGCGGCCAGTGGGATGGGGGTAAAGCTGACAGGGCGAGCCTCAGGTCAACCTGAGCTGAAAGTGCGGTTCAAGAGAAGAGACTCACATGAGGCTCCCTTGGGTTCCTACAGAACTTCACTGCAAGTGACCCAGCACAAGTCGGTAAGGAAAGAAGCAAGGAAAGGAGAAGACAAGAGGTGATGATGGGCCAACAGGTTTTCCCAGTCGAAAAGAGGATGAGTTCAGGTGCCAGCCACTAGGGAGAAGGAAGGCAAGAACTCAGGGTCTGCATTTGGAGACACCAAGGAAACTAAATCATGCACCCTGAAACATGGGAGAGCCCAGACCCCCAAACACTGGGGCGCAGGGAGCCACACACCCCCTAACAGCAAGGAGCATACCAGATGCTCCAACTTTGATGTTTAAGCACAAGAATCAGAGCTCCAGGCAGAGTCTGACAACTGAAACCAAATGTACAAGTCAAGGAAAAATAAAATGCATTGGCCTTTTGAAATGGCGAACTTCACAAAACTGAAAACTTGTTCTGACAAGACAAGCTATGGATTAGAACAGTATGTGCAAAACACTTGTATTAAACAAAGACCGTTTATGAAGAATATATAAAGACCCCTCATATCAAGTGTAAAAAAGCAAATAATCCAAACAAATTAAAAGGCATGAGTAGATATTTTACCAGACATCTATGCAAATAAGCACATTAAACCCATTAGAAAAACATATAAATAGGACTGGAGAGAAAGCATAGCTGTAGGGAGTTTGCCTTGCGTGCAGTTGACCCGGAACGGGCCCAGGTTCAGTATCCAGAATCCCGTGTGGTCCTGAGCCTGCCAGGAGCAATTTCTGAGTACAGAGCCAGAAGTAACCCCTGAAAGCTGCCAGGTGTGGCCCAAACACACACACACACACACACACACACACACACACACACACACACACACACACGAAAAATATATAAGGGTGGAGCAGTGGCGCAAGCTGTAAGGCGTCTGCCTTGCGTGCACTAGCCTAGGACGGACCTTGATTGGATCCCCTGGCATCCCATATGGTCCCCCAAGCCAGGAGAGATTTCTGAGCGCATAGCCAGGCATAACCCCTGAGCATCACCAGGTGTGGCCCAAAAACATAAAAAAAAAGAAAAAAGAAAAGAAAAATATTGGGCCCGGAGAGATAGCACAGCGGCTTTTGCCTTGCAAACAGCAGATCCAGGACCAAAGGTGGTTGGTTCGAATCCCGGTGTCCCATATGGTCCCCCGTGCCTGCCAGGAGCTATTTCTGAGCAGACAGCCAAGAGTAACCCCTGAGCACCGCCGGGTGTGGCCCAAAAACAAAAAAAGAAAAAGAAAAATAGAAGAATATGTAAATAAAGCACTACATTATTAGAAGGGCTAAATTTCAAAATTTCAAGATAGAATTCCAAGGGCCCATGCGGGTATGTGGCAGGCAGGAGGCCAGATTCCTTCTCTGGAACTACCTGGCCCCAAGACAAAGCCAAAAGAATTTTAATAAATTTAAAAAGTGATAGGACACCAAATGAGGGAGGATACCAAGAAAATGGGTCGTTCATACATTGCTGGTACAAATGTGAAGTAGAACATTCTAGAAAATGGTCTGGCTAAGTGCTTGCATAACACCCTATTACCTACTCCAGGAAATGAAAAACTAAATGTTCACATGAAAACCTTCAAATATTCAAAACAATTCAGTAATAGTTACAAAATATTAGGGAGAAAATATCCTTTAATGGGTGAATGGTTGAACAAATCTAGAACAATGGGACATTTCAGCAATCAAAGCAATAACTGTGTGTTTCACAAAGAAATGGTGTCTTACCTTTTTATAAAAAATTATTTTGGGGAGGGCCCGGAGAGATAGCACAGCAGTGTTTGCCTTGCAAGCAGCCGATCCAGGACCAAAGGTGGCTGGATCGAATCCCGGTGTCCCATATGATCCCCCGTGCCTGCCAGGAGCTATTTCTGAGCAGACAGCCAGGAGTAAGCCCTGAGCACGGCCGGGTGTGACCCAAAAACCAAAAAAAAAAAAAAAAAAAAAACATGGGGCCGGGCGGTGGCGCTAAAGGTAAGGTGCCTGACTTGCCTGCGCTAGCCTTGGACGGACCGAGGTTTGATCCCCCCGTGTCCCATATGGTTCCCCCAAGCCAGGAGCAACTTCTGAGCACATAGCCAGGAGTAACCCCTGAGCATTACCGGGTGTGGCCCAAAAACCAAAAAAAAAAAAAAAAAAAGATTATTTGGGGGGGGGGGCAGAATGGTGGCGCAAGTGGTAGGGCATTTGCCTCGCACACACTAACCTAGGATGGACCATGGTTCGATTCCCCGGCATCCCATATGGTCCGGTCCCCAAGCCAGAGGCAATTTCTGAATGCTTAGCCAAGTAACTCCCCCTAAGCGTCACCGGTGTGCCCCAAAAAGCAAAAAAAAAAAAAAGAAAAAAAATTTACTTTGAGGGAGAAGGATTTGAGCCACATCCAGCTATGCTTAGGTAGGTTTGCTCCTGCTCTGTACTCACACACACTCCTGGATGGTTCAGGAACCACATAGGGTACAGGGGATCAAACCCAGGTCAGCTACTTTCAAGGCTCTTCTCTGTGTAATGCTCAAGCCCCTCATCTTTCTACTTTTTTAAAGGCAAGGTAACAATACTTAAGTTTTTTCTGTGCACAATGGGATCCTATCAGCAAAATGCCAATCTCTCTCCACTACTACCCTTGGGTACCCCCCACACTAGCACCCCCAATATTCCAGTGTCAGAGGAAAAAATGAACTACAGGTGCACACAGCACAACGTGGACATCAAAGACATGATTCTGCTTCACGAAGAAAAGCTCATCGCAAAGGATGGCATTCATTTCAGATACGGTGCCGCCTATGTAAAACACTGACAAGACTACAGGTCAGAGGAGAAGTTGGAGATGGAGATAGAGATGGGCACCAGAAGCACCAAGAGGTGAAACAAAATAGAGTTCTTTTAAGATGAAGGTGGCTCCCTCTGGAAGGAAAGACCCCCAGATAACTGAGCCGGTAGTCCTGAACACTGCCAGATGTATCCCCCAAACCAAAAAAGAACAGAATTAAGGAGCAGCTCTGTTGATCCTGAGGTAATTATCCAACAATGCACATGGCTCAGTTACAAAGCAGAGCAAGAGAACACACAAATGGCCTGTTTACAAAGTAAGTCCTATCCGAAGTCCTAAAATCCCTAATCTGGTCCGTGCCAGAATCCTGGATCCGTAATCTGGTCCTGAGAAATGGCCTAGTAAATCAGTTTCCTCGTTAAGCCCCTGTACTAAAACTACATAAAAATCTCACCCTGAAGAAAGCTGGGGAATGAGTTACTTAGGACTTCAAACTATTTTTTAAACTTCCCGTTAGTCTATAATCATTTCAAGCTTTTTTTTTTTTTTTGGGTCATACCCGGCAGCACTCAGGGTTTACTCCTGGCTCTACACTCAGAAATCAGTCCTGACAGACTTGGAGGACCATATGGGATGCTGGGATTCGAACCACCGTCCTTCTGCATGCAAGGACGCTATCTGCATGCCTCCACGCTATCTCTCTGGCCCCCTTCAAACATTTAAAAAAAATTTTTTTTAAACTAGCCTCCTTGGAAAAATGCCCGATTTCAACTCCAAGGCTGAGATAAAGTTCAAGAAAAACCTGGGAATCATAATTAAAAATGACGGAGAATAGCCAGAGGGACTGGTCAGGAGTTGGTGGTGTGTCAGGCTCTAAGCTGAAGCCCAACACTTGAGAATCACCTTGGTGCGGTACTGGCAGCCCCCAACACCCCAGCACCATGTCCCTGGGGTCCAAGTCTGAGCCCAGCCAGCAGTGTCACTGGGCCAAGCCAGGAGGGAGACTCCACACTGCTTGGGGGTAGGGGGATCCCAAGATAGTCTCCAATGATGGAGACACACCTAAAAAACACAGAAGCCAATTTCAAGGAGCTTCCATTAGCAAAATCGAGACACAACTATACCATCAAAATCATCCACTGCAGAAAACAGAAACTCAGATATCCATGGAAATCAGATGTAAAAAAAAAAAAAAAGATAGTAGAACATTTAATGGAAAGACATTAGTTTGGGCCCGGAGAGATAGCACAGCGGCGTTTGCCTTGCAAGCAGCTGATCCAGGACCAAAGGTGGTTGGTTCGAATCCCGGTGTCCCATATGGTCCATGGTCCCCCGTGCCTGCCAGGAGCTATTTCTGAGCAGACAGCCAGGAGTAACCCCTGAGCACCGCCGGATGTGGTCCAAAAAAACAAAAAACAAAAAACAAAAAAAAAAAAAAAGAAAGAAAGAAAGACATTAGTTTAAAATTTGAAAATAGAAGAGCTTGAAGAAATAATAAAATTAAATGAAGACACCACTTAAGGCAAGAGGTACAGTATTTTGTTACCCCAGTCCCACCAGATGCCCAAGGCCTGACCCTAGAAACTGGGCTGGTTAGTTCACAGGGAAAGGGGTAGAAGGAGAAAAGACATCCTGGATTACCCAAGTGGGCTCAGGGTTGCCTCAGGGGCCCATAAATGCTGAGAAGAGGAAGAAAGAAGTGGTAGAGTGAGGGAGAGAGGGAGAGAAAGGCATTCAGTGTTTTGCTTGCTCCCTCACTGATCTAAACTGACAAATACTGGTGTCTTAAGGTTAGAAAATACTTGGGGCCGGCGAGGTGCTACTAGAGGTAAGGTGTCTGCCTTTCAAGCGCTAGCCAAGGAAGAACCGCGGTTCGATCCCCCAGCGTCCCATATGGTCCCCCCAAGCCAGGGGCAATTTCTGAGTGCTTAGCCAAGAGTAACCCCTGAGCATCAAACGAATGTGGCCAAAAAAAAAAAAAGGTTAGAAAATACTGTAATATGCTAGATTTGTGTTCTTCAAATCCTAAAACATGGCTAATATCTGACAGTAGAAAAGGGGAACCAATACACTGCCTGAGAGCAGGCAGTGAGAAAAATTAAGGCAGGCCGGAGAGAGCATGCAGGTTCTATCACTGCCGTCACAGACAATCCCAAGTTCCTCCAGGAGTGATGATCCTGGAGTGTAGAACCTGGAGCACAGCAGGGCACAATCCCAAAACAAAACAAAGCCAGGAATTAGCTTGTACTCTTCAAAATCACAGGGAACAGCTGAGGAACCAGAAGAAGAGCAAGCAAAGCCTGAGAACCAAGGGAAGAAGGGAAGGGATGGAAGGAGACCCGGATCGCAGTAGGAGTATTGTAGTCCTGCAGTATGAGCAGGACAACAGCCGCAACTGGTGGTATCCAAGGGTCAGGCAGGGCCGCCCCCACATGGTACCAGTCCCCACTCCGGGTCACTACTGTAGTCCCCAGAAAGAAGCGACATGTTTGTAAGGAGGCCCAAGCCTCCAAAAGTGAGAGATCAGGGTTGACAACTTCCTCTCAAACAGCTGGGGCAGTGAAAGCTGTTTGTATTCTACCTGCAACTCTGAGGTGCTTCGTTGAGGAAAGAAAATAAAGGTAGTGGGGGAGATGCCAAAGGGCAGCCCAAACCCAGAATCCAGAATGCCAAGGACCCTGTGCCCGCACACACCAGAGGCATATTCTGGGGGCCATGAATGGAGAACAGGTCGAGGGATACTTACTTGGAGCTCTTCACCCAACAGGAGAGCTGCTGAGAGCTCAGGGGTCCCAGGCAGCCCACCCAGTAGAGACAGAGTGCCTGGCTACGCTGAGGCTGGGACCCAGCCGCTCTGACCTGGGGTGGCCCTGAGTTCTGCAGTCTGTCTCCGGAGGATGGCTCCAGTCCTCTCCCCCAGTTCTGAGGACTGAGCACCAACATTAACTGGACAAGGAGGCAGGAAAGCAGGACTCCAGAGGAAATGGAGACAATGCCAGGGGTGGGGGGAGCGGGACAAGGGGTGGGAGGGCCCGAATTCTGGGGGGTATGTGCAGAGCTGGAGGAGGTGAGGAATGGATGCTGTGGGGGTGCAAGGGGCAGAGCACCCCAACGGGAGAGAAGGCAGAAGCTCCGTTCCACAAGGGGCTAGACAGAAAGACACAAAACAGATGAGAGGACAAAACTGCAAGTCACGTGAGGGGGTGGGAAGACTCTCGAGGAAATGACACAGGAAACGCCCAGCCTAGGGAGGAGCTGCACCAGTCGAGGGGGCCTGTCAGAGCACACCCCCAAAAAAAGATCAAGACCCCAGAGATGGAGGGAGGAAGAGAGGTAAGCGATGGTAGTGGCGATGCCCTTGAAGGGGACCTGCCAACTCTGTCCGGTCAGGCCGCATCCCCACCACCACACCAATAAGATACAGACCAGAGAAAAAATAAACATTTAAAAAAAAACACACCAGAATTCTTTGGTTTTATTTCTTTACTCTGGGCTCAAAGCCACAGTGTTCAGGATGACCTATTCCTGGCTCTGTGATCAGAAGGCAGCCATGAGACACAAGGCCCAAAGGTAAAGCCCGAGGAGTCCCACACGCTCACTCTGGCCCTGACACTGAACTTGGAGATCTAGAGTTCCCTACGACCAAGTGCAACTCCTGTAACATGTACAAGTTGTCAGAAACGACAGAGAGGAGAGTTTCCTCAGAAACTAAAATTCAAGGGGACAAGAGGCTACAGAAGGAGTTGGAGAAATGGTACAGCAGGGAGGGAGCTTGCCTTGCAAGCAGCCAGCCCCAGCATCCCAGAGGGTCCCCTGAGCACTGGCAGAGCACAGAGCCAAGAGGAATTCCTTCCTAAACATCGCCGAGTGTGGCCCCAAACCCAAATTCAAAGGACAAACAAGAGACTAGAAGAGCCAAGAGACTTCTTGGGAGCAAACTGTGGCCCCACCTAGGTCCTGAAGGCTAAAGGCAATCCAGGCAACACCAGCCCTCCCCAGATATGTGGGTGATTATTCATCTTGTAAAGGAACCAACAGGGGACTGGGTTTATTACAAGTTAGGAAGTGGCTCCCATCTTCGAGAGATAAAGACTGAAATACTTTTTTTTTTTTTTTTTTTGGTTTTTGGGCCACACCCAGCGGTGCTCAGGGGTTACTCTTGGCTGTCTGCTCAGAAATAGCTCCTGGCAGGCACGGGGGACCATATGGGACACCGGGATTCGAACCAACCACCTTTGGTCCTGGATTGGCTGCTTGCAAGGCAAACGCCGCTGTGCTATCTCTCCGGGCCCAGACTGAAATATTTTTAAATGAAAGTACGTCTAGGGGCCCGAGAGAAAGTTCCATGGGAAAGGGGTGCTGGCCCTGCACTCAGACAATCTTGGTTTGATCTCCAGCATCCTGTGTTGTTCCCCAAGTCCACCAAGAGTGTTCCCTGAGCACAAAGTTAGGAATAAGCCCTGAGCAAGACCAGGTAAGGCACCATGCCCCACTTCCCCCAAAGACATGTACTTCTAGGTACGGAAGTTTTAACGGCCCAGAGCTGCTAAGCTGAAATTAGGATATCATTAAGCTCTAAGGTTTTCCATATTTTGGGATTTAAAAAACTAAAACAAAGACAGGTTCTGGGTATGGAGCTACAGCACAGAGCGAGGAGGTTTAGCCGGCATGCAGGCGGCCTGGGTCCAATCTCTAGCATCCCATATGATCCTGAGTGCAGAGCCAGAAGTAACCCCTAAGCATTGCCAGTGTGACCCAAAAATACAAATTGCCAATATACCATAATATATCAGTCCTAGTGCACCAAGAATAATTAAGTGATATAGTCAGAGCTCTCAATTAAAATACTATTTCAACTAGGCTTCTACATCCAGTCAAACTGGTTGCTTTGTGTGTCTGTGTGTGTGTAGTGCATGTGTGTGTGTGTCTGTGTGTGTGTGTGAGAAATTTCTGAGGGAATGCCTATGAAAAAAGTTTTCAGACATTATCTACAAAAATTCACCTTTCATTAACCTTTCTCAGGAAGTACTAAAAGTTGTGTTCCAAGAAAGGAAAGATAAAAACAGGAAAGATAAAGGTCAAAGGAGCAGGAAACTGGATTCAAACCTGGAGAAGATATGCAAATGGAATCTAGCCAGCCTCAGGAGTCCGATCTTCTCAGGGCAGTGGGGGGGGGGGGGGTGCATCAGTCCCCCTCAGGAGGTCTGGAGCAGGTTCTGGGGGACAGGAGCAGCCTGAGAGGAAGACTCAGCTAGGCAGCTGACTGCAGGAAGGTATGGGAAACCTCCCTCGCGGTGCCCACAAACAAAGCCAAGGGAAATACCAGACTCGCTTAATTCTAGGAAAAACAAAGCCACACACAGAGGGAAATGTAATCATAGTATGCAATTTGGTTCCATGGCGAGCAAGATTTACAGTCATAATTAAACACTGAATATATTTAACCAGAAAATGTTGGACTGTACTGGGTAAAAGGGAGGAAAAGGCAAAAGGCAGATAGATGGCCCATCTTCATACAAAGTCAAGACATGGGGTCTTAAACTTCGCCTCGAAAACAGGACCAGGGTTCCATGTCCAGTCAGTGCTTCCTTTCCTCCTTCATTGTGGACTCATGAGCGTGTCCGTGAGCAGGTGCTCTGGGAGTGGTACCCAGCCCTCAAATCTGGCAACTTGGCCTACACACACTCCCACTGCCCTTTCGAACCACTGTTTGTGACAGCACTGGGGGTGAGTCTGCCAAAGAGTTTCTACGCTAAGTTTCCAATTCTTAAAGAACTCCAGTCAAATCAGCTTTCCATTTTTCTCTGGACAGTGCTGTCTGGATACAACGGCTGTCAGTGGCAAGGCAGGTCAGAGCCAGCCAGTTATTTAGAGAGTGAAGATGGAAAAAAGTGGGTGCTAGAGAGGATCATGCCACTGACGCGTCCTAGAGCCCCCACCTACGGCTGGACTTGCAACTATAAACTCATGTGCAATCCTCTTCGAGGCCAGTTAGAGTTAGGATCTCAATACATGCAAGAGTCTACACTCAATGAGAAAGAGGGAGAGAGCATAAGAAACAACTATGCAAGTCAAAGTGCTCTTCTCTGGGGGCCCACCATTGAGCAAACTGCCTTGCACACAGCTCTGGGTTGGATCCCCCAGAACCTCGCATCATCCCAAGAACAAAGCCAAGAGAAAAGCCCTGTACCCAGCTTAGTGCACATGACTCCACCACCGCCAAGAGAGTGCTCATGTTTTGGGGCAGAGCTTGCCAGTTTGCATGCACAACACACAGCACCACGATGGACCAGGGTTTCCCAAGCGGCTCAATGTACCTATGAGAGACATGGGGAGCATAGCCCAAAAGGTGACAGGGAGAGTGGCAGGCAGGCCTGGGCAGAACCCCCTATAGGTAGGGAAACCTCTCTGTGGTCTCCATTCAGTGCCAGGAATGTTAAAACATACGCTTCTGCAGAAAGTAAAAAAAAAAAAAAAAAAAAGACTGGAAGCAAAAGCAGGGAGATGGATCCTTAATAGAAGAAAAGAACTTAGCTAAAGGCTGTTGGAGAAAGGACGCTCCTGAGGGCGTGGCAGTGGGCAAGACAGAACCAGGAGGAGGAGGAGCCACAACCCAGAGATGCCACAGGCACTGTAATTCTACTCACCAAGTACAAACTTCACTTTTAATCTGTGATTACCTGGCTTGGGTTATACTGATCTCAGTAAAACACTCCCCAACAACAACTTGGGGACCTGAGATCCCCGTATAAAATCCTAATGGCTACCATACAACCATTCAACCATTCGGTACTGAGCTAAATAAGCAACTCGTCTTTCTAGCCCTTTCAAGACAAGATGTGCAAAACTTGCCTGGCTCCTTCCAGCCCTCTCAGTCGAGTTACTGGCTCAAACATACTTCTCTGAAACAACATAGAATAATCGCAAAGAGTGAGGGCTGAGTCTGATTTGGGTGCTCTCTAACCAAACACAAGGAAAAAAATACTTCCATCTCCTAGTTTGGTGTTATCAAATGGTAAGTGAAAATAATTTGTGGTATACCTACAGCCACAGAGAGTCCACACATCGCTTCAGACACTGTCTGGAAGCCGGAGGGACAGTACAGAAGAGAGGGCAGACACTTGCCTTGCACATGGCCAGCCCAGGTTTAATTCCAGCATCCCACAGGGTCCCCGGAAGCACCATAGGAGTGATTCCTGAGAGCACAGCCAGGAATAACGTCTAAGCAACACCAGTTGTAGGGAAGAGGAAAAAAGTCTAGTGGGGAGGGAGGGCACTCGCCTCGTCTGCGGCCAATTCCTGGATTCCTAGAAATGTATAGAGTCACCCAGAGCACAGGAGGTTGTGACTCAAAGCCACCCATCACAGAAAATGCAGTGACATCAGATAAGAATTTCTTTTCTTTTATATTTTTTCCCCAAAGAAACACTGCCCTTCTTGTGTGATCGGGTGGGAACGGGATCCCCTTAGAACCTGAATTTGGGGCTGGAAAGATAACACAGCGGACTCAGGACCGACAGTGGTTCGAATCCCAGCATCCCATATGGTCCCCCTATGCCTACCAGGAGCGATTTCTGAGGGCAGAGCCAGACTCAGAAAAACAAACAAACAAAAACCTGAATTGTGCACTGTGAACCTCTAAAATCCTCCTCTCCCCCATCTTCATCACACCATCTCAGGGAGGGAAGTGCTGGGCACAAACACTGGGGTGAGAGCTCTTCCACTTCTCCCCTCTAATCCTAGGGCGGACTTTTCTTACTCATTACTGCTATCTCTGTCCCTCCAGCCTCCTTATTCATTCCCCCTTGAAAGTGCTCCAGCATCGCATAGCACAGCAGTCTTTCCAAACTTTCCAGGACCGCCCGGTAAGATGCTTGAAGGGCCTCTTCTCCAGAACTCGGTTCCTCAAATTAGAATCATTCAGGCAGGCCGGAGAGATAGCATGGAGGTAAGGCGTTTGCCTTTCATGCAGGAGGTCATCGGTTCGAATCCCGGCACCCCATATGGTCCCCCGTGCCTGCCAGGAGCAATTTCTGAGCCTAGAGCCAGGAATAACCCCTGAGCACTGCCGGGTGTGACCCAAAAACCACAAAAAAAAAAAAAAAAAAAGAATCATTCAGGCCTTGCCCGACTCCAGTTTCGGCTTCCCCAGCTCGGTAGGGGCACATGACCCAGGCAGCGGCCCTCTGACGCCAAGATCTGAACCCACCTTGGGGCGGAGAGCTGGGTCTCCCAGGGCTTCCCGTTTGCCTCCATTCGTCAGGGCCCTGCTCTCCGATGGTGGGACGTTTGGAAACAGATGTTGGCTATATTTGGTCCAGCTTTCCTGTTCGTAGCTGGTCCTCGTTTCCTGTTCATCATGGGCAAGTCGATTCCTGTTACCGTCTCAGAATCAAAGCAGAAGTCATGGCTCCTGGCTCCGAAATTAACCTTTTAATCAAATTTTGCCGACTAAATGAGTGCTCATAATTTCAGGATGACAGCTTCACACCTCTGTGTGAGTCTCACCACACCCACTGCCAAAGTTCTGGCTGGTGCTGATTTTAAGTAAATGTTTAGAAGATACAACCCCTAACACAGACACATCATTATCATGTTACTCCACCATTATTCTGCTGGAACATTTGGTCATTGCTACTTTCTGGCTTATTCTACATATCACAACTGAATGTAAGCTCTGTGAGTAGAGGAAACTTGTCTGTCTGGTCTCTCCTGCATCCCCAATACCTAAGCCATATCCTGCCCTAGAAAAGCTCCTCAGACTCACCAACTAAGAAGCACATTATTTTATAACCTTTCATTTACAGTAGATATTGTAAACTCCTCCCACTAGACAATTCTAATCTAGGTGCAGGCCCTGCAGCACTTCTCAGAATCCTGTTTTTGTTTTGGGGCCACACCCAGCAGCACTAAGGGGTTACTCCTTGGCTCTACACTCAGGAAGGATTCCTGGCAGGCTCAGGAGACTCTAGGACAGGGGTCTAAAACTCTCGGCCCACAGGCCGTTTGCGGCCCTCCGTACAACATTTTGTGGCCCGCGACCGGCCTTCAAATATCGCAGTATTCGCAATTATTCGCTTACCAAATAATCACAATGAAAATCGCATTAGTAAGAAAAAATTGCATTAAACATTCGCATACCCCGAGCAGTTCCGTTCGGGGTATGCAAATATTTAATGCGATTTTTTGCGATTTTTCTTACTAATGCGATTTTTATTGAGCGTATTCGGTAAGCGAAATCCCTTATGCGGCTCTGCCTCACCCCGACTTTGCCTCCTGCGGCCCCCAGGTAAATTGAGTTTGAGACCCCTGCTCTAGATGTCGGGATCAAACCTAAGTCGGCAGCATGCAAGGCAAAGGCCCTCCCCGCTGTGCTATAGCTGAAGCCCCAGAATCCTCTATTTTCTAATTAGTGTCCTCATAGTTACTTAGTTACAAAACCAAAGAAACTAACTGGCTTTGTTGAAACTAAAAAGGAAGTTATCAAAGCATATTAGGCAAGTCACAAAAGTCCCCAGGAGGATCAGGCTGGAGGACTGCTGAAAATTAATAAAGAAAAGAAAAGCCAAAATTCAACCCCCAGCTCTGGCGCAGTGGAGCAGAGATCCCACAGACACTGAGAACCAGCGGAGAACCAACAGCAAGAACCAACAGCGTCAGGAAAAAGAGAGAGCTCTCAGTCCGGACAATGGATGGGGGCGGGGGGGGGGGGGGGCGCTGCCAGGTTTCCTGACTGTATCCCGCACTAAAAATGGTGAGGGAGCCATCTACCGACACTTACACCCCATCCACACGCAAGAGGCCCCCAACACCCTCTTGTTTGCCAGCCACAGTGTGGCCCCAACCGTCATCTACTTCAGTGAGCAGGCATAAAGTTTGATCTCCAAGGGTTTGACTGCTCTCCAGGGGTTTATTCTCCAGAGGCAGCAAATGGGATCTACCAGGCCAACCCTTAAACAAATTGACTTCTCAGAACCTCCGCTATCTAACTCATAAAGCAAAGATACTAAATACTGACTGCCTTGCAGGGTTCCTGAGCACATTAAAATAATTTATGACCAGATATCTTCAGGTCCTGACCCATACCAAAAATCAATTATTAACAGCTGCTGTTATTGTCCTTAGTTTTTTTTTTTTTTTTTTTTTTTTTTTTTGGTTTTTGGGCCACACCCGTTTGATGCTCAGGGGTTACTCCTGGCTATGTGCTCAGAAATCGCCCCTGGCTTGGGGGGACCATATGGGACGCCGGGGGATCGAACCGCGGTCCGTTCCTTGGTAGCGCTTACAAGGCAGACACCTTATCTCTAGCGCCACCTTCCCGGCCCCATATTGTCCTTAGTTTTTAAGAGAAGAAACCAATGAACTTTTTTCATATCTGCAACAGGTTGCAGTTCCAAATTTTTATTTTACTTTGGCATTATAGTGTTATCTGTTGGCCCCTCTTAGGCCAAGTATTACCAGAAACAAAGCAATCCACAGCTTACAAAGAATCTAGCACGGCCCCACACCACAACATCTCATGGGCCAGGATGAGCAGAAGGCTGGAGGCACTGAGGGCTTGGCCGCTTCCTTCCCACCCATGCACATGGGACACCTCCGAGCCCTCTTCCTCCTGGACAACTAACAGGAAGAGATCCCGGGGGCAGGACCCAGAGACAACAGTCTCGTGGCTCTCCTAAATCATTCTTTTTTTTTTTTTTTTTTTTTTTTTTTTTGGTTTTTGGTCACACCCAGCAGCGCTCAGGGGTTACTCCTGGCTCTACGCTCAGAAATCGCTCCTGGCAGGCTCCGGGGACCATATGGGATGCCGGGATTCAAACCACCATCCTTCCTCCACGCTATCTCCGGCCCCTCCTAAATCATTCTTAATTCAGCTAGGGGAGACAGACAGACAGATGGACCACACTCGGCAGTGCTCAGGGTTCCTGGCTCAGGGATTCTCCTGCAGTGCTTGGGAAACCAGAAACAACAAGGGATGAAACCAGGGTCAGCAACATTTAGGGCAAGTGCCTTAACCCCTGTACTATTCCTTCAGTCCCCCAATCTTTCTTAGGGGTGGGGAGGTGTCACAAGAGGCAGTGCTCCGGTTTATTCCTAGCTCTGCACTGAGGGATCACATCAGGCGGAGTTGGTGAAAGTGGGACCAGAGGCGGTGATATCCCTTCAAATATTCTCCTCCAGGCATCCGAACTTGAAACAGAAGTCAAAGTCAATCAAAGCCCCTAAACAAACCCACCTTCCTCTTCCTTATGATGTGTAAAAGCAGGTCTCAGCTCCAGAGTACCTGACGTGGAAAGGGGGGCTGGGCTGCATCATGCAGACAGCCCTGGGGGTGGGTGCAAGGAGCAGACGTGGGCTAGGCAGCACGAAAAACAGCCAGGCTGACTCGCCGTCCCAAGTCTGGCACACCAGGGCCCAATTCTGTCTCTAGCAACTCTGTCTCACAGCACGAGATGCTTCAGTTAAGAAAGAAGCAGAGGGGCCCGGAGAGATAGCACAGCGGTGTTTGCCTTGCAAGCAGCCGATCCAGGACCAAAGGTGGTTGGTTCGAATCCCGGTGTCCCATATGGTCCCCTGAGCCTGCCAGGAGCTATTTCTTTTTTTTTTTTTTTTTTTTTTTTTGGTTTTTGGGCCACACCCGTTTGACGCTCAGGGGTTACTCCTGGCTATGTGCTCAGAAATCGCCCCTGGCTTAGGGGGACCATATGGGACGCCGGGGGATCGAACCGCGGTCCGTTCCTTGGCTAGCGCTTGTAAGGCAGACACCTTAGCTCTAGCGCCACCTTCCCAGCCCCACCAGGAGCTATTTCTGAGCAGACAGCCAGGAGTAACCCCTGAGCACCGCCGGGTGTGACCCAAAAAACCAAAAAAAAAAAAAAAAAAAAAAAAAAAAAGAAAGAAGCAGAGTCTTCCGGCACCGCGATTCCAACACTGGGTGGGCCTCTGAACCAGTCTTCCGTAGGCACGGCTCAGGAGAGAGTCAAGTCAATAAAGAGTTTTGCCTCTTTTCCTAATCACACAGCATCCGATGCCATCTTTATTCTTTTTAATCATTTTTTCTTCCTCGGAGCGCCTATATTCCCTATTCGGCCCTTACTCCAACTGCAAAGACATTCTCCTGACAGTCGTTTGGTCCTTGAGCCCAAACAGTAAATATCAAAATAAGTAGTTCATTGATTCATCAATAAACATTTATTTAGTGCTTTCGATGTGCCAAACACTTGCCAATCTCCGCAGCGGCACGAGGGAGCAGCAAACCAGCGCCCTGTTCTCAGGAGAGAAGAAATCCAAGGAGCACAGCACAGAATGAGTGGCCATACCGAGCACTTCGAAAGGAGAGGAGCAGGGCAGAGGAGGTAGCCTTGCCTGCAGAACAAAGGCACACCCAAGAAGAGCAGGAAGCCCAGGGAAGAGGCTGGATGGGGCCAGAGATGGAAGGCTAGACAGACCCGTGAAGGGTATGGACTCTGGCCTCCCAGTCCCAGCAATCCCCCAAATCCCTCTCCAAGGAGAACCAATACCCCTCGGCTCATAGCTCGAATCCAGCTTCCACATCTGCCCACTCCATGGGACGTGCCTGGCCCCCTGGCCTCCCTGGCTCGGCCAGCCCAGCCCTGCAGGGTACATCAGCAAGTCTTCCTCAGGGCAGCCCAACCAACACTCCTGGCTTTCTATCTCCCCTGCAAAATCATAGTGGGGCCCCAAGACAACACCAGGTAACTTTACTGAGATTTACGGAGATCCGAACTGCAGTCTAGAATCAGTCCAGAGAAACTCAAAAAGCAAAATGAGACTACGAATGGGATAACCCTTTCCGAGGCACAATCATTAGGCCAGGATAAGTCTTCAGCAGCAACATTTGTCATAAGAGCTGAAGTAGGAATTATACCCCATTCAAAAATAATTCAAAGTTCACGGAAGGAGATCAAAAACTGTGACCTTCAAAGGCAACAACAGCAAGGAGCCGAAGCAATAGTACAGCGGTAGGGCGTTTGCCTCGCACATGGCCAACAGAGAACGAAAGGACCCCGGTTCGAATCCTGGCATTCCACATGGTCCCCCGAGCCTGCCAAGAGCGACTTCTGAGCGCAGAGCCAGGAGTAACTCCTGAACGCCGCTGGATGCGACCCAAAAAAATAACAGCAAGACCTCTTTCAATCTCCAGACTAGTTTCCTCTTCCTGAAAAGGAAGATCTGCTGGCCCACCGGGGCTACCAGACTTCCCCACACCTGAACCCTTCTCACCTGGGAGAGCCAGGGCAAGCACGGAAGAAGCCCTCCAAGATTCATTACAACTGACTGCGTTCATTTTTTGTGTTTTGTTTTGTGCGTTCATTTTTGGTCACTGCACGTTCAGGAACCTCAATTCGCCCACATTCCACTATGTGGTGCAATCAGAGTTGAAGCTGAGTTCTGGGTCCTCCCCAAAGTACTATGGGGAGGGCGCTTGCCCTGCACACAGCTGACCCAGGTTCGATCCTCAGCACACTATAGGGTCCCCTGAGCAACACCAGAAGAGATCCCCGAATACAGAAACCAGAGTAAGCCCTGAGCATCGCTGGGTGCAGCAGCAGCAGCCAAGCTCTTAAAGCCACTCTGGAATCTTCGAGGCCTCCCGGCTGGCCTCCCACACACCAAACTGCTGTGAGGAGGAAGCTTCTGTTTGAGGACCATGTCCCAGGGCCCAGCTTCCAGCCTGGCACTAGTAGGTGCTCAATAAATCACAGTGGAAGTGCTTTTTAAATTACTCAATAAGCACACATGAGCGAATAAACAACATGGTACCTCTTTAGGAAATCCTAAAACATTGCGAATTCTCACATGCTCAGCCAGCCTTAACTTTTCAACAGTCTTCCTTTACACACGCACAGCTTCTAACTGGTCTCCCCACCCCCATCCTGGCCCCACTTTTCAGTGATTCCAAGTTATTCCCTCCTGCCCAGATCGGAGGTTTAAGCCATAGCCTCTCCCACTTCTCCTCGCCAATGGGGGAAAGAACCGTGGCTGTGGCCTGCTTATGGGTGACCATCCCCACCCCACTCCCACCCTAAACTCAAGTGTATCAGTATGGGAGCACTCTTCCACAATCCCATACCTGCAGCAGCACATGCATACACATGACACCGGAGGTGGGACAAAAGTCCCCAACAGCAGACCAGGGCAACCGACACCAGCCATGCTCTCTCTCAACTGTCCCATCACAGCAACCGTCACACCCCACCAACTTCTCATCAACTGTCACCAAAGGCCAATTCTTGTATCGTACACAGTACCTGGGACCAGAAAGGCTCACTTTGCTGACCTGAAAACTAAGTAGGGACCGGGTAGGAGGGATCCCAAGAGTGAGTGAGTTAGTACAGGGGTGAGGGTACAAGCCTTGCAGGCATGTAACCCCCGGCCTAATCCTGGGAACCGCAAGGTTAGGTCCCATCAACCCCTAGCGGTGCCAGGGCAGCTGCGGTAAACCCTGGCAATGCAACTCAGCCCCTTACAGTGGCCCAGGGGACCACTGGCTTGGCGAGCTGATAACCCCATGCAGAGTCTGGTGCCCCTCCGAGCACCACTTGGGTCAACCAAAATTAATATACATAAGAATGTTTAAGGTGGGGCCGGAGAGATAGCATGGAGGTAAGGCGTTTGCCTCTCATGCAGGAGGTCATCGGTTCGAATCCCGGCGTCCCATATATGGTCCTCCCGTGCCTGCCAGGAGCAATTTCTGAGCCTGGAGCCAGGAATAACCCCTGAGCACTGCCGGGTGTGACCCAAAAACCACAAAAAAAAAAAAAAAAAAAAAGAATGTTTAAGGTGTTCCAGATTTGGTTCTCCCATCTGTCTTCGGTTCATTACTTTTTTGGGGGGCGGAAGCGTTGGGGCCAGCAGTTTTCAGGCCTCAGCTGACTCCTTGCTTTGCACTCAGGGATCAATCACTCCTAGCAGGACGCAGGGACCATATGTGGTGCTAGAGCTGGATGGGAGCCGAGTCAGCTGCATGCAAGGCAAATGTCCCCACCCGCTATACTCTCGCTCTGGCCCCACAAATTTTCTTTTTTTCTTCTTTTGTGCCTGGACAGCTAAGGTAAATTTTCCTAAATGTCCTGACACTCTGAACTGCTACAAAATGACATGGAGAAATTTGAACACGAAATCGGAATAAGAGTTATTAATTTTCTTTTGTTGTGTTTTTTGGGTTTTTTTTTTTGTTTTGTTTTGTTTTTTGGTTTTAGGCCCACACTTAGCGGCACTCAGAGGTTATGCCAGGTCTGTGCTCAGAAGTCTTTCCTGGCAGGCTCAGGGGACCTACCCAACGATAAGGGATGCTGGGGACTGACCCCAAATGGCCGCATACAAGGCAAACACCATCCCTGCTGTGCTATCGCTCTGGCCCTATTAATTTTCTTACCACGGCTCTTTTGAAAACCTTCCAATGAAACAATCTTTTGTACCACCACAGTATGGTCTCAAAGGAGTACCATAGTGGGAAAAACAGAGGCCCCTCAAGGGTTCTCCTTGCCTTGAGAGCCCCAGGTACCTAGCCCACTACTCTGAAGAGCTTCATCCAAGTCTCCACAGAAGTGAAGTCCAGGTAAGGATGTGGCTCCTGAGGAAGAAAAGGCCAAAGAGACTGTCTAGTGCTTTACCTTGCATGTGGCAGTCCCCCACACCACAGCCAGTCCCCCAAACACTGCCAGGAGTGACCTCTCGGTGCAGAATCAGGTGTAGCCCCTGAGCACTGTGGGTGTGGCCCAAAGGAAAAGAGAGGAGGAGCGGGGCATGGAGATACCTGGGAGCAAGGCCCCACCTTTGAATTACATACCACCAGGTGTGGCCCTGCAACCCCCTGGAGCACTAGAGAAGCTGCGACAACAGTTCCAACAAAACACATTCACATTTAAAAATAAACATTAAATATTAAATAGAGAGGCTACTGAAGGATCTGGCCCAGCTGAAAGAGGAATCCCAACTCCTCCTGCTCAGCTCACCAGGCACAGATCATGCAGAGCAGGCCCAGGTCCAGGCACCTCACTCAGCGCCTCATTTCCAAGTCCAAACACCAGGGCAGGGAGGGCAGGGCAGCAGAGAGACCCCACTCTGGGTTGTCCCTATGCTCAAGGGCCTCTTGCAGGGCTCAAAGTAGAGCCGTCTCCCCCACCCTCATTCTACCACCCCACACCCATCTCCCCCGCTGGAGCTACCTGAAAGAGTGAGGGCATTCCTGTCCAGGTGGACCCTCCAGCCCAAGGGGCAGAGAAGCGATGCTGAGAAATGCCCAGCAGGGAAGCAAATGTGGGAATCAGGCCACAATTTGACCAGGGCTAGACAGGCAAGAGTCCCATCTAGGCCGCGAGTCAAGACAGGAAGTTTGAAGCATGAGGACAAATGAGAGTCTGAGAACGAACGACAGGAGGGGAAGACAGGACCATGACATCAGCAGCGCCTCCACTGGCCCCCACATCTTACACTACGCCCAGCAAGCCCAGTTTACAGAGCAAGAAGTGATGCTCCTTGGGCCAAAGCGATAGCACAGTGGAAGGATGTTTGTCTTGCTTGCGGCCAATTCAGGATTGATCCCCATCATCCCAAACAGTCCAAGCCTACCTGGAGTGATTTCTGAGCAGAGAGGCAGGAGTGACCCCTGAGCACCACCAGTGTGGCCCAAAAGCAAAAAAAAAAAGTGATGCTCCCAGAAGTCCCACTGGGTCCCACCGCCAGAGAGCAAGCCCCAGCTGAGTCCAGAGGGGCAGGCGCTGTCCAGGCTCACCTCCACACGAGCCAGGGAAGTTCTGGCAGTAATGCAGACCTGGATGGCTGGACGGACAGAGGGATGCATGGAGACGGTCTCACTGCTGGGCAAGAACACTTGTTCTAAGATAGCAACTTTACTCACTAAATGTCTTTAAGTTAAATAAATAAGTAAATAGATACATACACCAACTCCTAGCTGAAAATGTATAGATATGTAGAAAAAAAAAAAAAAAAACTGGCAAGCTCACTGATGAACAGCGATGGTCTCTCAAATGAAGCTGATGCAGAAACTGTTCCAATCTGTGTTAAATCAGTTGACTAGCAAGTTAATCTGGATTATGGTTAAGTAAAAAGTAATGATTCATCCAGGGTAAGATGTAGTTGAAGCTTTTATGCGCTACATATCTAAGTCATGAGTACATGTACTCCTAAAAAGTTTGACACCTTGTCAAAACTTTTCCAGTACAAACTTGGTTTAAAGAACTGCCTTCTAAGGGCCTATAAGATGGCTTAGTGGGGGCCGGAGCAACAGCACAACGGTAAGGCGTTTGCCTTGCAGGCGGCCAACACAAGACGGACCCCAGAATTCCATATGGTCCCCTGTGCCTACCAGGAGCGACTTCTGAGCACACAGCCAGGAGTAACTCCTGAGCGCTGCTGGGTGTGACCCCAAAACCAAAAACCAAAAAAAAAAAAAAAAAGATGGCTTAGTGGTAGGACTGGAGTAACAGCACAGTGGGGAGGGTGTTTGCCTTGCACAAGGCCCACCCGGGTTCCATTTCGGGCAACCCATATGGTTCCCCGAACATCACCAAGAACAATTAATTCCTAAGAGTAGAGTCCAGGTGTGGCCAAATAAATAAATAAAAAGATGGCTTGGTGGCTTGCCTTGGCTGGAGAGCAAGATCCAGAGTTCAAACCCAGCACCACACATGCGCCAAGCAATCCTGATCATGCCAGATCTGAGGGCCCAAGTGAGGGATTCAAAAGAAACATCCTAAGGCTGCAGAGAGCACCACGGTTTGCCTTGCACATGGCCCGACCCAATTCAAGCCCTGGTGCACATATGGTCCCCACGCACCACCAGGAGTGATCCCTGAACACAATCAGGGTGGCCCAAAACCTCAAATAACTAACAAAAATTAAAATACCCACCTAGAAAAAAATAAAGGGGTTGGGTAAGAAGCCAACAAAGCCCCTCCTTAGCAGAAAGCATGTCACTGAAGAATCCCGGGAACTTTAGATGGTCGCTGGACTGCTGGGCTCTGCTCCAGGAAGAACCCAAACTCAGAAGACCAGGGCCCGAGCCATACAACAGCTCAGAGGGCGCTGGCATTGTGCTCGGCCATCAAACTGAGTTCCATTCCCAGGACCCTGCAAGGTCCCCCCCAAGCCAAGTGTGGCTCCTGAGTGCAGAGCTAGGAGGAAGCCCTAAACCCTAAGCCCTAAGGTGTGGCCTAGGATACTAGAAACAAGTACTTTGCAGCAGATGAGCACCTCCAAAATCCCCAACGTGCGCCGATGCTTGTCCAATACCAATAAGGAACTAAGACTCTGACAATCACCAGGTTAGGACACCCAGTTGCTGTTATTAGTGACATCAACTTTCACTTTCCCACACCGGGTGACAGCTGACCTGACTGCTCCAGTTGGCTGTCTGGAGTGAGATGTCAACAGAGGCAGACATAAGGGCAACTGAAGGAATCCCTAAGTGAAAAGAACTTGATTTCTCCCAAGTTATTCAAACCAAAACCCTCAAGCCCCCTAAATGTTTCATCCAAAATTGGGTCAGCCTGGAGTTATAAACAACCACAATTTCTCCAGCCATGAAACATAACCCTGGGATCAAGAGAATGATACGGCAAAAGTTTTCTTTTCTTTTTTTTTTTTTTTCCTTAACATCACAGCACACCCACACCTAACCACTTGGTAAACCCAGAAGATGACACAATTCCCTGACAGGGCAAACTGTTCATATCAATTTTCAAGCAAAATTTTTGCTTCTAAATACAAGAGACACAAGTGTATGGGAGAAAAAAAAAAAAAAAACACCCAAACACACCACAGAAAGTGATGTCTTAGCTCACATCCTGAATTACACATAGACACAAAACTTACAACACAACACATTGGGAGCTAAGAGTCAAGTTACTTCCAAAGACTCTAGAAGTTTTGGCATCTTATGGTCCAAATATTTCCCTTGGAAAAGAAAAGAGGGGTAGGGAAGCCCAGAGAGCTGAGAAACACAAAGATAGACCATTACAAGGTGAGACACAGCTAAGACAAAAAAAAAAAAAAAAAGAGTTCCTTTGGGTGCTTTAAGGCCATAAAGTTAATTCCCTTCTCACTCCTAACAGTTTCTTTGGTCCCGACTTTCTTCCCATAACTAGTTCCTAGCCAACAACATGAACCCGTGTCAGAGCAGTCTCAATTTCCAATGCCTTTTAAGAAGCATCCTAGAGTCGATACAAAGTTAGCCATGTTGTTGTTCTTTTGTATAGTTTGAAAACAAAGATACAAAAACAAAGGCCAAAGGTCATCTTTACAACAAACTATCTAAAATTCTTCTCTTGGCAGAATTTTTCGTGACACTGTAGCGGGGAAAAAAGTCAAGCCTTTAAGTACCAATTGCTACACTAACCACTTCCTACCACTGTATCTCTCAATCATAAACACAGTAACTTCGCACCAGACACTATTCTACAGGGTGGAGAAAGAAAACATCTAAACAAGGTCTTTCTTTTACTATTCACTTTCAAGAACACGCCACAGCACTGAAACAGAATAGGATCTTCTCTTATTTTTGAACGCTAGTACCCTTGAAAAGACTGAGATAATTTGTTCATTATTTTAATTCCTAACAACACAATAATTTTGCACGTCTCAAAGTGTCCTTAAAATACTTGTCTACCTTCCACCAAAATTCCAAATTCCTGTCACCTATCAGATTAGGTAGGCATTTCCCAAATGCTCAAGCCCATATTCCTACCTATAGATTTCACCCAAATGACTTAGTCCATCTCCAAAACTTTTCCAATAACAGACCTGTCACCTCTATTATTTCACATTTAAAGTCTTTCGATTCTTTTAAAATGAATGTGCCCTCCCTTACAGATCCAGGAGTGACTACTCCTTCTAGAACAGCATCTGAGCCTCCGCTACTGAAGTCAACAGAAAGCTCCTCTACCTAGTTTTACCATGGAGCCTGGTGCAGAGTGACAGGAAGATTGACTTGGCAAGGCTTGAGGTCTAAATGAACTTGGCCCTCCACCACTCTCTGGGATTCCCAGTCAAACCTTCCCCAAAAGCACCAGGGTCTTGTAGATGTTAAGTCATAATTTCAAGAATCTGAATTCTGGGCTAGGGGTAGGATGCTTGCCTTGCATACAGCCCACCCAGACGCCATCTCCGGCATCCCAGGTGATTTCCAGGCCTTCGGGAGTGATCCCTGAGTGCAAAGCCAGGAGTAAAGTCTTGGGCATCACCGGGTGTGGCCCAAAAAACAAAAATAAAATCTGAACTATAATATAACTAAGCAAACACTTCCTTAACGGCTATCTCCTTAAAACTCTCTTCTTCAGTTTCAAATCTCAGCCCATGAAATATTTTAGTTGAAGCTTCACATCTAGAGTCTAGTCAGATCGTCTGTTTGCTTCAAGTAGCCAAAGAATCAAGATAAGAAATTGGAAGGAAAAACAAAAAAAGCTAAAGGAATTTCACTAAACTGTTAAAGTCCCAATGCCAACATATTAAATACTGTTCTTAAACTCTTTACTCATGTACAAAAGGTCACAGGGAAAATCGAGGTATTCAAACATTAAGACTTAAAATAAGTTTACACAAAACTTTATGACTCATCAATACCTAAACGATGCCTGTGAATAGCATCTTTCCATTAAAAAAATCTGTTTAATAGTTCTTTTTTTCTGTGGGGGGGATGGAGAAGGGACAGGAGAGGGGAAACTGACAGCTTCAACTGGACCCTCCTGAATCTTTTGCTTCCCCCCAACCTGGGCACACCACCAACTTGATTCCATGCGAAGCACGAAAACAGCGCAGCCTGCTCGGGCGGGCCTCGGGCCCTGAGTCATTTACCCACGGAGGGTTCCCGAGGTACTGAACATCATGAGGTCTGAGGCGGTGATTAAGAACCCGGGCAGGCTCCTAGGCTCCTCAGCTGGACCCGGGGAGGACAGGGCCTGCGGTGTGACCTTGGATGAGTCACGGATGGCTCAGTCTGTCCATCTGTAAAGTGGGTAGCGGCAGGCTGCCCTGGCCCGACCAGGGGAGGGGAGGGAAGGGGTGGGAAGGCCCAGGGAGGCCTAGCCTGCCTCACCTAGAAAAAGGTGGATCTGCTGACAGCTGGGGGCAGGATGGGGAGATGCTCAACATCCCCCCCAAAATAATAATGCTACTAGCCGCACCCCGGAGAAGCCCCAGAGCCTGGCCTCTCCTCGTCCACCTCGGATTTTTTTCCAGCCACTTTTAACTCTTTCCGAATAGGGAGGGGCCGCGAGGCCGGGCAGCCCAGCCAGAGTCAGCGGCCGGGCTGGGGCGAGCCGTGAGGTGGATGAGGCGGCCTATTCGGGGGCCTATAAATAGCCTGGCGAAGTTTTACAGCGGAGGGAACCCCCCCCCAAAAAAAAAAAAAACCTCGGCCTTCCCTGGCACCCGGGCGGGCTCCTCAGGCGCGCACCCCTGGACGCCCAGGCTCCTGCGGCGGCCGCTGAACGCCGGGTCCTGCCTAGCCGGCCAGGCCAGGCCAACCATCGAGGGGTGCATCGGGGTGCACAGGGGGAAGGAAGGCCTGGGCTCTCGGCACAACTTCGGGGGGTGGGGGTGGGGAGGAGAGGCCCCTGCACCCAGGGGCCAAGGCCCCAGTACTCACACACGTACCATCGCACACACACACAGACACACATGAGAGGGCCGGGGCTTCCCTGCCCTGCCCTGCCCTTCCCTTCCCGGCCTCGCCTCCCGGACCCCCCTTGTGCATTGTCCTTGCGGGAGCGGCCACCCCGGCGGGGCCCGGCGAGGAGAGGAGAGGAGAGGAGAGGAGAGCCGAGAGGAGGGCCGAGGGAGGAGCTGGGGGCAAGAGGATGAGGAGGAGGAAGAGGAGGAGAGGAGGAGGAGGAAGGCAGCCTCCTCCCCTGCGCCGGGGCCGCCACCGGCTTGCAGAGGGGCCCGGGCTCCGGCTCCGTCCCCGGAGGCCGCGCGCTCGGCCGCTGCAACTTTGCCCCCGGCCGGAGCCCGGGCCTAGTGGCTCGGCGCCTCCTAAAATGGCAGGTCGGTCGGTCGGTCGGTCGGTCGGTCTGCCTGCCTGCCGCGCTCCCTCCTCGTCCTCCTCCTCCCTCGGGCTGGGCAGGCCGGGCGACACTCACCGGGACGACGGCGGGCCCGGGTCCGGCCCCCTCGTTGGGCCGCTGGCTCGGGGGGCTCCCGGCGGCTCCCGGAGCTCGGGGGCCGCCGAGGCCGCAGCCGCCGTGGTGCCTTCGCCTTCGCCTTCGCCGCTTCTGCTGCTGCTGCTTCTGCTGCTGCAAGAGCGCTGCCGGGCAGCTCGGGAGCGGGCTCCGAAAGGCCGCAGTCCGGGGGCCTGGGGCTGTCTGCCCGCCTGTCTGTCTGTCGGGCTGAGGCTCCGATCTCCCCCCTTGGATTCTATTTTATTTCTGATTTAGCTTTAGAAATAAAAAAGCTCTCCTGGGCCCCCTTCCCAAAAGAAAAAAAAAAAGGAAAAGGAGAGAAAAAAAAAAGCGAAGGATTTGGGGAAGGAAATGGCACAAAATGGCGCGCGCCCGAACCTGCTGGCCCTGCGCAGCCCGCGGCCGGTGGCTGCCGTCGGCGGGCTGGGGCTGGGGCTGGGGCTTGGGCCCGGGCCCGGCGAGCGGGAGGAGGCGGAGGGCGGCGGCGGCGGCGAAGGAGAAGGAGAGGAGGAGGAGGAGGAGGCAGGCGCGGGCTCGGCTCGGCTCGGGCTCGGCCGCTCGTCCGCCGGGAGGGAGGAGGGAGGGAGGGAGAGAGGCAGGAGGCGGGAGGGAAGGAAGGAAGGAGGGAAGGAGGGAAGGAAGGAAAGGAGGAAGGAAGGAAGGAAGGAGGACGAAGGGCAGCGAGGAAGGGGAGAAGCCGGAGCGCCCGCGACGCTCCGATCGCTCGCCCCGCAACGCCACGCACCGCCACGCCACGCACCGCGCCGCCCGGCCCGACGAGCAGAGCCGGGGAGCGAGCGACACCCGGGCACACGGACACACGGCCGGCCGGCGGGAGGACCGACCCCGCCGCCCGCGCCCGCCGCCCTGCCCGCGCACTCACACCGCGGAGGCTCGCGCCCGGCGCCGGCGCCCCCCGCACCCCGCGATCGCCGCTCCGCGCCCCGGGAAGCCCGATCGCCGTTGGCGGCGCTCACGGCCGCAGCCTGCCTCTCCCCGGCTTGCCGATCGCCCGCTCGCTCGCTCCCGACCTCGCTCACTCGCCCGCTCGCCCCCGCCCGCCGCCCGCCGCCGCTCACTCCAATGGGGCTTTTTATTATTATTCGGGCGGGAAGCGAAAAGGCTTTTGAAAAAAAAAAAAAAAAAAAAAAAAAGCCACCCCCGAGCCCGACCGACCGACAAAATGGCGGCCGGCCGACCCGGTCGCTATGGCAACTGTCCGTCAAAAGGCGCGACGCCCCGGACGGCGGCGTGACGTCGCGCGCGCGCGGCCCCGCCCCTGCCCGCCCCGCCCGCCCGCCCTCGCTAGGCTAGGGGCGGGGCCTGTCGCCGCGGCAACGCGCGGGTTCCGGGCCCGCCTTCCGGCCTTCCGGCCCGCCCCGCCCCGCCCTCGCCCCGCCCCCTCCGCCACTCAGGTCACGTGAAGGATAAATTCGGAGCGCTCCCGCCGCGGGAGTCACAGGAGGGCGCGTGATGCGCGCGGGAGGGGGGAGGGGGGAGGGGGAGGAGGGAGACGGACTCGGAGCCGGGGCCGCGCTGACTAAGGCCTGAGGCGGCGCCTGAGGAGAAGCAGGCTGGCGGAGGCCTCCTCGCCTGCTGGGGCTCGGCTAGGCCGCGCGCCCCGCCCCGTCGAGCGCCCGCAGCCCCGCCCGCGCCAGCCTGAGGAAGGGGGGGGCCAGGGCCGGGCTCTGCGGCGGCCGCGGGGACCCCGGAAGCCCACCCTGGCCCCAGCCCCAAGCCCGCGCTGTGGCGGTTCTGCGCACGCGCACACGCGCTCCCGCGACCGGCTTCCCGCCCCGCCCGCGCTGTGGCGGCTCTGCGCATGCGCGCACACATTCCGCCCCCGCCCGCGCTGTAGCGGTTTTCTGCGCACGCGCACACGCGCTCCCGCGCCGAGTTGGGAGAGGAAGGGAGGTGGGGAGACTCGCCTGCAACCAACCCGCCGACCCCGGGTGCGTTCGTGGGGCTCCCCGCGCCGGAAAGACGCCTCTCAAAGGCAGCTCAGGAATTGCCCGCGCCACAGAGACTTTGAAAGCCCCTCGCCGGGCTCCCCGCTTCGTAGCCGCGATTGCTCAGGGTCAGGGAGGGAGGATGGAAGGAAGGGTCGAGGCCCGCGAGCGAACTTGGCCAGGCCTCAGTCGCATGCGCTTGGGGGATCAGGAGCAGCACACCGTGCCTGGGACCTCCCAGATCATTTCCCGGGGATCTGATGTTTATTGGTTTTGGGTTTTGCTTTTGATGGCTTTGGGGGAATTTTTTTGGGGGGGGGCCACACCCGGCTGGTGCTCAGGGTTTCCTTCTGCCTCTGCACTCGGGAATTATTCCTGGCAAGCAAGCTCATGGCCCCCATAGGATGCCTGGGATCGACCCTGGTTCGGCTGCGTGCAAGGCAAACACCCCACCCGCAGTTCTATCCTTCAGTCCCTACTTTATTTTATATTTTTTCACCCTATTCTTATTTTATATTTTTAAGGTATTGCGTTGGGGTCCTAGTACTTGGTTCACATCCAGCTCGTTATTAATATTCCAGTTTTCGTTTCTTATTCTGTTCACTGCTTCTCCCAAAGGAAACCAGGAAAACCAACGCGGATGGGCTAAGAGCTGGCCCTGCTAGCTGCTTTGAAATTGAGAGACTGTTACTGGCTAGAATTTGTGGGTGTGTGCCAATCCCGATCAGTAATGTAATCATGCTAATAATGGACAGAGTTTTTTGCACCAAGTCGTGAATTTATTGACTGGTTTTCAAGCTTGCTTTTATTTATATTTTATTCTTTTTTTTTTTTTTTACTCTTAGGATAGTCTTCAGAAGCACCTTTGCTTAAGTTGCTCCCAAATACAGTCCCAACCAGTATACCCCGAAAGTGGGGAAGAATAGTATCCACATATTAAATACTGGCCTCAAGCCCATGGAGTCGAAAAATGAAGTTTTGTGTATCCACAGCTGTAACTTTTTACCTCCTCCAGTTAACTGGAACGTTGATAAGCCAAAGTGACCATTCAAATGAGCCCCCGAACCCTGAACAGAACGCAGGGAGGAAGTCATCAGGCCAATACTTACTTCACACTGATTCCAACGAGTTTCAAACGTTGTCAAGATGCCAAAGTATAATTTCTGGATCGCTGACTCTTGCAAAACGTCGTGAATGTACTTAAAGCCCACCTCCAATTGGGAAGGAAGGAAGGAAGGGAGGGAGGGAGGGAGGAAGGAAGGAAGGAAGGAAGGAAGGAAGGAAGGAAGGAAGGAAGGAAGGAGGGAAGAAGGGAGGAAGGAAGGAAGGAAGGAAGGAAGGAAGGAAGGAAGGAAGGAAGGAAGGAAGGAAGGAGCCAGAGTGAACCTAGGGGAGTGAAAGCTGCACCCTCATCTCTTTCAGGCCTACTTTGTAAAACTAACTCCTTTCTCCCCTTCCTGCTTGCTCCTCAGCTCCCTGATCCCCACACCCAAACTTTCCAGCTCCCAGCCACTCCCCTCCATTTCACTTCTTTCTCAACCCTTGGGCCTGTGCCACCTTTCGCTTGAAACTTAATTTTGAGTCCATTCTAGCAATCAAGAATCGGTGCCTAACTCCCATCTTCCAAGCAACCTGGAAAGGAAAGGACAATGTCTCAAGCAACATGCCATGTCCTCAGGCAAATGCGTACCTAGTTATCAGGGAGAGGCCAGACATAGCTAGGCTTCCTGGCTGAAAAGAACGCACCCTCCAACTCCCATGCTACCTTCCCCCAGAATCACAGCATGGATGGGCGCCCTGCCAACTTCGGGTTGGGACGCTCTTAATGGCTTTATACAGGCCTCACCTCAAGAGTAATCTGTAAATCATGCTGGCTCCAAGCAAGTGAACACATGTAGGCAGTAAGGACTCTGCACCCAGGCCAGCATAAGGTTGGCCAGGGTTAGTGATGCAATGCCTGTCGTCCAGAAATTCTCCTAGGAGGCCACAAGCGGGTGTGTTGTGGATGCTGCGGTTCCTAGAAGGTAATCCACAAGCAAAGTTCCCGATTCGCAGCCAACAGACTCCTCTCCCTGTACATCCTACCATAGCTCTGATCTAACAACGTGATCTGCCCATGAAAGGAATGAGAAAAGTCTTAGGAATGGCATTTCCCAAGTCTGACCACCAGGCTTCAAAGGCCAAAGGACACTGGCTATAAGAGGATCTGAGATGATTGGGCGACGGAGTCTGCCAGCTAAGTCTAATGAAACCTTACGCAATAGAGCCAATGTCCTCCTAAAAAAAAAAGGGTGGGGGTGGTGCTGGCTGAGATATAAGGGAATAAAGTGGGTGATCCCACAAAGGGGCTTTGCACAAAACAAGGAGTCAAGTCCAGAAGTAGAGCCCCCTGATAGCCTTCACAGGGAACCAAGCACCCAAGGCTAGAATGTTGGGTCTGGAGTTGCCCAGATGATGGAACAATCCAGTGCTAGTAGCGCTTTTTAAAGCACCAGCATGGAGTCCTAGCAATGCTCAGTCCCTCATCCAAACTGGTTTGCCATGGGTTCCTGAACACTGCTATTGGGCCATGCCTGGGGGTGCTTAGAGTTAATCGTTTCTCTGCACTCTGGGATCACTCCCTGCTAACTCGGGACCCTATGGGGTACCGGAGATCAAATCCCAGTCAGCCGCATTCCACAAACACTGCACCAGTGGACTCTCATGGTCACACCCAGTGCCGCTCAGGGTTTACTCCTTGCTCTACTACACTCAGAAATCACCCCTGGCAGGCTCAGCCACCATATGGGATGCTGGGAACCGAACTACCGTCAGTCCTGGGTCAGCCGTGTGCAAGCCAGATGTCCTACCAATGTGCTATCTCTCCGGCCCCATCATGATCACTCAGTGCTGGTCTACCCTAAGCACAACATTCCCAAATGTCCCAAAGACAAGAACTCAACTCTAACTCTCGCTTTACTCCACCCAGGCAGTGGGGAAGCAGTGGTGTTGCCTTGCTCTCCTTACAGGCTGAAGTTAGCTCCCGGAGTCTTCCTGATTTCAGAAATTATATCATAGAACTGGAGTGATCATGCAGGGGGCAGGGTGCTTGCCTTGCATAAGCCAACTCAGGTTCTATCCCCTATAGCTTATACAGTCCCCCAAGCCCAGACAGGAGTGATCCCTGAGCACAGAACCAGGAAGAGTAAACATTGAGCACAGCTGAATTTGACCCAAATACATAAACCATGGACAGAAGATTAAAAAGAAACAAAATATTGGGGCCGGAGAGATAGCATGGAGGTAAGGCGCTTGCCTTACATGCATGCATGCAGAAGGTTGGTAGTTCAAATCCCAGCATCCCATGTGGTTCCCGAGCCTGCCAGGGGCGATTTCTGAGCATAGAACCAGGAGGAACCCCTGAGCGATGCCCAGTGTGACCAAAAAAAAAAAAAAAAAAGAAAGAAAGAAAAAGAAACAAAATATTAGAACAAGAGAGGTGTTTAACAATTTACCTGGGGGCCGCAGGAGGTAAAATCGGGTGATCCTTGAGTGCAAGTCAGTAGTAAGCCTTGAACATTTGGGGGGTGTGACCCAAACAACTAAAACAAAACCAAAAATGATTCCTCTAGGGCAGGGCCACAAAATGTACGGACTCCCAAACGCAGGCCCAAACGCAGGCCGGGAGTTTGAGACCCCTGAAAGGACAACTGTATACTATGTATCACTCATTATTCCCAAAAAAGTAACATGAGGAGGTCATTACAGTTTTGCAATATGGGAAACAAAGTAGAGAAGATAACTCACAGGTAGAAATAAGCCTTGGTGCTCGCTTTGGCAGCACATATACTCAAACTGGAATGATACAGAGAAGATTAGCATGGCCCCGTACAAGGATGACACGCAAATTCGTGAAGCGTTCCATATTTTCATGAGGGAAATGGAAAGCCTGTCCAGAGTACAGGCGGGGGTCAGGTGGGGAGGAGGGAGATTTGGGACATTGGTGATGGGCACGTTGCACTGGTGATGGGTGGTGTTCTTTACATGACTGAAACCCAAACACAATCATGTATGCAATCAAGGTGTTTAAATATATATAATATATATATTTAATATTTTTATTTAATAATTTATTTATTAATTTATTTTATTTATTTATTAATAATTATTTAATAATTTATTTAATAATATATAATTAATAATATATAAATATATATATATATAAAGAAGTAAGCCTTCGCCAGCCGGAGTGGGAGCACAGCAGGGATGGCATTTGCCTTGCACACATGCAGCTGACCCCGGTTCAATCCCAGCATCCCATATGGTCCCCCGACCTGCTAGGAGCAATGTCTGAGCGCAGAGCCAGGAGTAACCCCTGAAAACCGCTGAGGGTGAGCAAAAACCAAAAAAGAATAAGCCTTAGTGGACAGAGTGATAGTGTAGGATAGAAGAGAGGTAGAATACTTCTATGTGACCGACAATGGTTTGATTCCAGATAAGATGCCTGAACGCAGGGGCCGGGCGGTGGCGCTAAAGGTAAGGTGCCTGCCTTGCCTGCGCTAGCCTTGGACGGACTGCGGTTCGATCCCCCGGTGTCCCATATGGTCCCCCAAGCCAGGAGCAACTTCTGAGCACATAGCCAGGAGTAACCCCTGAGCGTTACCGGGTGTGGCCCAAAAAACCAAAAAAAAAAAAAATGCCTGAACGCAGAGCCAGGAGGAAAAAAAAGGTGGAGGAAGGAAGGGAGGAAGGAAGGGAGGAAGGGAGGAAGGGAGGGAGGGAGGGAGGGAGGGAGGGAGGGAGGGAGAGAGGGAGGGAGGGAGTTGGTTTTATCATTTCTTCCTGTTGTCCTCTATCCCTCCAGACCTTCCTGGAAGTGTGAAAGCACCACACTCAACATCTATATAATACACCTTTTTTCCTTCTTGTTTTAAACACTGTTCATCAACAGGAATTTAGATAATTATTTTATCAGCAACAAGTATTCCATCCTTTGAATGAGCTGTAATTAATTGAACTGCTTCCATTTTTAAGAAAATTTTCCTTTCTTTTGGTTGTTAGTTTGATGATGCATAAACATTACATACATAATGTTTATACCTGCACCTATATAAAGCTTTAATTCTACTTCTAAAATACTCTCGATAGGAGCTGGATCAGTGGTGCAAGTGGTAGGGCATTTGCCTTGCACACACTAACCTAGGGCAGACCTCGGTTCAATCCCCTGGTGTCCCATATGGTCCCCCAAGCCAGGAGCAATTTCTGAGCGCAGAGCCAGGAGTAACCCCTGAACGTCACCGGTTGTGGCCCAAAAATCAAAAAAAATAAAATAAAATACTCTTGAGAAATGATGTCTGAGTGGCTAGGGACGCTCCAAGGGCCGGAGCACATCCTACAAACTCAAGACCCCAAGTTCAGCCACCGGCACACTATTCTCCCACCCACCATGACCAGGGTAGCCCCTCAGCGCCTCCTGGGTGCCACTGAGCTAAGCAGCACTGAACCTCCAGGTCCAAACATTGAAATGTTTGGGAGCACCCACCCCCAACAAATCATATCAGCAACTTGCACTGCTTAAAGTAGAACTTAAGGGGCCGAAGAGAGTGTGCAGGAGACAAATGCCTTGCATGTCACCTACCCGGGTTTGATCATAGTACAGCAAATACTACTGCCACCCTAATACCACGGGGAGGGGGGGGGAAATCACTCGGCTCTTGAGCACTGCAGAGTGGCCCCAGAAACCATAAGTAAAAGTAGCAGTCAAGGGCCCGGAGAGATAGCACAGAGGCGTTTGCCTTGCAAGCAGCCGATCCAGGACCTAAGGTGGTTGGTTCGAATCCCGGTGTCCCATATGGTCCCCCGTGCCTGCCAGGAGCTATTTCTGAGCAGACAGCCTGGAGTAACCCCTGAGCACCGCCAGGTGTGGGCCAAAAACAAAAACAAAAAAGTAGCAGTCAAGAATGGCTTTTCCTGTACCCTACCGCTTCTTTGGATTTCTTCTTTATTGCTTTGTTTTTTTTTGTTTTTTTTTTTTTTTTTTTTATTTGGGAGACCACAATCGGTGGTGCTCAAGGCTTGCTCCTAGCTCTACACTCACATCAGTCCTGGAAGGGTTCAGGAGAACATCCTGGGTGCCAAGGATTGAACCCTGGGTCATCTGCTTGTAAGGCAAGTGCCCTGTCTTCTGTGCTATCTCTCCAGTCCCTGATTTCTTCTTTTTACATAGACATGTTTATTGGTTCTCTGTGCCTTTCCTGTTGTATCCTGTGTTCATTTAGGAAGTACGGGAACAAGGACAGAGGTAACTAGATATTTAATTCTTTATGATTTGGGGGGTGCATTTGTGTTTTGTTTTGTTTTTCAGTTTTTGGATCACACCTGGTGGTGCTCAGGGGTTACTTCTAGCTCTGCATTAAGGAGTCACTTCTGATGGGGCCGGGGAGGTGGCGCTAGAGGTAAGGTGTCTACCTTACAAGCGCTAGCGTAGGATGGACCGCGGTTTGATCCCCCGGCTTCCCATATGGTCCCCCCAAGCAAGGGGGGACTTCTGAGCACATGGCCAGGAGTAACCCCTGAGCCACAGGTGTGGCCCAAAAACCAAAAAAAAAAAAAAAAGGAGTCACTCTTGGCAGGCTATTGCTCTGGCACATCTGCTTTTTTTTTTTGCAGTAAGAATTATATATCTAGGGCCACAACTATAGCACATCAAGAAGGGTGTTTGATTTTTGCACACACCAACCAAGTTTAATCCTCAACATCCCATATGGTTCCCTGGGTCTGCCGGAAATGATTTTGGAATGCAGAGCTTGTAGTAACCTCTGATCACTGCCCGGTGTGGCCCAATAGTAAAAATAAAAACTAAAAATCAACCCAACCCAGAAAACATCAGAACCTCAGGAGTTAGCGAAGGAGAACCTAGCAAGCTCAGGGATGATGGGGGACCCTGATCCCCGATGTGCATGCATGGGTCCTGGCCAAGTTTGTCCCTTTCTTCCTCCATGACCCTGGACATCCAAGCACCGTCAAGAGTGATCCTGAGGGCCCGGAGAGATAGCACAGCAGCGTTTGCCTTGCAAGCAGCCGATCCAGGACCAAAGTGATTGGTTCGATTCCCGGTGTCCCATATGGTCCCCCGTGCCTGCCAGGAGCTATTTCTTTTTTTTTTTTTTTTTTTTTTTTTTGGTTTTTGGGTCACACCCGGTGGTGCTCAGGGGTTACTCCTGGCTGTCTGCTCAGAAATAGCTCCTGGCAGGCACGGGGCACCCTATGATGGGACACCGGGATTCGAACCAACCACCTTTGGTCCTGGATCGGCTGCTTGCAAGGCAAACGCCGCTGTGCTATCTCTCCGGGCCCGCCAGGAGCTATTTCTGAGCAGACAGCCAGGAGTAACCCCTGAGCACTGCCGGGTGTGGCCCAAAAACCAAAACAAACAAAAAAAAAGAGTGATCCTGAGTTCACAGCCAGGAGTAACACCTGAGCACCCCAGGTGTGGCCCCAAAACAAACCAACAAAAAAACAAGAAAGAGAGAAGACCAGGGTAGACCCCGTCTTGGCTAGGTTCTCTACAACCCTCTTCCTTCCTACCCCTTGCCCTGCAAATCCCGCCCAGGCTTTCTCCCCAACCATTCTCCCTCCCAGTTACACCTGAGCTCACTCTGTGCCCAAGTGGGTGTAATAGCACAAGTTTCCTTGAGAGCAGGCCGCTCCACGCCCCTTCCTACCACAGAAAGATGCTTCAGGCGGGATTATCCGGAAACACTAGAGGAAAGGTGCACAGGAAATGTGCCATGTTGGAATAAAGCATCTATTTCACTCTTTCGAAATGGCTTAAAGCACTCTTTTGCAAGGCTTTGGCAGCCCTTGAAAAGAAATCCGCTTTAATGTATTGATTCATACATATATAACAGCTTCCTCAACATTAGCAGGGGACGGGGACACGCCCGAATGGAAACGGTGAAAAACCACCACGAAGTTCATGGTGCCCAGGCTAAAGAGGGAAGCAGCCCACGAAAGATCTGCTGCTCCTTACTTCTGCAGGCTTCACGCTGTTGCCTTATTTTTGGCGGGGTGAGGGGGTTGATAGGGTCACGCCTTGTGGTTCTGCTCTTATCTCAGTACTCAGAGATTGTTCCAGGTGGTGCTTAGGGGACCTTGCCACTTCAAGGAAGAAAACCAGGTCTCCCCACAGCTAAGCCCTATAGGAGCTTAGGGGCTAAACTCTAGTTCCTGCAGCTAAAGCCCTCATTATTTTCTGATCTTTTTTGGGAGGAGTTTGTTCGTTGTGGTTGGGTTTTGGGGGGAGGTTGGGGGGACTTATTTGGTTTTTGTACCATTCTTAGCAGTGCTCAGAGGTTATTCCTGGCTCTGAGCTCAGAAATCACTCCTGGCAGACTCCGTTACCATATGGGCGTGCAAGGCAAATCCCCTCCCCTCTGTGCTGTCACTCTGACCCCAATATTTTGGTCTTTTTTTTTTTTTTTTTTTTTGGTTTTTGGGCCACACCCGGTGACGCTCAGGGGTTACTCCTGGCTATATGCGCTCAGAAGTCGCTCCTGGCTTGGGGGACCATATGGGACGCCGGGGGATCGAACCGCGGTCCGTCTCCTAGGCTAGCGCAGGTAAGGCAGGCACCTTACCTCCAGCGCCACCGCCCGGCCCCTATTTTGGTCTTTTTAATGTATGTCTGCAGTCATTTTGTTTGTACAATGTTCAACTTGTACAATTCAACTTGTACAATGTTCAATTTGTAACGTTTCAGACTTTTTAGGTTTTCAGTTTGAGGGTTAGACCAGGCCTGTGCTCAGGGTTTACTTCTGGCTCAGCACTCACCAATCACTCTTTTTTTTTGGGGGGGGGGGCAGACCCAGAGATGCTCAGGGGTTACTCCTGGCTGTCTGTTCAGAAATAGTTCCTGGCAGGCAAGGGGAACCATATGGGACACCGGGATTCGAACCAACCACCTTTGGTCCTGGATAGGCTGCTTGCAAGGCAAACGCCGATGTGCTATCTCTCTGGGCCCACCAATCACTCTTGACTGTGCTCAGGGCACCATATTAGTGCCAGGGATCAAATCCTCATGAGCCATATGTAGGATTAGAGTCCTATCTGCTGTGCTCTATCTTTCCAACCCCAAGTTACCCACATTCTCTTCAACTCTTTCTTTTTTTTTTTTTTTTTTTTGCGAAGAGAGATTTTGGGTTACATCTGGTGGCACTCAGGTTACTCCTGGCTCTATGCTCAGAAATTGCTCCTGACAGACTCAGGGAACTATATGGGATGCTGGGATTCGAACCACCGTCCTTCTGCATGCAAGGCAAACACCTTACCTCCATGCCATCTCTCTGACCCTACTTCAATTCTTTCTAATGCTATTGATGTGGACACAGTAATGGTTTTATTTTATCATATTCTTTTCAGACTACAAATCACTTTAAATACCTTTTTTTGTGTGTGTTTTTGTTTTTGGGTCACACCCTGCGGTTACTCCTGGCTCTGTGCTAAGAAATCGCCCCTGGGGGCCGGAGAGATAGCATGGAGGTAAGGCGTTTGCCTTTCATGCAGGAGGTCATCTGTTCGAATCCCGGTGTCCCATATGGTCCCCCGTGCCTGCCAGGAACAATTTCTGAGCCTGGAGCCAGGAATAATCTCTGAGCACTGCCGGGTGTGACCCAAAAACCACAAAAAAAAAAAAAAAAAAAAAGAAATCGCCCCTGGCAGGCTCAGGGACCATATGGGATTCTGGGAATCCAATCAAGGTCTGTAGGGGTTGGCCAAGTGCAAGGCAAATGCTCTACTGCTGTGCTATTGCTCCAGCCCTAGATATCTTTTTGTTTGTTTGTTTGTTTATTTTATTTTTTTGTTTTTGTTTTGGTTTTGGTTTTGGTTTTGGTTTTGGTTTTGGTTTTGGTTTTTGGGCCACACCCGGCAGTGCTCAGGGGTTACTCCTGGCTGTCTGCTCAGAAATAGCTCCTGGCAGGCACGGGGGACCATATGGGACACCGGGATTCGAACCAACCACCTTTTGGTCCTGGATCGGCTGCTTGCAAGGCAAACACCGCTGCGCTATCTCTCCGGGCCCTGTTTATTTATTTTAGGGGTCACAGACAGCAGTGCTGAGGGCTTCTTCCTGACTCTACTCTCAGGAGTCACTCCTGGTGAAGCTCAGGAGGTACTCAGGTAGGGTTCATATGGGATATCAAGGATCAAACCTAGGACATCTGCATACAAGGCAAGTACTCTACTCTGAACTATCACTTTGACCCCAGGCTGAAAGTCACTTTAAGGCAAAATTCTATATTTTCAAAAAATTATTATTTTTTTATTTTTTTGGTTATTGGGTCACACTCAGCAGCGCTCAGGGGTTACTCCTGGCTCTACGCTCAGAAATCGCTCCTGGCAGGCTCAGGGGACCATATGGAATGCCGGGGTTTGAACCACCAACCTTCAGCATGCAAGGCAAACGTCTTAACCTCCATGCCATCTCTCCGGCCCCAGAAAATAAAAAAAAAATTTAATTAAAAATAATTCTAAGAAAAACAAAAAAAGAAAAAAAAATAATTCTAGGGGCTGGGAAGGTGGCGCTAGAGGTAAGGTATCTACCTTGCAAGCGCTAGCATAGGATGGACCAAAGCTCGATCCCCCCGGCGTCCCATATGGTCCCCCCAAGCCAGGGGCAATTTCTGAGCGCATAGCCAGGAGTAACCCCTGAGCGTCAAATGGGTGTGGCCCAAAAACCAAAATAATAATAATAATAATAATAATAATAATAATAATAATAATAATAATTCTATATATTTTTTTGTATTTGTTGGTTTGCTTTGGGTTTGGGTTAGAAACTACTGGGGATCTCAGAGGACCATAGGTTTCCTAAGGACAGCCTGAGTTCCCGCATGTAAAGGATCTATTTAAGCCCTTTAAAATGTCTCCTAGACCCAGCATCGGTGTTACTAGTATCCTAAAAGACCCCTCATGACTATGATCATACTCTCAAATGCCTTTCTAATGTTTATCCTAGTCTCCGCCATCTTATATGAGTGATTTTGGCTGTCCTGAACCCTGAGGGGGCAATCAGTCCATGCCTTTAGCATGGAAGCATCAATGTTTGTCCTTCCCACCTAGAAAGCCGGATTTTATCTTGCCCCAGTGTAAGCTTGTTGCAGAAGGTGAGAGAGGAGAGGAAGAGACACTATAATGCTCGTGATTACCTAGGGTGCATGGATCAGACAGCAGCTTCTCAACCAGTATCCAGGCTCACTTTCAGCTGGTGCCCTGGTAAGTCAGGTTGGAGAAACTAGATGTCAGGCCTTCCCCTTGGTTGAGGCGGGGGTCTCTGTGGGGCTCCAAGTTTGAGCACCTACATCCTGGAGGCAAAGGTATCTCCAGGTGCTCTTAGTAACTTCATCTCAGAGCCAAACTGCAAAAATATTTGCATGTGGGACCAAAGCAATAGCACAGAAGGGAGGGTATCGGCCTTGCACGCACCAACCAGGCTTATATCCCCAGCATCTCATAGGGTTCCCCTAGCCTGTCAGGAGTGGTTTCTGAGCACAGAGCCAGGAGTAACCTATAAGCATCACTAGGTGTAGCCCCCAAAAAATGTTGTGTGTGTGTGTGTGTGTGTGTGTGTGTGTATGAGAGAGAGAGAAAGAGACAGACAGACAGACAGACAGACTACAAGTCATTTCAGTATCTTTTATTTTTTTTAATGCTACACTCAGCTGAGCTCAGGGATCACTCCTCCTAGCAGCGCTCAGAGACTTTAGGAAATTCCAGGGGTCGATCCGGATCAGCTGTGTGTGCAAAGCACTTCCCCTTACCTTCTGTAAGAAACCTTTTACTTTTTGTTTTTGTTGAAGGGGGCCACACCCAGCAGTGTTAGAGGGTCCGACGCCTGCTACAGTGCCCGGGAGTCACCCCCACAATGCTCAGGGATCATGCTGGATCTGGGATCAAACCTGAGTTTCCTGAGTCCACACACATGTGGCAGCCCCTACAGCTCTCTCTCTCTCTGCTGCCCCCAAACATGTTCTTTTTCTTCTGGGCTTCTTTTCTGTTTGAGTTTTTCCCTTTGAATTGACAGATTAGTCTGCAATAGGCTATAACTAGTCTACAAGCGGGAGGAATTTCAAAGTCTTAGCACGCACATCCACACGGGGGAAACAATTCACTACACCACCGAGGGGTCTAGGACCACCCACCCAGCAAACTCCCCTCTTCCCTTCCAGCCCAGACCTCTTCCCCAGGACTCTGCAGGCCACACTGAGGAGTCACCATGCTCCTCTGGATGGTTGGTGCCCAATTGTCTGCATTGGTCATTCATATTACCAGACTGCATTCATCCTTTCGCTCCCATTTACCTAAATATTCCCCTCTCCAGGGTCATACATTTTGTCCCACAACTGCCATCACTTTGAAAGCTTTGAGGATTCACCCAGAGCTTTATCCAGCCCCCTTTAACGGGCATTTAGGGAGCCATGTTTGGGCGACTGTACATAATGCTGCCAGGTCAGAAGAGCCAAAGAAACTTTATAATTTGTGTGTTCACATCCGTCATTAAATGCCTACGAGTATCATAACATTTATGCTGCTCGTGTTATTGGTGGATGGGAGGAGTCACCCAGCTGTGCCCAGGGCTTACTCCTAGTACTAAGCTCAGAGATCACCCCTGGTGAGTACTGACAGCATTCCCTGGAGTGCCAGGGAAGGAACTAGGGTCAATTGAATGCAAAGCAACAACCTGCATTGGCTCTTCGGTACCTTGATTTTTTGCGGTTTTTTTGGGGGGTTGGTTTTTAGGGTCAGATCTAACTGTGCTCAGGGTTTACTCCTGGTTCTGTGCTCTGGGATCACTACTGACAGGGATTGACAGGGAGTCAATCCAAAGTATGCTATCCCTGTGGCCACCATTTTGATATATTTTCCTTTTTGGGTGGGCCAAACCCAGTGACGCTCAGGGGTTACTACTGGCTATGTGCTCAGAAATTGCTCCTGACTTGGGGGTCCATCTGGGACGCCCGGAGCTTGAACTATGGTCCGTTCTAGGTTAGCGCGTGCAAGGCAAACGCCCTACCGCTTGAGCCACTGCTCTGGCCCCCGTTTTGATTTTTTTTTTTTTTTTTTTGGTTTTTGGGTCACACCTGGCAGTGCTCAGGGGTTATTCCTGGCTCCATGCTCAGAAATTGCTCCTGGCAGGCACGGGGGACCATATGGGACGCTGGGATTCGAACGGATGACCTCCTGCATGAAAGGCAAACACCTTACCTCCATGCTATCTCTCCAGCCCCCGTTTTGATTTTTTTTAAGGAATTTCTTTATGGTCATGCACAGAGGCTGCCCCATTTTATGCACCCCCTCTCCACACACTGCACTGGGCTTTCTGCGGTCAATTCTCCCAAACTCAGAGGCACCACACAGTGTTGGGGAAGCACGGACAGACTCAGGAAGCGGCTCCAAAGCAGAGCTGAGCACTTGACCGGGCTGGGAAGGGATGACCATCTGTTTCCGCCTTCCTGCCCGCCCTGGGCACCTGGCCTCCTGCGGGCCTCCTGCAGACCCCTGCAGCCTGGCTGGCGCACAGCATGAAGTGAGGGCATCTTTGGGAAGTGGGGGCAGGGAGGGAAGGGTCATTTCCTGCACCACTGCAGTTGCTGAGTAGCAAAGAATAGGTGGACTCCAGCAGGCTGATCACAAAGACAGAGTGTGTCCCCTGATGGCACTGGAGACTGTCCTCTAGACAGCCCAGCCCCTGGCTACAAAAATTCAATCCTTTGGCAGCAAGTGATTGGAGTGGGGGCTCAAAGCCCAGGACTTTGGGGTTCTGGGCAGACAGAATTCCAGGTCTGGATAAGACAGAGGGACAGGGGTTGGAGCTATAGCATAGCACGGAGGGCATTTGCCTTGAACATGGCTGATCCAGGCTCTATCCCTGGCATCCCATATGGTCCCTGGAGCCTGCCAGGAGTGACCCCTGAGTGCAGAGCCAGGAGTCAGTCCTAAGCACTGCCAACCCGAGTGATGGGCTCCAAAGATGGTCGTGTGGGAAGGCACCACTCCACAAGCACCCTCCCATGATCTTGCAGGACATGAGTGATGATGTCTAAGTCTAAACTTTCTAGAAGGGAAGAGTGACCTCACTCGTGCAAACAGAATCTAGGGGCCAGGGAGGATGCTCAAGGGGCTGAGCACAGACTTTTGAGACCAAGCTTTCATCCCCCAGCACCACCAGCACTGAACAGAGAGTAGCTCTGGATCACTGCCTGATGGACACTACAGTCAAAATGGATTTGCAAAAAGGATGAAGGGGCCGGAGTGATAGCAGAGCAATAGGGTGTTTGCCTTGCATGCGGCAGACCCAAGTTCCATCCCTGGTATCCCATAAGGTCCCTGGAGCCTGCCAGGAGAGATTTCTGAGCACAGAGCCAGGAGTAACCCCTAAGTGCCAGCAGATGTGATCCCCAAAGGGGCCCGGAGAGATAGCACAGCGGTGTTTGCCTTGGCAAGCAGCCGATCCAGGACCAAAGGTGGTTGGTTCCAATCCCGGTGTTCCATATGGTCCCCGTGCCTGCCAGGAGCTATTTCTGAGCAGACAGCCAGGAGTAATCCCTGAGCAACGCTGGGTGTGGCCCAAAAACCAAAAAAAAAAAAAAAAAAAAAAAAAAAAAAAAAATTAAATTATTTATGCTTCTTTTTTTTTTTTTTGTGGGTCACTCCCGGCAGTGCTCAGGGGTTACTCCTGGCTCCATGCTCAGAAATTGCTCCTGGCAGGCACGGGGGACCATATGGGACGCTGGGATTCGAACCGATGACCTCTTGCATGAAAGGCAAACGCCTTACCTCCATGCTATCTCTCCAGCCCCCTTCTTAATGCTTCTTAATGATGGAGAGACACTACAGCAGGCAGGGCATTTTCTTTCTTTCTTTCTTTCTTTCTTTCTTTCTTTCTTTCTTTCTTTCTTTCTTTCTTTCTTTCTTTCTTTCTTTCTTTCTTTCTTTCTTTCTTTCTTTCTTTCTTTCTTTCTTTCTTTCTTTCTTTCTTTCTTTCTTTCTTTCTTTCTTTCTTTCTTTCTTTCTTTCTTTCTTTCTTTCTTTCTTTCTTTCTTTCTTTCTTTCTTTCTTTCTTTCTTTCTTTCTTTCTTTCTTTCTTTCTTTCTTTCTTTCTTTCTTTCTTTCTTTCTTTCTTTCTTTCTTTTCTCTTTCTTTTTTTTTTCCTTGGTTTTTGGGTCACACCGGCAGTGCTCAGATGTTACTCCTGGCTCTACTCTCAGAAATCGCTCCTGGCAGGCTCAGGGGACCATATGGGATGCCGGGATTCGAACCACTATCCTTCGGCATACAAGGCAAACGCTTTACCTCCATGCTATCTCTCCGGCCTGGTAGGGCGTTTTCGTTGCATGTGGCTGATCAGGGTTTGATCCCCAGCACCATATCCTGATTCTTTGAGCCCTCCCAGGAGTGATCCCTGAGTACAGAGCCAAGAGTGAGCCCTGAGCATCACTAAGTGTGGTGTGGCCCCCATATGGATAGTAAGAATTATCCACTATATTATCACTCTGGCCCCCCAAGATAGGTTTCTGATCACTTCAGGAATAAATACAGAGATTTATTTCTAACTAGAACCAGCTTCAGAGAACCAGGTGCTCAGGGAACATGTGATGAGGATTGGGGGGGGGGTAAGCACAGATGTGCATGTGTGTAGATGTGTACGCGTGTGAGTGCAAATACCAAGCTACTTTCTTCAGCCTGTGTTTGTTTCCTTCTTACAGGACCTCGAGACCAGCTCCTAGTCTCCCTCATTAAACCCTTTCATGGGAAATAGTATGCCTGTTCTGAAGACAGGCAGAGGATGGAAGAGGAGGGAAATGGGGAACATTGGTGGCGGGAAAGTTACACTACTGAAGGGTGGTGTACATTCAATGTCTGAACCCCAACAAGAAACATTTTTGTAACCATGGTAATCACTCTGGCCCCCCAAGATTAAATAAAAAATTATTATTAAAGATTAATAATAATTGGGGCCGGAGAGAGAGAGATAGCATGGAGATAAGGTGTTTGCCTTGCATGCAAAAGGACGGTGGTTCAAATCCCCCTGGGGACCACCAGGAGCGATTTCTGAGCATAGAGCCAGAGTAATCCCTGAGCATTGCTGGGTGTGACCCAAAAACCAAAAAAAAAAAAAATTATTTTAAAATAATGCATTGCTCTCCTTTTTCTGGTATTTGCCTGCTGTCCGTTTGTGTGACCATCTAAATTTTAGACACCCAACCCAGAACTGTAGAGAGAAAGGAATGTATGAAATGGATGTGGTAGGTTAAGGGTAAACTGAGTCAACTTTCAACTCCATCCCTGCTCAAAAGACAGTTTGGGGGAAGCAAGAGACAGTATGCTTGTGCCATTTGGATAATCCAGGGAGGATGTGGGGGGACCTATCCTAGGGGTCCCCCCATCTTCCTGACCCCCCCATGACCTCCTCTAATCGCTTTTCCTCTTTAACTGGGGATCAAGGAAACATCTGATTCTTTCTTGCTTGGCTTCCAGCCATGGCGGCTTGTTCCATAGTTTCGAAGCCTGTGAGTAATTATCTGCCTTAACTTACGGATGCCCTGAAGGTAATAACACAAATCGCTTGTGATTCAATGTTGCTTGGCCTTCTGCCTGCCAGGCTCTCCCCTCCTAGACGTTCGAGAATGATAACATGATCAACAATATTGTTTTAAAGTACGTGGAAGTTCCCACCCATGTCAACATTTGTTCATTTTCTTTACATTTTATTTTTCTTTATTTGGGAGAGGTAGGTAATATATAGAAATGTTAGATCCTAGGCAGAGGGGAAAACACCCATCTTTGCTCAGGGCTACTCCTGATTCTGTGCTTCAGGGTCACTAGAGACAGCACAGGTGAATCAAACTGATTTTGATAACACAAAGCAAGTATCTTTTTTTTTTTTTTTTTTTGGTCTTTGGGCCACACCCGTCGATGCTCAGGGATTACTCCTGGCTGTCTGCTCAGAAATAGCTCCTGGCAGGCACGGGGGACCATATGGGACACCAGGATTGGAACCAACCACCTTTGGTCCTGGATCGGCTGCTTGCAAGGCAAACGCTGCTGTGCTATCTCTCCAGGCCCTCACTTTCTTCCTTACCAAATACACACACACTCTCACACACTTATTCTCTCTGTCTGTCTGTCTGTCTGTCTCTTTCTCTCTCTCTTTTTTTTTGGTTTTTGGGCCACACCCTACGGTGCTCAGGGGTTACTCCTGGCTGTCTGCTCAGAAATAGCTCCTGGCAGGCACAGGGGGACCATATGGGACACCGGGATTCGAACCAACCACCTTTGGTCCTGGATCTGCTTGCAAGGCAAACGCCGCTGTGCTATCTCTCCGGGCCCACAAAGCAAGTATCTTAACCCCCATACTATCTCCCTGGCTCCAGTAATAATTGGGTTTGTTTGTTTTTGTTTGGGGGGCCACATCCAGTGAGGCTCAGGGTTTACTGCCAACTTGGCTTTCAGGGATCACTTCTGGCTGGGCTCAGTGGACCAAGTGGGATACCAGGGATTGAACCCTGGCCAGCCATATTCAAGGCAAGCACCCTACCTGCTATCCTATCACTTCAGCCCTGATTTTTTTTTTATATTAACACCACATTTCTTGATTTCGCTTAATTTTTAAAATTAACTTCAGTTCATAATAGTAAAAGGGTAAAATCATCTATGATATTACAAGAAAAGCAAATTTTGTTAGAGATCAAGAGAAATAATTTTACAATCACAATAGAAACAATAGAAACAAATTTATAAATAAGGGATAGAACTTTGGAAACATTTTAACTTAAAATTTGTCTTTAGGGGCCCGGAGAGATAGCACATCGGTGTTTGCCTTGCAAGCAGATCCAGGACCTAAGGTGGTTGTTTCAAATCCTGGTGTCCCATATGGTCTCCCATGCCTGCCAGGAGCTATTTTTTTTTTTTTTTTTTTGTGGTTTTTGGGTCACACCCGGCAGTGCTCAGGGGTTATTCCTGGCTCCAGGCTCAGAAATCGCTCCCGGCAGGCACGGGGGACCATATGGGGCGCTGGGATTCGAACCATGACCTCCTGCATGAAAGGCAAACGCCTTACCGCCATGCTATCTCTCCGGCCCCCAGGAGCTATTTCTGAGCAGACAGCCAGGAGTAACCCCTGAACACCGTCAGGTGTGGCCCAAAACACAAAGAAAAATAAACAAAAAAAAAATTTGTCTTTAGGGACTGGAAAGGTGGCGCTAGAGGTAAGGTGTCTGCCTTGCAAGCGATAGCGTAGGACAGACTGCGGTTCGATCCCCCGGAGTTCCATATGGTCCCCCCAAGCCAGGGGCGATTTCTGAGCGCATAGCCAGGAGTAACCCCTGAGCGTCAAACGGGTGTGGTCCCCCCAAAAAATTGTCTTTAAATGAGGGCTGAGATAGCATGGAGGTATGGTGTTTGCCTTGAATGCAGAAGGACGGTGGTTCGAATCCCAGCATCCCATACGGTCTGGTCCCCTGTGCCTGCCAGGAGCGATAACCCCTGAGTGCTGCTGGGTATGACCCAAAAACAAAAACAAAACAAAACAAAACTTTGTCTTTAAAATACTTTGGGAGGGGCCTGCGAGGTGGCGCTAGAGGTAAGCCTTGCAAGCGCTAGCCAAGGAAGGACCGCGGTTAGATCCCCCAGCATCTCATATGGTCCCCCCAAGCCAGGGGCAATTTCTGAGCTCTTAGCCAGGAGTAACCCCTGAGCATCAAATGGGTGTGGCCCGAAAAACAAAAAAAAAAATCCTTTGGGAGTTTTAGAGCACAAAATAATTGTATCATTGTATCTGTGAATGATACTTTTTTTTTCTTTGTTTCATAGTATCTATGTTTTATTTGTCTGTTATTCGTTGGACTATACCTGACTTTGCTCAGGGATTTTACGCCTGACTCTGCGGCACTAATTATTCCTGGTGGGTTCTGGGGACCACATACAATGCTGGGGATCAAACCTAGGTCAGCTGTGTGCAAGGCAAATTACCTTCTAGCTGTATTATCATTCCAACCCCTCAAAGTATCTTCTTTTGGGGGCCGGAGTGATAGGGCTTTTTGTCTTGCATGCAGCCGATCCAGGACGGACAGTGGTTTGAATCCTGATATCCTATGGGGTCCCTGTACCATTCAGGAACAATTTCTTTTCCTCTCTCTCTCTCTCTCTCTCTCTCTCTCTCTCTCTCTCTCTCTCTCTCTCTCTCTCTCTCTCTCTCTCTCTCTCTCTCTCTCTCTCTCTCTCTCTCTCTTTTTGGTTTTGTGTCACACCCAGCAGTGCCCATGGATTACTCCTGGCTCTATACTCAGAAATCACTCCTGGCAGGCTCTGGGGACCATATGGGATGCCGGGATTCGAACCACCTTCCTTCTGATGCAAGGCAAACGTCCTACCTCCATGCTATCTCTTCGGCCCCCCGGAATGATTTCTGAGTGCAGATATTAATCACATGAGCTTAGAGAGATGGCTCAAAAGTTTGGAGTGCATGCTTTGCATAGATTTCTCAATACCAGCTCAGGATAAACCCTGAACGCCACCAGGCATAGAGGCCCCCAAATGATTGATGATCTTGGGAGGAGGCAGTGATAAAATGCATGTGCTGGATGTGTAAGGCCCTGGAGTCGATCCTGGCACCACATGCTTCCATGCTGGGTGGGTACCGCCAGGTCTGGATATAATGGCCCCTGAGTTCTGCTAGGTAGGACACCCCCAAATCCAAAATCATTCATCGGGGCTGTAGAGATAGGAGAGTGGGGAAGGCTTTTGCCTTGCACGTGACCAACCCAAATTCCATCCCTAAGCACTGCCTAAAGGGCAGAGCCAGGAGTGAGCCCTGCCCTGCCCTGAGCACAGCTGTGTGTGGCCCCTCTCCTAAAATAAAAGTTTATGGAGAAGCAACACATAATCATGGCATGGAGGAACATTCCAAGTTATCTCGGTGTGGAGAGTTGACTGGGAGAAAAAAAGCAGGAAGCCTGAGGGAAACGGGCTCAATTCTGACCTGGTGGAGGTGCTATGCACGTGTGGGATTGATATGTGCATATGTGCTTTATATGATGTGTGTCATTTATATTATGGCAGGATGTAAAATCAATTACATATGGTAGAACGATCAGCTATAATAAAAACTTTCAGCTTTTTCTTCACATGCTTTCTCCCTTGAACAAGAATTTCTCTTCTCTCTGTCTCTCTGTCTCTGTCTCTGTCTCTGTCTCTCTGTCTCTGTCTCTGTCTCTGTCTCTCTGTCTCTGTCTCTGTCTCTGTCTCTGTCTCTCTCTCTCTCTCTCTCTCTCTCTCTCTCTCTCTCTCTCGCTCTTCTATTATGGAGATGTTCATGTCCTCTCTTTGAAAGGTACTTTCTCTTTTTCTTTCCCCTCACACCTTTCTAAATAAGTTTCGTCCGATAAAAACCATCTTGCCTGGCCAGAGCAATAGCACAGCGGGGAGGGCATTTGCCTTGCACACGGCTGACCCAGGTTCAATCCCTGGCATGCCATAAAGTCCCCCAGCCTGCCAGGAGTAATTCCAGAGTGCAGACTCAGAAGTAATCCCTGAGTGCCGCTGGGTGAGAGCAAAAAATAAAAACAGGGGGCCGGGCGGTGGCGCTAAAGGTAAGGTGCCAGCCTTGCCAGCGCTAGCCTTGGACGGACCGAGGTTCGATCCCCCGGTGTCCCATATGGTCCCCCAAGCCAGGAGCAACTTCTGAGCGCATAGCCAGGAGTAACCCCTGAGCGTTACCGGGTGTGGCCCAAAAACCAAAAACCAAAAAAAAAAAAAATAAATAAAATAAAAAAATAAAAACAAAAAACAACCAACCAAAATAAATAAAGAAATGTCCAAAACATCTTGCTTCACTAAAAATAAAATAAAATAAAATAAAACAACTCTTTCCAATCCATTATAAACAGGGCTTCTGGGCCCGGAGAGATAGCACAGCGGTGTTTGCCTTGCAAGCAGCTGATCCAGGACCAAAGGTGGTTGGTTCGAATCCCGGTGTCCCATATGGTCCCCCGTGCCTGCCAGGAGCTATTTCTGAGCAGACAGCCAGGAGTAACCCCTGAGCAACGCCGGGTGTGACCCAAAAACCAAAAAAACAAACAAACAAACAAAACAACAACAACAAAAAAAACAGGGCTTCTGGGATTAATCTCTGGTCCTTCACAGTCTCCTGTGCAACCCTGGAAGCAAGTCCCAACTCAGAGGCAGGAGTAGCCCATGACACTACTAGGGTTGGCCCCCAAACAAAAGCAAATAAAAATATTTATTGTATAGCTGGAGCAGTATTATAAGGAAAGTATAAGGAATAGGGTGATGCATTTACACTCAACCAATGTGGATGCTATCCCTGGCACCCCATGTGGTCCTCTAAGCCTGGAAGGAATATTCCCTGAGCACAGAGTTGGGAGTAATCCCAGAGCACAGCCAGGTGTAGCCTAAAGGAATCAAAAATCAAAACAAAATCTCAAAACAGTGACTTTCATTCTGTGGCTCCAGGCATGAAAATGGGGTGGCTGGAGGAACAAGGAGAGAAGTCTTTGCGGGGGGGGGGGGGCATAGGATGGCCTCAGAATTACATCCATCCATGGTGCAGCGTCTTCTAATCCAGTAGTGAGGACTCTGCTCAACCCTTGGAAGACTGGACTACTGGCAACTCATGATCGATTTGTTCCAAAGGGCAGAGGGGCAAGAGAAATGCTCCCCACAGATGAAGGAACCCCCCACAGCACACAGCACTAGGGCCCAATGTCAAAACTTCAGAGAGGAGAACCCACCCCAGAAACTTTGTGAGGGAAAGTAGGATTCACACTGAGGGGCCGGGGCCAGAAAGGAATTCAGCTCTGGTGCCAATGCGGGAAGCTCTAAGATAAGAAGCCGAGATCTGGGACCCCTAATCTGAGGATCTAACTGGAGAGGGACATCACCAGAATTCCTGGGGTACAAAAGCCCAGGGGCAGGGCCACACATGGGTATACAGTTCAGATCCAGACTTTTGGAGAACCACACTAGCCATCCCCAACAAGGCAGACTGAGAGTGAGTGGATGACAGTGAGTGGCAATTTACTGAACTGTTAATTTTTCTTTCTTTTTTTTGGGGGGCCACACCCAGCAGCATTTAAGGGTTACTCCTAGATCTGAACCCAGAAATCGCCCTGGCAGGCTCAGGGGACTGCATGGAATGCTGGGAATCGAACACAGGTTGGCTGCATGCAAGGCAAACACCCTACCACTGTGTTATCACTCCAGCCCCTTTTCCATTTATTTTTGTGTGATATTCTTGAGTTGTGATTGGAGGAACATGTTTAGCAGTGCCAGGGATCTATTCCAGGTTCTGTACTTAGAACCAACTATCAAACCCAAGACTCTTGTCTACAAAGCATTTACTCAGCTTGGCCAACTGTCGCCCAAGACCTACAGAACTGTTGTTGTTATCATTATTGTTGCATTAAGCCCTTAGGATGGACTTGGATGGTGGATGGAGGCCTTTGTCCTTAAACTCAGGACCACGTGGCTCCATCCTCCATTAACCGTCAGGTCATCATCTTCAGGTGGTTGCGGCAGGAATCAGACTCACTCAGACAGGCATCAGGAAGTATCTCCTTTATTCATACCCTATCCACCACATGTGTGGCCTATATCATAACCAATTAAGCATTCAGCCATTCTTAGCTAGCCCTGCGTCTTAACTCCTTTCAGCCATCTTCCCTTTGACCTCCATGCTGGCCAAAGACCAAAAGGGCCTAATCCCCTGGGTCAAAGGCCTTATATAACCTTCCAAGACCCCTCCCTGGAATGGGTGGGGTCTTGCAGGTAAGGTTACACGTAATATCCGGTTCCCAAGACCCCTCCCAGAAATGGGCGGGTCTCAGGCAGATACACCTAAATCCAGGGTGGAGTTATTATTATTATTAATTATTTATTTTTGTTCGTTTGGGGGTGCTCAGAGACTACTTGTGGCTCTGCACTCTGGAGTCATTCCTGGCAGTGTTTGGGGAACCATATGGAATTCCGGGGATTGAACCCTGGTTGGCTGCATGAAAGGCAAATGCCCGTGCCTGCTGTGCTTCTGTCCCTCTTTATTATTATTATTATTATTATATCATCATCACATATGTTTTTGCTTTATGTCACACATGGCTGTGCTCAGGACTTACTTCTACCTCTGCACTCCAGGATGACTCATAGTGGGACCTAGGACATCATATGGGTGCTGGAGATGTGACCCAAGCCAACTGCATGCCAGGCAAGTGCCCTAACTACTGTACTATACCTTTGGCCCCAAAAGAATACAGTGTTTCCACTTCCAACCCCAATGCCTCATACATTTTATCCCTTCACCAGCCGCTACTACTGCTGGACTACACCCAGCGGTGCTCAGGGCTTGCTCCTAGCTCTGTACTCTGGAATCACTCCAGATGGGCTCAGGGGGACCATTTGGTATGCCAAGACCAAACTTGGATTGGTTGCGTGAAAGGCAAGGGTACTCTCCGCTGTACCATCTACTCAGCTCCTCTATCTGAAGTTTAATTATTTGGCTTTGGGGGGAAGGGTTGAGTCTTTGGTTCATAGCCGGTGGTACTCAAGTGTTACTCATGGCTCTTGCTCAGAAATTATTCCTGGCAGTTCTTGGGAGACCATATGGAATACCAGGGATTGAACCTAGGTCAGGGGACTGAAGCGGTGGTGCAAATGGTAGGGTGTTTGCCTTGCACATGCTAGCCTAGGATGAACTGCAGTTCAATACCCTGCCGTCCCATATTGTCCCCCAAGCCAGGAACGATTTCTGAGTGCATAGTCAGGAGTAATCCCTGAGCGTCACTGGGTGTGGCCCAAAAAAGCAAAAGAAAAAAACACACAGGTCAGCCACATGCAAGGCAAATGTCCTCCCTGCTATGCTATATAGTTCTAGCCCCTTGAAATGTAATTATTATGTAGTTTGGGTCCCAGGCTTTCAGCAGTGCTGTCTTTAATGGTTTGAACCATACAGATCCCACAGACAAGTCCCTCTTTCCTCTGCTACTTCCAGACCCTTCTTTCTGCCCCACCATTTCTCTCCTTCCTTGGCATCACTGTTCTGTGACCTAGAGTCCAAACTGTGTCCACCTTTGATATCTAGCATTCCCTAGAATGTTATTCTACAAACCACACATTAATGACAGCAGCTGGTATTCGTCCTTGTCTTTCTGACTTATTTCACTTATCCTAAGATTCCCCAGCTCGGAACTGTTACTATTTTTAGATGAGAAAACACCACAGTAGCTCATAAAGAAAGGCAAAGCAGGGCCCGGCAAGGTGGTGCTAGAGGCAAGGTGTCTGCCTTGCAAGCGCTAGCCAAGGAAGGACCTCGGTTGGATCCCCCGGCATCCCATATGGTCCCCCCAAGCCAGGGGCAATTTCTGAGTGCTTAGCCAGGAGTAACCCCTGAGCGACAAATGGGTGTGGCCCAAAAAACAAGAAAGAAAGAAAGAAAAAGAAAGAAAGAAAGAAAGAGAGAGAGAAAGAAAAAGAAAGAAAAGAAAGAAAGAAAGAAAGAAAGAAAGAAAGAAAGAAAGAAAGAAAGAAAGAAAGAAAGAAAGAAAGAAAGAAAGAAAGGAGGGAGGGAGGGAGGGAGGGAGGGAGGGAGGGAGGGAGGGAGGGAGGGAGGGAGGGAGGGAGGGAGGAAGAAAGGAAAGAAAGAAAGAAAGAAAAGAAAGAAAGAAAGAAAGAAAGAAAGAAAGAAAGAAAGAAAGAAAGAAAGAAAGAAAGAAAGAAAGAAAGGCAAAGCAGAGGCAGAAATCAGACGACTTAGTTTAATAAAAATGATAGTTTCTGCAATCAATGAACTGAAAATCATTTTATGCTTTTGTTCATCGGTATTAACAAACTGATGTGTGTGTCCTCCCATGGCTTAAATGATGATGATGGGTGGGACAGAAGAAAAATGAAAGACAGTATGCTAATAATATCCAGAGATGACAGAGATGAGGATCAAGAGGACCCACGTCTGCAATGAGAGCTGAAGGTAGACCGAGTCAGCTTTCAAATTCTTCCCTTCTCAAAACTGTCGCTAAGGGCCAGAGAGACAGGACCGAGGAAAGATTTCTATCTGCCTTGTGTGAGGCTGGCCCTTGGTGGTACCCAGCACCCCAGATGGACCCCTGAGCCCTGTCAGAAGCACAGAGTGGAGAAGTGAGCTATTGAGCACATCTGATGTGACCCCCAAATCTGAAACCCCTCAAAAAAGTAGAATCAAAACATAACAAAACAACAACAACAAAAAAAGCAAGTTAAGTCCCCAGCACTCTGGGGGGGAAGCAAGAGACACTATGTTTGTGCCATTTGGACAATCCATGGAACACCTGGGGGGACCTATTCTTAAGGTTTCCCCGTCTTCTTGACCCCCCATGACCTCCTCTAATCGCTTTTCCTCTTTAACTGGGGATCAAGGAAACATCTGATCCTTTCTTGCTTGGCTTCCAGCCATGGCGGCTTGTTCCATGGTTTAGAAGCCTGTGAGTAATTATCTGCCTTAACTTACGGATGCCCTGAAGGTAATAACACAAATTGCTTGTGATTCAATGTTGCTTGGCCTTCTGCCTGCCAGGCTCTCCCCTCCAAGACGTTCCAGAATGGTAACATGGACCACCACACAGCTGTGCATTCATAGAGCTTCCCTTGTACCCCCCAGTTTGCCTTCTCTGAGCTGATGGCTCATTCACCAACCCTCACAATGCACAACTCTTATAACCCACAAGATATTTTGAGAAAGACACACAACTTTTGCAGCATCAGTGCCTTACCCTGATCACTTCTCTGGCCGGTACTATTGTCATATTGATTTAGGCTTATAAACTACCTGTTTTATGGGTCATAGCAATAAAACATTGCAGAGGGTGCTGGCTTAGTGCTCGGCTGACTCTAGTTTGATTCCAGCATCCCATATGGTCCCCTGAGCACTGCCAGATGTGGCCCCAAAACAAAACCAAACAAAACAGAAAATACAAACCCTGGGGCCAGAGCTATAGCACAGAAGTAAGGCATTTGCCTTGCACGCGGCCAACACTGGATGGATCCTGGTTTGAATCCCAGCATCCCATATGGTCCTCAGAGCCTGCCAGGAGTGACTTCTGAGCGCAGAGTCAGGAGTAACCTTTGAGCGCCACCAGGTATGATCCCCCCCAAAAAATAAAAAACCTGAGCACAGCTGAGTAAGCCTTCACTCTCTCTCTCTCTGTCTCTCTCTCTGTCTCTCTCTCTCTCTCTCTCTCTCTCTCTCTCTCTCTCTCTCTCACACACACACACACACACACGCACACACACACACACACAAAGTTAAACTCCTAGTTTCAAAATATTTTCTCAGTGGATCTCAGAAATAAGTCTGGTTGATTTGTTGTCATATTTGGCATCTGATCAAATGTCTTCATTACATTGTTTCTACATTAAAATAACTATTAAAACCTCAAAAAAATCTTGGTTGTGCTATTAGTCTCTTAGTTGATTATTAAGGATTTATTCCTTCTAGCCTTGCACTAAAATTTAGACTGAATGTCTATTTACAATATTGGAATTCTTTTTTTTTTTTTTTTTTGGTTTTTGGGCCACACCCGTTTGACGCTCAGGGGTTACTCCTGGCTATGTGCTCAGAAATTGCCCCTGGCTTGGGTGGACCATATGGGACGCCGGGGGATCGAACCGAGGTCCTTCCTTGGCTAGCGCTTGCAAGGCAGACACCTTACCTCCAGCGCCACCTACCCGGCCCCAATATTGGAATTCTTAAATACTCCCCCATGAGTATTTTATTTTTCCTCTTGGTTTCTATTTGGAGGTAAGGATGGGGGTGCAAAAAACCCCCCCAAAAAACAAAAACAAACCTTTCTTAGTTCCTCTGGGTCCACCCAGCTCCTGTCTTTCATACGCTTTTATTTCCCAGGTTTCCATCCTGCGATCAGAAGCTGTCTGTTCTTTTTAATACTTTATCAGCGTTTCCTTTATTAGCCACATTATCCTTTATCTCTTTCCAGTGAAAGCTTTTAAAGTACAAATTGATGGAGTTTGTCTTTTGTTATTTAAATATTGTTCCATCAAGGTTTCTAAGTCCATTAGAACAAGATTTAAACACAATATCCGACCCTAATGATGACAAGACCAGACATTGGGAAAATCAGACTATGTGCTTTTCTTTTGGGGCACCTCGCATCATTTCCAGGATTTTTTAGACCCAATATTTCTTGGAGCTTGAGGTCCTGGGATTCTTGCATCCTTGCTGGTCCCAGCTCTTTAATGAGGTCAAAGGTCGTCCCAACTTATCTTTATAAGGAGGCCACAGAGCTGAATGAATGGAAGTGGGAACAGTTGGCCACACTGGCTGCTCTGGAATCGTGGCCCTGCCACGCAAATGCCACAGATTTATGAGTTATCCAAGACCTCCAGAGAAGGGGCTGGAAGCAGAGACAAGGCAGAAAAAGGTCTAGGGCTCAGGAGGGCTCCCCCTGAATTTCTTCACATTGTCTACTTCACATGGAAACACAGTTACACACATTTCAGTATCAGGGCCTGAAGTCTGGTGTCCAGGCACACAAGGCCCAGAAAATACTCTGGGGCTCCCCGGCACCCTCAGAAATACTCGCTAGGCAATTGGCATCACTGTGGTGTCCCTGGTGTGCTGAAGGAAGAACACAGCCAGGTAGGATCTTGCTTGTCTTGCAAGCAGCTGACCGGGTTTTGATGCTAGTCATTCCCGAGTGCAGAACCAGAAGAGACCCCCGAGCATCACTGGTGGGACCCAAAAAACAAAGCAAAAAAATATATATATATATATAAAGAAATTGTGGGGACCTGAGAGATAGCACAGTGGTTGGGCATTTGCCTTGGCATGCAGCAAATCCAGGAGGGACCCAGTTGGAATCCCAGCATCCCATATGGTCCCTGGGTCAGCCAGGGGCGATTTCTGAGTGTAGAGCCAGAAGTAACGCCTGAGCACCACTGAATGCGGCCGCCAAACCAATCAATAAAGAAAAAAAAAAGAAAAAGAAAGAAAGAAATTGTGGGTCCTGGAGCTGCAGAGTTAGCACAGCAGTAGGACATTTGCCTTGCACAGAACTGATCCAGACAGACAGTGGTTCAAATCCTGACACCCCCTATAGTCCCCTGTGCCTACCAGGAGCGATTTCTGAGTGCAGAGCTAGAAGTAATGCCTGAGCACTGTTGGGTCTGGCCCAAAAGCTGGGAAAAAATAAGAAAAAGAAAGAAAGAGAGAGAATAAAGAAAAAAATTCTTTTTCCTAGAAATATATTTTCCTAGAACTCTCCTGTCTCGAATGTGATAAACATAGAGTAGTTGACTCACATCAGGGACCTCTGTGGCCACGGTGGGGTTGTGTGTGTGTGTGTGTGGAGGGGGTGAGCCTCTATCTGACGCTTTTTAAACCTTGGTTAACAGAACAGTCAAGCAAATGTGTGAACCAAAATGTTCCATTCACTTTTGGGTTTAGCAAGGTGATTAGAGTGACTGTGTGTGGACAACCTATTGTCCTGCTGAATCTTTCTCCTTCCAACTGTAAGCTCTTGGCATTTTTATGACTTTAGATTATTTTCATTGAGGAACATTGCTTTATTAAACTAAAAACATTTTTGGGGGTTCCCACACCCAGCAATACTCAGAAGTGACTTTGTGCTCAGAAGTTACTCTTGGAAGACTGGGGAACCTTATGGGATGTTGGGGATCAAACCCAGGTCAGTTGTGTGCAAGACAAGCTCCCTACTATCACTCCAACCAGCCTGGGTTTTGTTCTTTTTTTTTTTTTTTTTTTTGGTTTTTGGGCCACGCCCAGTAACGCTCAGGGGTTACTCCTGGCTATGTGCTCAGAAGTTGATCCTGGCTTGGGGGACCATATGGGACACCGGGGGATCGAACCGCGGTTCGTCCAAGGCTAGCACAGGCAAGGCAGGCACCTTACCTTTAGCGCCACCGCCCAGCCCCCTGGGTTTTGTTCTTTCTGTTTGTTTTTAAATAAGAAATGGTCAGCATTCCATTTTTCTTAGAATGAATCCCAATTTCAAATCTTGGATACCTCCCATTGTTTAACATCCCACTCGAGTCAAAATCAAATTCAAAAATTCAAAATTCAAATTCAAAAATCATCCTGATGGAGGGCAGGAGCAATAGCCTTAGGGGATTTGCCTTGCATGCGGTCGACATAGTATGGATATGGGTTCAATCCCTGGCATCCCATGTGGTCCCCCAAGCCTGCCAGGAGTGATTTCTTTTTTTTTTTAATAATTATCTTTAAACACAGTGATTACAAATATGATTATAGTTGTATGATTACAGTCATGTAAAGAACACCCCCCTTCACCAGTGCAACATTTCCACCACCAATTTCCCAGATCTCCCTCCTTCCCACCCACACCTGTACTCAAGACAAGCTTTCTATATCCCTCATTCCTTCACATTGTAACTGCACTCATCACTCTATGTGGTGAGCTTCATGTCATGAGCTGTACCTACCAGCCCTCATCTCTCCTGTCTCTGAGATACTGTTAAAAATGTCTTTCATTTTTCTTAAAACCCATAGATGAGTGAAACCATTCTGCGTTTTTCTCTCTCCCTCTGACTTACTTCACTCAGCATAATAGATTCCATGTACATCCATGTATAGGAAAATTTCATGACTTCATCTCTCCTGACGGCTGCATAGTATTTCATTGTGTATATGTACCACAGTTTCTTTAGCCACTCATCTGTTGAAGGGCATCTTGGTTGTTTCCAGAATCTGGCTATTATAAATAGCGCTGCAATGAATATAAGTGTGAGGAAGGGATTTTTGTATTGTATTTTTGTGTTCCTCGGGTATATTCCTAGGAGTGGTATAGCTGGATCGTATGGAAGCTCAATTTCCAGTTTGTGAAGGAATCTCCATATCGCTTTCCATAGAGGTTGTACTAAACGGCATTCCCACCAGCAGTGAAAAAGAGTTCCTTTCTCTCTACATCCTGCCAGCACTGCTTGTTTTCCTTTTTTGTAATGTGTGCCAATCTCAGCGACGTGAGGTGGTACCTCATAGTAGTTTTGATTTGCATCTCCCTGACGATTAGTGATGTTGAGCATCTTTTCATGTGCCTTTTGGCCATTTGCCTTTCTTCTTTTACAAAGTGTCTGTTCATTTCTTCTCCCCATTTTTTTTTTTTTTTTGGTTTTTGGGCCACACCTGGCGGTGCTCAGGGGTTACTCCTGGCTGTCTGCTCAGAAATAGCTCCTAGCAGGCACGGGGGACCATATGGGACACCGGGATTCAAACCAACCACCTTTGGTCCTGGATCGGCTGCTTGCAAGGCAAACACCGCTGTGCTATCTCTCCGGGCCCTTCTTCTCCCCATTTTTTGATGGGGTTAGATTTTTTTTCTTGTATAGTTCTGTCAGTACCTTGTAAATTTTGGATATTAGTCCTTTATCTGATGAGTATTGGGTGAATAATTTCTCCCACTCAGTGGGTGGCTTTTGTATTCTGGGCACTATCTCCTTTGAGATGCAGAAGCTTCTCAGCTTAATATAGTCCCATCTGTTTATCTCTGCTTCCACTTGTTTGGAGAGTGCTGTTTCCTCCTTAAAGATGCCTTTAGTCTCAATGTCATGGAGTGTTTTACCTACATGTTGTTCTATATACCTTATAGTTTCAGATCTGATATCAAGGTCTTTAATCCATTTGGATTTTACCTTTGTACATGATTTCTGAGCTAGGAGTAACCCCTGAGCATCACTAGGTGTGGCCCAATAACCAAAAAGAAAAAAAAAAGTCCCAATGGGTTGAAAAACACCCACAACTCTCCTCCAGTCCATACAAGCAGGGAATAGGAGGCATCGAAATGCCAAAACAAGCCCATCTCTGTTGGAAGGTCCCACATCTCTTACCCCAAAGCAGCTCTGCAGAAAGCCCCAGTTTTCCTGCCAAGAAGATCCGGGTGAGCTCTCTAGGCCTTGCTGCTGAGAGCTGAAACAAGCGCACACGCAGCCAGGGAAATAATCAGGGCTGCTGAGGACAAGTCAGAGGCAGGGCTCAAGGAATAGAACCCCTCAAGGGCCCCTTTATTCAGAGCCCAAAGAGATACCATTGGGAGTGAAGCTCTCAAAGTCAGTGGAGCCATGCAGGGACTCTGAATTGAGAGGTGAGTGCAGTCAGCTGGGGGTCTCCTTGTGAGACCCACCGTGTCCCAGCTACTCTTCAGGGGGAGAAAAAAGCAGAACTCAAGTCCCCCGGGTACTGGGGATCGAACCAGGATCAGTTGGTCGAACCTAAACGGCAGCCTATCTTCCAAACTCAGACTTAAAGACACAGCAGCCTATAATCACACTAGCTTCGGACCTTGGGAAGGACATGTAGCAGGGTGGGTGTACCACAGAGCACAAACAGATGAGTATGGGCTGTGCATGAAGGAGGGGGGGTTTCTGAGCACTGTTGGGTGTGACAGACCCCCCAAATAAACATTAAAAATAAATGGGGCTGGCGAGGTGGCGCTTGAGGTAAGGTGTCTGCCTTGCAAGCGCTAGCCAAGGAAGGACCACGGTTCGATCCCCCAGCGTCCCATATGGTCCCCCCAAGCCAGGGGCAATTTCTGAGTGCTTAGCCAGGAGTAACCCCTGAGCATCAGATGGGTGTGGCCCGAAAAAAAAAACCCATCAAAAATAACTAAAAAGGGGCCAGAGGGATAGCACAGCAGTAAGGTGTTTGCCTGGCACATGGCCAACTCAGGACAGACTCTAGTTTGAATTCCTGCATCCCATATGGTCCCCAAGCGTGCCAGGAGTGATTTCTGAGCGTAGAGCCAGGAGTAACCCCTGAGCACTGCTGGGTGTGATCCAAAAACCAAAAAAAAAAAAAAAGGAAAGAAAGAAAGAAAGAAAGAATAAAGAAAGCAAGAAAGCAAGCAAGAGAAAGAAAGAAAGAAAGAGAAAAAGAAAGAAAGAAAGGGGGCCCGGAGAGATAGCACAGCGGTGTTTGCCTTACAAGCAGATCCAGGACCAAAGGTGGTTGGTTTGAGTCCCGGTGTCCCATATGGTCCCCCGTGCCTGCCAGGAGCTATTTCTGAGCAGACAGCCAGGAGTAACCCCTGAGCACTGCCGGGTGTGACCCAAAAACCAAAAACCAAAAAAAAAAAAAAAAGAAAGAAAGGAAGGAAGGAAGGAAGGAAGGAAGGAAGGAAGGAAGGAAGGAAGGAAGGAAGGAAGGAAGGAAGGAAGGAAGGAAGGAAGGAAGGAAGGAAGGAAGGAAGGAAGGAAGAAAAGAAAGAAGAAAGAAAGCAAGAACGAGAAAGAAAGAGAAAACGAAAGAAAGAAAGGAAGAAAGAAAGAGAAAAAGAAAGAGAAAAAGAAGAAAGAAAGAAAGAAAGAAAGAAAGAAAGAAAGAAAGAAAGAAAGAAAGAAAGAAAGAAAGAAAGAAAGAAAGAAAGAAAGAAAGAAAGAAAAAGAAATCACTCCTGGCTCAACGGACCTTTGGGATGCAAGGATCAAACCCAGGTCCGTCATGGGTCAGCCGCATGCAAGGCAAACACCCTGCTTCTGCGGTATCGCTCTGGCCCCAAAGCACCTTTTTTTAGAACTGTTCATGCCATGCTGACCCATGCCTATGGTTAGGAACCACTTGCCACGGATAAAAACTCGAGTCATGCTGAGTCCAGAAGGTTCCATTCCTTCTTTTGCCTCTAAATGTGACCTAGTTCCTAACCACCATCCCCCCCACACACACACACACACCTTCCCCCCGTTTCTGTGGCACTAGAGGCAGGTTCAGGCAACACACAGCAGTTGTCACGGAAGGCATGCCTGTCATCTACGCCCTAAAAACCCTTCCTCTTCTTCAACAGCTGAGACAGAGTCAGAAAAGGCTCCAGGGCTCTCTGGGGGGGGGGCTGTCACACCCCATCACCCTCGATTAGGAAAATGACTCCTTTTTCTCCTGGAAGGACCTCAGCTTTGCGACTAGCCTTTCAGCATGGGCTTTGGAACCTGTATTCTCTGGGCTGGGAGTTCCACAACGAGCTCTGGGCATAGACTTGTTATGCATATCTATGTAACATAGAGGTTACATAGATATACATGTATATCTATCTATGAGGGCATAGCCAGGAGACAGTCACATCTTCGGGGGAAAGAATGGGAACTGGAACTTCTTATTTGGAAACGTCAGCAAGACTGCGTGGATGGACCAGGGTCTGGATGAGGAGGCGAGAATAGAGGAATAGTCTTCCTGGCCGGGCACAGTCTAAATCTGGTGAAAAGAATGACTTTTGGAGCCAGAGCGATAGCACAGCACGGAGGGTAGGGCGTTTGCCTTGCATATAGCCATCCAGGTTCAAGCCCCAGCATCCCATATGGTCCCCTGAGCCTGCTAGAAGTGATTCTTGAGTGCAAAGCCAGGAGTAACCCCTGAGTTCCACCAGGTGTGGCCTCAAAAAACCCCCAACAAAACAAAACAAAAAAGAATGACACTTTTTGGGGGGTCAGAAAGAAAGTACAACTGAGTGGGTACTTGCTTTGCATATGCTGCTGAACCAAGTTTGCTGCTCAGCTTCCCATAGAGTCCCCGACACTGCCTGATGTGTTTCCTGAGTGCAGAGTCAGTTGTAGCCCTGAGTACCACTAGATGTGATTTGCTCAAAACAAACAAACAGGGGCCGGGCAGTGGCGCAAGAGGTAAGGTGCCTGCCTTACCTGCGCTAGCCTTGGACGGACCACAGTTCGATCCCCCGGCATCCCATATGGTCCCCCAAGCCAGGAGCAACTTCTGAGAGCATAGCCAGGAGTAACCCCTGAGCGTTACCAGGTGTGGCCCAAAAACAAAACAAAAAACAAACAAACAAACAAGCAAACAACAGAATGAAAGCTTTGGAGAGAGAAATGATTCAATGGATCAGGCACTTGCCTTGTATGTGGCAGGCCAAGGTACAATCTCCGGCATTCCACATGGTCCCCCAAGCCTTGCCAGGAATGAGACCTGAATACAGAGCCAAAAGATAGCTCTGAGCACTGCCGGGTATATCCCAGACACAAAACCTGAAAGAACAACATCTTTAAACACACACCTGGGGCCAGAGTGCTACTACAGCAGGGCACGTGGTCATGGGTGGCAGCTTGGAAAACTGGTTGCCGAACACAGGGTTCATGGAGATCGAGCATCGCTTTTTTTCAAAGTGGGGTGACGCTGCTTCAAAGAAAGGCCTGTGCGTGCATTCGCTATGGAAATACTTTCTCCAAATACTTCGGGACTGGATCGGGCCTGCAGGAGCCGCAGCTCCGCCCCCTCCACCTTCCACTTCTGCCTGCAACGCTGAGAAGCAGGTGAGGTAGGCAGGATGGAGAGCACAGGCCCTGCGGGTCTGATTTTCACCAGTGTCATCTGGCGGCTCAGAAAAAAAAAAAAATCAGAGCTCCTTTCACAAGGGGAGCACTGCAGGGGCATGAGGCACTCCGTTTTCTAACCATTCCCTCATTAAAAAAGAAATCTCAGCTCCAGTTCTGTGCAAGGCCCATCCTTGAAGGCTCCAACCCCAGCACTAGGCCCCGAGTGTGGGTTTTAAGGTGCCCTCTCCCTCCCTGATGAAATCTAGAAACCTAGGGACCAGAGAGATCGCACAGCGGTAGAGCATTTGCCTTGCACGCAGCCGACCCAGGATGGATGGTGGTTTGAATCCCGGCATCCCATATGGTCCCCGAGCCTGCCAGGGGCAATTTCTGAGCACAGGAGCCAGAAGTGACCCCTGAGCGCCACTGGATGTGACCTCCCCCCCCCAAAAAAAAAAAAAAACAAAAAAAAAATCATCTAGAAACCTAAATGCAGGAGAGACAGACAGACAGACAGACAGACAGACAGACAGACACAGAGACTGAGACAGACAGGCACAGAGATAGAGACAGAGACAGAGTGCATGTTTTACAGGTGGGAGACCCCAGGTTCCATCCCTAGCACCTCATGGGCCCCTAAGCACCTTAACACCTGTGCAATCTTCCCAGCCCCAGAAATAGGACCACACTCAGTGCTCCCTGCACCATCCATGAAGGAGGAGAGCCCAAAGGGGAAAAAACAGCCCCAACAGAAAGGGGAATATATATATTTATGGTCCCCCAAGCCAGGAGCAATTTTGAGCAAATAACCGGAATAACCCCTGAGCGTCATCCGGAGTGATCCAAAAACAAACAAACAAAAAACAACAATCGGGGCCGGGCGGTGGCGCTGGAGGTAAGGTGCCTGCCTTGCCTGCGCTAGCCTAGGACGGACCGCGGTTCGAACCCCGGCGTCCCATATGGTCCCCATATGTTGCCAGGAGCAACTTCTGAGCGCATAGCCAGGAGTAACCCCTGAGCGTCACAGGGTGTGGCCCAAAAACCAAAAAAACAAAAAAAAAAAAACAAAAAAAAAAACAACAATCAACCAACCAACCGTGGCTAGGCAAGATTTCATCCCTGGTTTCTTGACAATGGGATAAGATTACCACATAAAAGCAAGATGCCCAGAATCTGAATGTCAGGGTCAGTATGTCTCAAATGTTTTAATTCTGGGACTAGAGTAAAAGCACAATGGAAGCAGCCGATCCAGGACCTAAGGTGGTTGGTTCGAATCCCGGTGTCCCATATGGTCCCCCGTGCCTGCCAGGAGCTATTTCTGAGCAGAAAGCCAGGAGTAATCCCTGAGCATCACCGGGTGCAGCCCAAAAACCAAAACAAAAAAAAAACAAAAAAAAAACACAATGGGACAATGGGTAGGGCATTTGCCTTGCACAAGGCTGGCCCGGTATCTCCTAGGGTCCCCTGAGTCCAGTAGGAGTAATTTCTGAGTGCAGAGCCAAGAGTAACCCCTGAGCACTCTTGGGTGGGCCCAAAAACAAAAAATTAATCCTAAAACTATAATTGCTTTTTGCTCTGAAATGCCAATTTAGCTGCAAATCTCGTGTTTTATCAGGAATTGCTGAATCTGGCTGATGCCACTGAACAGAGGCAATGTTGAGGGAAGGAAGGTTCGTGGGGGGTGGGGCAGAGTGATAGATAGCACAGCAGTAGGACATTTGCCTTGCACACGGCTGACCCAGGATAGACCTGGGTTCTATATGATCTATATGATTCCCCAAGCCAGAAGTGATTTCTGAGTGCATAGCCAGGAGTAACATCTGAGCATTGCCAGTTGTGGCCCAAAAATAAAAAATAAAAAAGAGGGGGAAGGTTCATGGGGTTGGAAGGGTTTTTCATCAGAAGCTTTGAGAAACCACACAGGGTCTGCCAGGCCCTGTGACAGAGAGTGCTAGTTTCTGTTCTCAGATGAAAAGATCTCACTCTCACTTTATGAGTCAAACCCATCACAGCAGGATTTTACAAGACCAGTTTTGAGGGGTGGTGCATATTACAGCCAGATAGGTGGTAATTCATGCCCCCCAATGAACAGGAAAAAGGGATGAGCAGTAAGGTGGGGCTCTGTGGGACTGGTTGAAAGGGGGTGACTTAGAGACTCCCAGAAAGAAACATTTGCTGGAAAGGCAGGCCCACTCTCTGAGTGTGGGGTCCTCAGGTGCCTGGAGAAGGTTAAGACTGTCCACTCAAGACATAGATTTTCCTCCCTTAAAAATTATCCTCCTCAAAAAAAATTTATCCTTTTCGGGGGCCAGAGCAATAGCACAGTTAGAGCGTTTGCCTTGCACACGACTGACCCTGGATGGACCTCAGTTCAATCCCCGGTATTCCATATGGTCCCCCAAGCCAGGAGCAATTTCTGAGCACATAGCCAGGAGTAACCCCTGAGTGTCATTGGGTGTGGCCTAAAAAAACAAACAAAATAAATTATCCTCTCAGGGGGCCAGAGTAATAGCATTTGGACCTGAGTTTGACCCTTGGCATCCCATATAGTCCTCTGAGCCCTCCAGGAGTGATTCCTGAGCACAGAGCCAGGATGAACACTCCCGGATGTGGCCCCCAAACAAACAAATGATCCTCCTCAATAAGAGAGAGTTCAAAGGGCTGAGCCCAGGCTTTGCATGCAGAAAGCCTGGTCTTTTTTGTTTGTTTTTTGTTTTTTTGGGGCACACTTGGCCGCGCTCAGGGGTTACTACTGGCTCTATGCTCAGAAATCGCTCCTGACAGGCTGGGGGACCATATGGGATGCCGGGATTCGAACCTTCTGCATGGTTCATGCTATCTCTCCGGCCCCAGGAAGCCTGGTCTTGATCCCTGGCATTATATGGTCTCCTGAGCACCTCAAGGGATCCCAAAGTGCAGGGCCAGGAGTAGCCCTCTCAGCCCTCCTGAGTATGCCCCAAAAACTAAACGTGAGAAAAAAAACAAATAAGCTTCCTTCCCTTCTGCAACAGGCCTCTGGGGTTTTCGCTGACCTCTCTGTCTCTTCTTTTTAGGGTAGGATGATATTTGAGGGTTCCCCTAGCTCAAAAGCAGGGATTCCACGTGCAAAATCCACTCCTTTCATTACTCTGTGTGTGTGTGTGTGTGTGTGTGTGTGTGTGTGTGTGTGTGTGTGTGTGTGTGTGTAGAGGTATTGGGCTACACCCAGTGGTGCTCAGGGCTTACTCCTGGCTCTGTGCTCAGGGATCTTTCCTGACAGGGCCCAGAGACCATATGGGATGCCAGAGATCAAAGCTGGGCTGGTTGCAGGCAGGGCAAGCCCCCTTCCCGCTGTGCTATTGCTCTGGTTCCCCATTCCATTTCTCGGGATACATAGCTCTCTAGCTTAATGGCGAGCTCACCATTTGTTTATCCATTCTCCACTCCATGAAGTCTTGGGTTGTTTCCAGTTCTTGTCTATTATGACTAACGCTGCTATGAATATGCAAGTTCAAGTTTTGAGCGTGGACATATGTTTTTATTTTCTTGGGCACATACTTAAGATGGAACATGCTGAGCCATATGGGAAAGTATATGTTTCACTTCATAAGGCAGCGCCAAACTGTTTTCCAAAACGACAATTTACATTCCCAGCACCTCATCCACACTTGGTGATATGAAACATTTTCATCTCAGTTCTAGTAATACATTATCTAATGTGTTTTTCATTTATCTCCCTAATGGTCAGTGATCCTATCATCTTTATGTATTTATGATCAACTTTAAATGTGCTGTGACCTATCTAATTTTTTCCTTTGGTGCAGTCCTCGAATCTTTGGATCATTCATAAATAAAATTGTATTACTATAAAGTTACACAGATGTTGTTGTTGTTTTAATTTGGGGGTGGGATCACGCCTGGCAGTAGTAAGGACTTACTTACTCCTGGCTCTGTGCTCAGGGATCACTCCTGAAAGTACTCAGGGAACCACATGGGATGCTGGGGATCAAATTGAGATTGGCAGCATAAAAGGAAAACAATTTAACCCCTATACTGTATCACCTATTCAAAAGTTTTATTTATTTATTTATTTATTTAGGTTTTTGGGTCACACCCAGCAGCGCTCAGGGGCTACTCCCGGCTCTACACTCAGAAATTGCCCCCAGCAGGCTCAGGGGACTATATGAGATGCCAGGATTTGAACCACCGACCGTCTGCATGCAAATGCCCTACCGATGTGCTATCTCTCCAGTCCCAGGTTTTATTGTTTAAATGCATGTTTTAGATGCAAATTCGAAATGAAAATGTTTACTGGGCCCGGAGAGATAGCACAGTGGCGTTTGCCTTGCAAGCAGCCAATCCAGGACCAAAGGTGGTTGGTTCAAATCCCGGTGTCCCATATGGTCCCCCGTGCCTGCCAGGAGCTATTTCTGAGCAGACAGCCAGGAGTAACCCCTGAGCAACGCAGGGTGTGGCCCAAAAACCAAAAAAAAAAAAAAAAAAAAAAGAAAATGTTTACTGATAATATTTCTCCTAGTACTTGTATTTTTAAATATACATATTATGTTTATAGATTCATTATTATATAATATTTACATATTATAAAATATACATATGTGTATGTATATGGCCACACCTGGCTGTGTGCAAGGCTTATTCCTAAATTTATGCACAAGGATCATTCCTGGTGGTGCTTGGAGGACCATTTTGGATGCATGAGATGAACTTGGGACAGCTGCATGCAAGGCAAGAGCCCTGTACTATCACCCACTGTACTATCACTCCCCACCTTCTTAAAGACATTCCCTTCCACTTCTATCCTCTCCCTTCCCTTTATTGGTCAATGCTGTTACAGTGAGCAGAGATTCACACATAGCTTCCTATTTGTGGTGCCCTTGTGTTTAACTGTGGCATTTTCTGGGGCTCACATGTGTCCCCACCAGGGGGTGCATTGCCGCCAGGCCAGCACATCTTCCTGGTTACAGTGCTCGCTGAGGACACATCCCTTTTTGTGGTACTTAGACACGACTGGCTGCAGGGCAGTAGAAATTGCCAATGGAGCTACAGATCACCCATCACAGAACTGCCAGATTCAAATAGCATTGAATGTGGCCCCTGTGTGGCACCCAAGGATTAGAATTTAGGCCCATATGCTGATCAGGCAGGCAGTCTGAGACATTACCCTCTTTCTCTGGTCCCCACTTCTTTATTTTATTTTTTTTTAACTTTATTGATTGATTAATTGGTTTCTGGGCCACAGCCAACAGCTCTCAAAGGTGACTCCTGGCTCTGCCTCAGAAATCGCACCTGGCAGGCTGTGGCCCCACATGGAATGCCAGGAATCAAAGTGGTTCCCTCCCAGGTCGGCCACATGCAAGGCAAATGCCCACCACTGTGCTATCTCTCTGGCTCCCACTTCTTTCTCAGTGTTTGGTTTTGAACAGAGGAAGTAAATTGTACTAATTTTTTTTTTTTTTTTTTTTTTTGGCTATGCAGCAGTGATCAGGGGTTCCTTCTGGCTCTGTGCTCAGGGATCATCCCTGGCACTGCTTGGGGTACCATATGGATGCCAGGGATCAAACCCAGGTTAGACGCAGATAGAGCAAACACCCTACCTTCTATGCTATCACTCTAGCCCCTGTACAATTTTTTTGCCCACATCTGGCAATGCTCAGGCCTTACTCCTGGGTTGCCAGGAATCAACTCCGAGTTGGAGACACGTAGTATACACCTCACCCAGTGTACTAATGCTCCAGCCCCCCTCCCTGTGCCTTTATTAATCCCCTTTTATAATCATGATTGTTTTGTCAGTCTGTAGAAATTTTTTGTTTGTTTGAACAGGTGCGAGGAAGACTGTCTCCAAGTATTCTTCCAGAAACTTTATAGTTTTAGGATTTAGAGCTATAATCTAGTTCAAATTAAATTTTACATATGCTGTGAGATAAGGGTCAAGGTTCTTTTTTTTTTTTTTTCAACTTATTTATTTCTTTTTTTGCAGGGCCACACCCGGTGACGCTCAAGGATTACTCCTGGCTCTGCACTCACAAATCGCTCCTGGCTCAGGGGACCATATAGGACACTGGGGGATCAAACCAAGGTCTGCCATAGATTAGTGCTTGCAAAGCAAACGCCCTACTGCTTGCACACTGCTCCGGCCCCTTCCCCTGTCATTTTTCAAATATACTGACAAGTTTGCTCTTCCAAATTTATTTGTTGAAAGCTTTGCTTTCCTTGTCAAATGGCCCTTAACACCTTTGCTGAATTTAATAAGATTTTTGGGCCAGAGCGATGGCACATTGGTAGGGCATTTGCCTTACACAGCTGACCCAGGACGAACCTTGGTTCGATCCCCTGGTGTCCCATATGGTCCCCCAAGCCAAGAGCAATTTCTGAGCTCATAGCCAAGAGTAGCCCCTGCATCACCAGGTGTGGCTCCAAAACCAAAAGCCAAAAAAAAAATTATTTTTGTTATTTTGGAAGAGTTTATTTCTGGACTCTAATTCTATTCCCTTAAATCACATGCTGTATATGCAGGTGCCTTGAGTTTGATCCCCACATGGTTTCTCAAATACTGTTAGGTAGTGACCCGCTCCTGATTCTGACCCTGAGCACCATTATTTTGTTTTTGTGGCCCCAAAATAAAATAATTTAAATATAAACATTTTTTAATATTATCTGTTTTTTGGGGGCGCGGCGTATATAAGGCGAGGGGCGGGCGCCACTCTTTTGTCTCCGGCTGCTGCAGCGCGAGTGGGAGCAACGGGACACGCGATCGAGCGGGATTTGACGGGTTGTGCCCAGAAAGATGGCAGACAAGCCGGACATGGGGGAAACCGCCAGCTTCGATAAGGCCAAGCTGAAGAAGACGGAGACGCAGGAGAAGAACACCCTGCCGACCAGAGACCATCGAACAGGAGAAGCGGAGTGAGATTTCCTAAGAGCCTGGACGGTTTCCCCACCTCTACCCCGACCCGCCCAACCACCCACCACCCCTGTTCCCTCGAGACCCCAGTTCGTGATTGTGGAGGAAGAGACACCTGCAAGATGGACACGAGCGACAAGCTGCACTGTGAATCCGGGCGCTCCCACGCGCGGGCGCCCCTCCCTCGACCTGGGGGGTGTCTCCGAGGGACCCCCGACCCTGTCTCCCTCTCTCTTTCCTCTCTTCCACCTCGAGACTGCCAAAACTCCTCCCCAGTCCACCCTGGGATGACCTAGACAATTCTTTGTGAAGAGCATACACATTTAGATTTTCCCATTGAAAATCATATCAAGAAACTGGAGAGATAGTTCAGCAGGTAGGATACTATAGGGTGCTGTAAAGTGCTTGCCTTGCATGCTGCCAACCTTGCTCAACCCCCAGCACTGAATATGGTCCACTGAGCACTGTCATGAGTAATTTCTGAGTATAGAGCTCTGAGCACAGCATGATGTGCTAAAAAAAATTAATTAGACAGGAACTATATTTGAAAATAAGACTTATAAGACTGGACATTTAAAATGACTTAAATCTCCTACTGAAAGATATATGTATCTCTTCTTATTTCATACAATTAATCTGGCCTGAATAGAAATCCTCACACCCAGTCCTGGGAAGATTAGGGGATGTGGGTCTGGAAGCAATGCAGACACAGAAAATAATCCACACCAAGTTAGGAAGATGAAACAAGTTCAGGAACTTCCACCACACGTAAGCAGCAAGCAAAACAAGCTGACGGCCACGCAAGCTGTGGAGCAAGTGGGGGAAATCTCTCTGACTTCTGGTCTTTATTGGGAAGTGTAGGCCGTCCCCCATGGGTGGGAAATAGGTAGGGACAGGGGGCCAACCCACAGGTTCTTCTCATCCAGGTGGGACAAAGGCATAACAAGAAGTCATCCTGATTAGGGTAAAAACCAGTGACTCCAATTTGTTTATCTCAAACATTTAATATACCGTATTTCCTGGCATATAAGATGACTTTTTTTTTTTTTTTTGGTTTTTGGGTCACACCCAGCTGCGCTCAGGGGTCACTCCTGGCTCTACGCTCAGAAATTGCTCCTGGCAGGCTTGGGGGACCACACGGGATGCCGGGGTTCAAACCACTGTCCTTCAGCATCCAAGGCAAATGCCCTACTGCTGTGCTGTCTCTCCAGCCTCATATAAGACAACTTTTTAATCCATGAAAAACTTCTTAAAAGTCGGGGGTCATGTTATACACTGGTATAAGGCATGCTGAAACTTACTCCAACTTCAGGGTTATGTGATCTGCCCCCCTCTTACCGCTGCATCCCATCCAGCTGCCAGGTGTCATCACTCAGTCCTCTGCTTGTCCTGATTCATCTTACATGGCACACAGAGAAGCTTAGTTACTGTATGCTGCATCTTATCCAGCAGCAGGGTATGTGGCTTTCTAGTGCTGTCTGTTCAGCTTTTATAGGACACAGAGGAGGATCTCTGTCTCCTTTTAGCTGTCCTATTAATCACTGTACTCCAGCCAGCTACTCTTGGAGGAGCCCTCTCTCCCTGCTCTCAATGTAGATCACAATTAAAAAGATCACAGTCACTCACTACAAATGACAAATGTAAAATGATTGTTAGCACTCCAAAGTCTAGCTTTATTAAACATATACTGTTAATCTTTGAGGGTTCTACTCTTTTTCTCTGACTTTTTAAATTTCAATTTGGTGTGCATTAAAAGAAAGGTAGTCTTTTTTTTTTTTTTTTTTTTTTTTTTTTTGTGGTTTTTTGGTCACACCCGGCAGTGCTCAGGGGCCACTCCTGGCTCCATGCTCAGAAATTGCTCCCGGCAGGCACGGGGGACCATATGGGACGCCGGGATTCGAACCGATGACCTTCTGCATGAAAGGCAAACGCCTTATCTCCATGCTATCTCTCCGGCCCAGAAAGGTAGTCTTATACAGCAAATATAGCTCAAACCCTATGTTTTAACAGGAAAAGTAGGAGGTCATCTTATATGCTTAGTTCTCTTATACGTCAGAAAATACGGTACTCAAAATATCCCAAGTAGTTTTTATTTTTATTGCTATGAAGAGTCCCTGTTTTCGCTATCTTTTCTAACTGGGCATAGCTTTATGGGGGATATATATGTAATTTCAAAAATTATAGAAATGTGGGCCGAAGCAGTGGCACAGGTGGTAGGGCATTTGCCTTGCATGTGCTAACCTAGGATGGATAGCGGTTCGATCCCCTAGTGGCCTATATGGTCCCCCAAGCCAGGTGTGATTTCTGAGCACAGAGCCAGGAGTAACTCCTGAGTGGCACCGGGTGTGGTCCCAAAACCAAAACCAAAAAAAAAAAAAAAATACAGACATGAACTCTGAATTGAATGTGCCCCCATCAAGTTAAATTTTTTAAAGTCTAAAGTCTTTTTTTTTTTTTTTGTTTTTTTTTGTTTTTTTTTTTGTGGTTTTTGGGTCACACCCGGCAGTGCTCAGGGGTTATTTCTGGTTCCAGGCTCAGAAATTGCTCCTGGCAGGCACAGGGGACCATATGGGGCACCGGGATTTGAACCGATGACCTCCTGCATGAAAGGAAAACGCCTTACCTCCATGCTATCTCTCCGGCCCCAAGTCTAAAGTCTTGGGCCCGGAGAGATAGCACAGCGGCATTTGCCTTACCAGCAGCCAATCCAGGACCAAAGGTGGTTGGTTCGAATCCCGGTGTCCCATATGGTCCCCCGTGCCTGCCAGGAGCTATTTCTGAGCAGATAGCCAGGAGTAACCCCTGAGCACCTCCGGGTGTGGCCCCAAAACAAACAAAAAAAAAGTCTGAAGTCTTTTCTGTTGTTGTTTTGTTTTGTTTTTGGGCCACACCCTGCGGAGCTCAGGGGTTACTCCTGGTTCCATGCTCAGAAATAGCTTCTGGCAGGCCCGGGGGACCATATGGGACGCTGGGATTCGAACCAATCACCTTAGGTCCTGGGTCGGCTGCTTGCAAGGCAAACGCCGCCGCTGTGCTATCTCTCCGGGCCCCGAAGTCTAAAGTCTTATGTGGATTTTCAGCCACATGGGGTGTGTGTGTGAGCACCCCAACCCTCATCTTGTTCAAGGGTCACCAATATTGCTGGTGAGAAGTAATTGTAAATGCAAAGCTGTAAAATCTCCCAGGGATCAATGGGGCCTTTTGATAGGGGTTGGGGGATTAGAATTCATTCCCTACTTGTTTACCAGTCAGGTAAGCAGTTCTTTGCCCCCCAACCCCACCCAGTTGTGCAGCTTACACCTGCCTCTGTGTTCAGAGATCACTGCTGGCAGGCTCAAGAGGACTCTATAGGGTGCTGGGGATCGAACCCTGATTGCCAGCATGCACAAGGTAAATGCCTTCCCCACTGTACTATTCGTCCTGCCTGCCACTTAGCTTCTCGCTGATTTCCCTGGTTTTCAGTTTAACACTTCAGTTCCAGTAAGAATTAAGAAGGGTGGCAGAATGGGGGCCGGTGAGGTGGCGCTGGAGGTAAGGTGTCTGCCTTGTAAGCGCTAGCCAAGGAAGGACCATGGTTCGATCCCCCAGAGTCCCATATGGTCCCCCCAAGCCAGGGGCAATTTCTGAGCGCTTAGCCAGGAGTAACCCCTGAGCATCAAACGGGTGTGGCCCGAAAAACAAAAAAAAAAAAAAAAAAAAAAAAAAAGTTGGCAGAATGAAGGCAGCTCCCAGGCCAGACAGAAATGTGGATTCTTTTGGGCTCAGATGGAATCTTCAGAAAAGGCTAGAGTCTGACATTGAGATGCTGAGATTCTGCTAAAAGCTAACAGGACGGGGTGCACTAGGAAAGACCAAGCAGATGCAGTGCCCACCCCCCGTGGGGTGGAATATATGGAGGAGGAGATCCCACCTACCCCTTACACAAAAGGAATGTCAAACTAGGGCCGGTTGGTCAGAAAACCAGGGATCAACTAAGAGACACCCTGCCCATCCATGGACAGTGAAGCGTTTCTTGCCTCCATTTGGAAGCAGCCAGGCTCTGAGGTTGTGAGTCAGCTCAGTAAAGTCCTTGCTCTTCTCACCCTTGCCTAGGCCCTGGGGAGCCCTGCCTCCAGCTAGGAGAAAACGTGGACAGGCAGAGTCCCATTTCCAGCCAATGAAACAGAGCTGGGAATTATGGTGTCCCCTGAGGGGCTGGTGAAGGGCTGGACCAGATCCAGAGAGCAGTGATTGGAGGAAAATGAGCCAATCCCTTAGGTTTGGGAACCAGCAACAAAACTGATGCCACTGATCACTGGTGGAGCTAAAGGAGCCCACGCTCCACCCCATCCTCGGAGCAGTTTAGCACCCGGAGAGAAGGAACCGAGATGTTCTGCTGTAGTGTTAGAATAAAGCCGATTTGCGGGTCTAGACTGCGGATCCCCGGATGGGGCTTCTTTCTCTGCTTCCCAGGGTTCCTCTGCTGAGATTGACAGAGTCTGGGGGTGAGGGGGAGAAAGGGATCCAGTTCTTGAATTGCAAACAGACTTAAAAGACTTTTATTTATCAGGTTCCTTAGCAAAGAACTGTTTTTTACACTGTTGAGATTGAATTTCCTGGAAGGATCGAGACCAGAGGGAAGCCCTGAAGGCGCAGAAGGCCTGCCGAGGAAGACGTAAATTTGGTGGAGGGGGGAAGGAGCGAAAACACCATCCGCGAGCAGCCCCGGTGCCTTCTGAAGCCACTGCAGCTGCGGCAGCAGCGTCAGTCGCTGACGTCCTCAGAGGCAGCTGAACTTCTCGAGGAGCTTTCATGCGTGATGGGAATGCACCAAATCGTTTTCAGACGGAAGCTAGCCTGTCATCCTAACGCGGTTTGAAAAAAAAAAATCACTGTCTGCATCAGCGAAAGAAAAAAATAGAGGCAGAAAGCAAAATGCAATATATATATATATATATATATATATATATATATATATATATATATATATATATATATGGAGCAATCAAAAGCACTTGCTTGCTGGGGTGGTCTGCAATCAACGCGATGGCCACCCCTCTCTCTGCTTTGGAGGAAAAATAAGTCCTGGTTTAAGTCACTCCCCAGGGTTTTCGTTTTAACTGAGCAGTGATTTTTCCCTTCCAGCACGGAGACCAATTTGCAGCCCCCCCAGCAATCCGCGCCCTCCTTCTCAGGCCCTGAATGGCCGGCCAAGAGGAGACCCAGCGAGTCACTGCAAAGCCTCGCAAACCTTGCAGAGCCGTGCAAGCCTCGCTCCTCCCTCGCTATGAATATGCTCGGCTATGAATATGCAACAGCCCGGCTGCAGGCTGCGCGCCGCGGGAGTGCCCCGCAGCCCGCCAGCCCGGCGAGGTCACCCCGAGGCCCGGAGACCTTGGCCCCGCCCGGGCCGCCGTGTCAGGGGAGGGACACAGGTGGAAAGAGGGCCCCGAGCTGGAGGGGACGCGAGGGAGACAGCGGGGGAAGGGCACGCGGCCCGGGGCACCAACGCCCCAAAGCCCGAAGCCGGGCTGCAGCGCCTGGCGCAGCACGGGACAACATCAGCGCAGGCGGCGCCCTGGACGCGGCCATGACACCGCTCTCGCGCGGGGCACGCCGGGAAACGCGCCCTTCCCACTTCCGGCCCGCGGGAAGGTGCTTCCGGCTTTCAAATGGTCTTCGCGGAAGGGGTGGGACTTGTCCGGCCACGCCCCTTCCGTCCGTTGGTGGGGGCGGAGCAAATCAGCACACGCCTCTGCGCCGGAAGGAGAAAGGCGGGCTCTTAGGGCACGTGAGGCGGAAGGGGCGGGGCGGGGAGGAGCCGCTTCCGGTCACGCGCGGCCGGAAGTGGTAGCGGAAGCCTCTGAGGTGTCGGCGATGGCGACGTCCCTCGATATTAAGATTAAGCGAGCGAACAAGGTGTATCATGCTGGGGTAAGTGAGGCGGGGTGCTTGTGTTTTTGTCCGGGAGGGGCAGGTGCGGCCGGCGCCAAGCACCCCCAAAGCCTGGAACGGTCGTGAGAAGCTCTGCGGGCGCTGCAGCACAGGGACCCCTGCGCGCTGTGGCTTCGCGGCTACGGTGGCCGCAAAGGGCCAAGTACGGAGGCCGAGACGGGCCAAGCTCTGCTCTGACACCGGACCAGCTCATTTAAGACTGAAATGAGATTTGTTTTGGGGAGAGCTCACGCCCGGCAGCGCTCAGGGGTTCCTCCTGGCTCGACGCTCAGAAATGTTTGTGGCAGGCTCGGGGGACCATATCGGGAAGCCGGGATTCGAACCACCGTCCTTCTGCATGCAAGGCAAACGCCCGCGCCTCCATGCCATCTCTCCGGCCCCAAGACTGAAATAAGTCTGAAGTTGGCCACCCATAGTGTTTTCCAGGCCACCGAGGTGGAAATCTGAGGGTGCTCAGACCTGGTATGGGAAAGCTAAGGGACCCGTTTGCAAAAGAGGGGGTTTGTGCGGGGTTCCCCTAACTCAGGCCAGCTTCGTCTTGGGCCAACATCTGGAGCTCCTCCACACAGAAACCAGAGCTGACATGACAGCCAGGACCGTCCAGGATACGCCTGATATCACTCACAGCAGCGCCATCAGGAGTGAATACCAGTGTATTGTGCACTAGACAGCACGCAAGCCCGATGGTTAGCTCCCAGGTGAGCCTGCAAGGTGACGAAGCCGGCATGGGCAAGGAATCCGGTGTTGGTCACCGCTCAAACCAACCCAGCTGCAAGAACCGCTTGTACCAGCAGCCCCTTACGAAGTTGCCACCTAACTCTGGAGTCTTTGCAAAATCTGGAGGCTCCTGACATACGACGTAAGACATAAGTCACCTCTGTCTTATTTCTGCCCCCAATGACACAAGTTCTGTACAGAAACAATAAGGATCTCCAAGAGGAGGAACAATTCTGTAAAGTTCTAGAGTCTGAAAATAATGAGAAGTAAAGGGAAAGTCGGTAAAGAGTGAAAACCCCTAAAGGAATTTAATAGCCAAGTCCAATGCCGAATATTCAGTGAATTTCAATATGATCTATTAAATGACTTTTGTATTGTCTTAAATATCCTGAGTGTGACATTCAGTTCTTGAGTGAATACATGTCAAAGAATTTAAGACTAACAGGTTTTAAATTGGCCACCCATAGTCTTATGTTTAAGTGTGGGCTAAGGGAGAAAGCAGATGTGGCAGAATATCAGTCATTGAGTCCCAATCCTTGACCTTGAGTTTCAGCCCCAATCCTTATCTTTGTTTTTTTTTTTTTTTTTTTTGGTTTTTGGGCCACACCCGGTGGTGCTCAGGGGTTACTCCTGGCTGTCTGCTCAGAAATAGCTCCTGGCAGGCACGGGGGACCATATGGGACACCGGGATTCGAATCAACCACCTTTGGTCCTGGATCGGCTGCTTGCAAGGCAAATGCCGCTGTGCTATCTCTCCGGGCCCCCAATCCTTATCTTTGACCTTGAAGCTCCAGTCCTGGACTTGAGCCTCTTCTTCTGATCCCTGACCTTTATTTTGTTCTAGTTTTGGGTTTGGGACCACACCTGTCGGTGCTCAGGAGTTACTCCTGGCTCTACTCAGAAATCACTCCTGGCCAGCTGAGGGGATCATATAGGATGCTGCATATGGCAAACACCCTGCCTACTGTGCTTTTAGTCCAGCCTGATCCCTGTCCTTGAGGCCCCAGTCCCCATCCATGACCTTGAGTTATCCATGACCTGCTAATCCCTGACCTTGAGTTCCTAGTCCCCATCCCTTCAACCAGAAGCACTGCAAACCAGCACTGCAATTGAGGTCCACAATTCTTTTTTTTTTTTTCTTTTCTTTTCTTTTCTTTTTTTTTGTCTTTTTGGGTCACACTCGGCAGCGCTCAGGGGTTACTCCTGGCTCTGTGCTCAGAAATTGCCCCTGGCAGGCACAGGGGACCATATGGGATGCAGGGATTTGAACCACTGTCCTTCTGCATGAAAAGCAAACGCCTTACTTCCATGCTATCTCTCTGGCCCCGAGGTCCCCAATTTTTGACCTTAAATCTCTCTTGACCCAGTGTCTGTATTATGATCTTTTTTTCCTTTAATATATTTTTTAAATGAAGTTCACATTAGACAGACATATATTAGAACAGGGATACTAACCGTGACTAAATCTCTCATGATTCTGTGTTTTGTTTTCCAATGGAACTGTCTCTGAGTGTTGCTAAGCAAGCCAGGCTAAACTGGTGGTCGGGAGCTGCGGGATGAGGCAGTGTACCTTGGCTGATGGCATCATCACTCCATCACAACCGTGCAGGGATCAAGCCATTTCTGAGGGTCCCTTTAGGACTTGTGAGGGAGGACTTGGGCACAGACGCAGCTCTCTGTGTCATCTGGTGGGGTGGTGTGTGTGGAAAGTGCCACCACACTCCGGCCTCTGCATCATCAAAATGTGTCTGTTCAAGACCCACATTTTCAAGATCCACACACACCACTCCACCAGATGACACAGACAAGACCCACGTAGTAATAGTCCAGACTCCAGAGGAATAAGTAATTTTCCCAGTGGGGGTCAGGTGATACTGTGGGGTGCATGTGGGGGGCTCCTTGAGGTGTGGCTTTTGAGGCTCATTCCTGGTCCTTGCACCCTGCTCTGGATCCAGGGACTAGGACACAGCTCCTGGTCCACTGATGTGCTGGAAGAGGTCCTGGGTTCCACTGTGCAGAACCTAGCTCGGCCCAGGAAGTTCAGCCCTCAAGTGATCATGGGGATGGGGCTGAGGCGCATGTTTAGATCTTGAGCTCTGGGTGCTGAACAAGCTCTTCCTCTGGTGCTACCTGATGATGTCAGAGGTTATCAGGCTCTTCCTCTGGCACTGCCTTATGTCAGCAGTTATATGTGATTCCAGAGGAAGGAAGGAGGGAGGAAGAGTGGGAGGGGAGATATAAATGCAGTGAGACCCACCATTCATCAAGGTCACGAGGGGTCCTTCCAGTTGCATCTTGTGCCTGTAGATCAGCACATGGTCACATTTTCTGCCTGATTCACTTGTCGATATTGATGTGAACAGGCTCCGTGAGATCAGGAAAGTGGGGATTTGAGAGAGAGAGGAGGGAGAAGGGGAAAGGAAGGTGGATGGGGGAAGAGATTTGTTTCTGGGATTCCTGGGCGTCAGTGGAGAGAAGCTCGCTCTTTTTTGTTTTGTTTTGTTTTTTTAGGCCACACCCGTTTGATGCTCAGGTGTTACTCCTGGCTAAGCGCTCAGAAATTGCCCCTGGCTTGGGGGGACCATAGAAGCTCGCTTCTTGAGGGCCTTGTCTTTTGGAACTTTTCTCACCTGAGGGGGAAGGCTGGTGCCTGCAGAACTTTGAAGGAACTCCAGGCTGATTGTCCTGTAGTGGCTCATGCTGTCAGGGCTCGTTTACTGTCCCCACCACTCCTGGGTCTGGGGATGGCTCTGAGTCAGTCCCAGTCTGCACCCCATGAATGGCACCAGCGTGGTGCCAGCCTCTGCTTGTAATCCCAGATCCTGAGGATTCAAAAGCACCACTGCTTGGGAAGAAAGTTTCCTTCCATAACATACTTCCTCGCTGGCCACACACCTGAGGAGGAAGTGCCTGGAGTCAAGGCTGTAACCATGCCGGTCTGTGGGCAAACCTGCCTTTCATTTCCACTCTCAAGCCTGAAGTATGGAAGAAGTAAATCTCCTGGCTGGAGCAATAGTATAGAGGTTAAGGCCTTGTACACAGACTACCGAGTTTCATCCCCAGCACCACATACTGTCAGCCAAGCCCCATCACAAGCTAGACCTGAGCACAGAGTCAGGCGTAAACCCTTAGCACCACTGGATGTGATGCCCCACAAAAATCAGAAATAAGAAATGGATTTTGTTGGGCTCTAACGATAGCAGAGCAGGTAAGGTGCTTGCCTTGCACACAACCCACCTGGATTTGATCCCCACCAGCCCCTATGGTCCCCCGAACCTGCCAGGAGTGATTCCTGATGTGACCTCCAAAGGGGAAAAAAAAGGCAAGAGATTCCTTGTGCTATAAAGGATGCTACAGATGTTGAGCTCTGGAGCCCAAGTCTGGTCTCAGGTGCCTCAAGGGTTTCCAACTCTGTGGGCTCTAACCCTGAGATCCTGCTGAGGGGCCTTTTCCCTGCCCTCCTATCTCCTAAACACACACTCCATCCACCACCCTCCCATGCATTTCTTAAGACTGTAGCTGCCATGGACAGTGACTGCTGAGGGGTCTGGTGGAGTCAGCCAGAACCTGGAAGGGAGTTTGGAAGAAACGGGAATCCAAACATCTCTTTGGGGCCTAGGGATTGTGGACAAGGTGGAAATGGCTAGGAGAAGCAGTGCTGTGGATTCAGGGAAGTTTCCTCGGGATGCAGTCCTCATGTGGAGCACTGCTACCCGAGCACCAGCTCTCACTTCCCTTTAGTGGATCTATCGCAGTGGCCCCGAAGGATGGTTCCACTGTGATTCCAGCAGCACCGCACACTGGAGGAACTTCATGGACAGCTGCCCTTCACCCTTTTTTCTTTTTGGTTTTTGGGCCACACCCGGTGACACTCAGGGGTTATTCCTCGCTTGTGCGTTCGGGCATCACTCCTGGCTTAGGGGACCATATGGGATGCCAGGGATCGAACCACAGTCCGTCCTAGGCTAGTATGCTCAAGGCAGTCGCCTTAAGCCCTGTGCCACCGCTCTGCCACTTTCTTATCGCCCTGTGTACCCCCAAATTCTTTCATACCAGGGACCAGTCAGGGCTGAGTGAGACTCCAGCAGACCCATGTGTCTAGTCACAGCCTGATTTTCCGGCAGGAATCACAAAGTGTCCTGTCGTTTTCACACTGGACGTAGAGAGGTCGTGCCACCTTGGGGCGAGTGGGGCCCTGCGGCCGCATCTCCCCTCACTGGCTCCGGGAAAGCAGACCTTGGGAGCTGGCAGGGAGAAGATTCTGGAAGACTGGAAAGGGCGGTGGTCCTGCCCAGCCCAGGCAACTCCTCAGCGCTCCCTGAGACCTCACGTGCCTGTCCCCGCAGGAGGTGCTATCCGGGGTGGTGGTCGTCTCCGGGAAGGATGCGGTGCAGCACCAGGGACTGTCCCTGACCGTGGAGGGCAGCGTGAACCTCCAGCTCAGTGCCAAGAGCGTGGGCGTCTTCGAGGCCTTCTACAATTCCGTCAAGGTGGGTGCTCAGAGGCCTGATGTGTAGAGAGGCTGCTCTTCTCTGGGAGACCCTAGGCGACCCTCTGTTTGAGGGCTCCTTGCGGGCTCTTCTGTGCCACCAGTGCAGAATCACCTGCCGGCCAGGAGCTTTCTGGGGGTCACTCGGCAGAAGCCTGAGCATCCGAGGGACTCACTCTCTCCAGGGGCCCCTAAACTGCACATGACTGAGGGTTTTCAGAAACCGACTTTCAGTCCAGAGAAACGGTGACCTGGGGCTAGCTGAGTGGAGCAGGCACTTCTGCTCAGGGATCCTCACTCAGTGCTGGAGACTTAGAGCCCTGCAGTGAGAGGGACATTTGTCCACCTGGGCCTGGCCCTCTGGCTTGCTCCTTTCTTCCTCCCTCCTTTTTCTTTTCTTTTCTCTTGATGTGGGCCACACCCAACAGTGCTCAGGGGTTTCTGCACTCAGGAATCACTTCTGGTGGGCTTTGGGAGGATCATGGGGGATGCCAAGGGTCAGCTGTGTGCAAGGCAAATGCCCTCCCTGTTGTATTATTGATCTGGCTTCTCTTCCTTCTTTTGTTTCCTTCTATTCTTTCCTTTTGTTTCCTTCTCTTTCCCTCTTCTTTCTTCCTTACCTCCCTTCCTTCCTCCCTCCCTCACTTTCTTCTTCCCAGGGTCCCTGGGGTGGGAGCCAATCAGGGTTTAGTGGGGTCCAACACACATACATACACCCAGCCCTCCTGCCATACTCCCTCTGCAGGGAATAGTGCCTTGTCCCTTGGCTGTGTCAGTGGGGCCTCTGGGACCTTCCCCTGGGCTGAGAAAGGGACCAGGTAGCTCGGGTCATTGTAGGGGGGTCGTGGGGGTGAAGCTCTGGGTTCTGGGCTCTAGAGCCCCAGACACACCCGTCTGTCTGTCCTCTTCTCACAGCCCATCCAGATCCTCAACAGCACGATGGAGATGGTGAAGCCAGGGAAGTTCCCCAGTGGCAGGACCGAGATCCCCTTCGAGTTCCCCCTGCTCGTCAAGGGGGGCAAAGTCCTGTACGAGACCTACCATGGCGTGTTCATCAACATCCAGGTGTGTCCGGGGGCCGTTGGGGGAGGCTGCACCCAGTAATACAGATCCAGCAGAAATCGGAGGTCCCGTCCCGGCCTTTGCTTTGCTTGGAGAACTGCCCCAGCTTCCTTCAGTCCTGTTTCAGCCCTATGTGCTGCTGTTTCTTCCATAAAATGACTCCTGATCCAGAGCGATGGCACAGCTGGGAGGGTGTTTGCCTTGCACGTGGCTGATCCGGGTTCGATCCCTGGCATCCTATCTAATTCCCGAACCTGCCAGGAGTAATCCCTGAGCACTGAGCCAGGAAGAGAGTCCCTGAGCGCCACCAAGTGTGGCCCAGAAATGAAAAATTACAAAAACACTTGAGATCTGGGTTTAGGTCCTCAGCAGTGATCCCGGAGAGCAGAGCAGGAGGAACTAACTCCCTGAATGCTGCCGAGTGTGCCCAAAAACCAGTCTTTAAAACCACAGAGTACAGGGGCCGGCGAGGTGGCGCTAGAGGTAAGGTGTCTGCCTTGCAAGCGCTAGCCATGGAAGGACTGTGGTTTGATCCCCCGGGGTCCCATATAGTTCCCCCAAGCCAGGGGCAATTTCTGAGCGCTTAGCCAGGAGCATCAAACAGGTGTGGCCCGAAAAACCAAAAAAAAACAACAAACCACAGAGTACAGTGGGGAATGCACTGGCCTTGCACAACTGCCTGGGTTCAATCCCCAGTATTCCAGCGCTAGGATAGATCCCTGAACATCACTGGATGTACCCCCCCCCCCACACACACACACAATGCTTTCAAATGTTCCTCTTTCCAGTTAAAGCACAAGTGCTGGTTGTAGGATTCTCTGGTGTCCCAGCTCTCCTGGGTATGTCCCTGGCGGCACTGGGCTGGCACAGGTCTCAATGCCTTTCCCCAGACACAGGAAGAGCCTCAATGTCCTGTTTCCGGAATGAGGCAGAGCCTGAAGTCGGCGCTGGACACCCCAGTGGCTGAGCTCCAGCCCGTCTCTGTTCTGGGCCGGGGGCCTGGCCCAAGCATTGACCAGCCTATCCCCACCCCCCACAGTATACCCTGCGCTGCGACATGAGGCGGTCGCTGCTGGCCAAGGACCTCACCAAGACCTGCGAGTTCATCGTCCACTCTGCGGTGAGTTCCTGAGTGCGTGGGGGGTGCGGGACCCTCTATTCCCGCCTGCACTGGTTGAAAGACACCTTCCCTCCTGCCAGGCTGCAGTGGGGGCCCTCAGGTCTCTCAGGCACTCTGGGAGCTGGGGATCCCCCCATGGGTCCTTTGGGGATCCAGGGCTGATGCCATAGTGCGCCTGAGCCCCCTATGATATGATAGATGCACATAAGGGTGCATGGATCAAGGCTGCTGGTGGGGAGGGGAGGAGGGAGAGGCCAGGCCCTGCCACCTGGACTCTGACCCTTGTCACCGCCTCCTGTCTCAGCCGCAGAAGGGAAAACTGAGTCCAACCCCCGTGGACTTCACCATCACCCCCGAAACCCTACAGAACGTCAAAGAGGTACGGAGACCCCGAGGCCGCACTAGGCTGCTCACCACCACCCGCTCTCAGCCTGGGCTGGGGTCCACGTGAGTGGGCTGGGGGGGCACATTGCTGCCGCTCGCCCTCCTCCGTCCTGTCTGCAGGGACCAGTCTCCCATTTCCCAGGATCCTGTGCAGTGACCTGCCCCATCTCTCGATGCCTTGTCTGCAGTGTCTGACCCCTTTCCCATCCCAGTGTCCTGTTTCAGAGCCTTTCCTTGGGTCCCCCTTCTGGCGGTGACCATTTCTCGGGGGAGTAGGTCTTACTGGGGGAGGAAGAGCCCTCCTCAATGCCCTGCAGCCAGCTTTGCTCCTGCCCAGTGCATGTGACCCCGGCCAGTTGGGCCCCCCAGGCTTCCCCATCAGCTCCTGGGAGCAGTGTGGGTGGGGGTGGGCCCCAGGATTCCCCCCACCCCACCTAGCTCCGCCTCTGTTCTGCAGCGTGCCCTGCTGCCCAAGTTCCTCATCCGAGGCCACCTCAGCTCCACCAACTGCGTCATCACGCAGCCGCTGACAGGCGAGCTGGTGGTGGAGAGCTCGGAGGCGGCGGTGCGCAGCGTGGAGCTGCAGCTGGTGCGCGTGGAGACGTGCGGTGAGCCACAGGGCTGGACCCGGGGGACGAGCGTGGCCCCCCGCACCTCTGCGCCCACTGAGCCCGCCGCACGTGCCCTCCTGCTCCCCAGGATGCGCAGAGGGCTACTCCCGCGACGCCACCGAGATCCAGAACATCCAGATCGCCGACGGTGACGTGTGCCGGGGCCTCCCTATCCCCATCCACATGGTCTTCCCGCGCCTCTTCACCTGCCCCACGCTCGAGACCACCAACTTCAAAATCGGTACGTGGGGGGCGGGGCTAGAGAGATAGCACAGCAATAGGGTGTTTGCCTTGTACGCTGCCAACTCAGGATGGACGGTGGTTCGAATTTCGGCATCCCATATGGTCCCCCAAGCCCGCCAGGGGCTATTTCTGAGAGCAGAGCAAGGAGTAACCCCTGAGTACTGCCGGGTATGACCCAAAAAGCAAAAAGCAAAAAAAAAAAAAATTGGTGCATGGGGCTCAGTACAGCGGGGAGGGAGGGCACTTGCTTGCCTTGGATGCAGCTGGCCTGGGCTTACTTCCCATCATCCCATCTGGTCCCCTGAGCACCGCTGGGAGGCATCCTTGATCTAGGAATAAGCTCTGCACACCACTGGGAGTGATCCCTGAGCGCAGTTCCAAGTAGCTTACAAGCACTCTCCAAGCGATGCCTGAGCACAGAGCCTGGAGTAAGCCTCGGTCACTGCCTGGAGTGATCCCCGAGTACAGAGCTGGGACTATGTCCCGAGTACCTCCAGGATTTATCCCTGAGCACAGAGCCAGGATTAAGCCCTGAGCACTGCCAGGAGTGATCCTCAAGTGCAGATCTAGGAGTAAGTCCTGAGTACCTCCAGGAGTTATCTCTGAGCACAGAGCCAGCAATAATCCCTGGCATTGCCAGGTGTAGCCAAAACAAACAACGAAGCGAGTAAGCAAGTGGCTGGGGGCTCTTCTTGTCAGGACGCTGGTCAGGGCTCTGACCTTATTGGTCAGTGGCTGGTCAGCGCTCTGCTGGGAGCACACGCTGCCTGGCCTGGCAGTCTGGGAGCTTCAGGACAACCAGGGCTACTGGGCCCTGAGGGCAGACCCAGGCTGGTGATGCCTGCTGTGCAGTGGCCTGGCCAAGTCCTGGCTCCTACCTCTTCCCTTCCCTGGTGGCTGTGACACAGTCCCTGTTTCTAGGCCCCCTGGTGGGCTTGTGCAGGGAGAGGCCAGCCCTGCTGGCCCTGCGGCGTCCACCTGCCACCACAGGCTTGTCCCCGAGTCCACTTGGCCCTGTCCTGTGCCCGCGCCGGCCAGCACTGGGGTCTCAGCTCCAAATGCCCTGTCTGGGTGTTTATCATCAGTCTTCCCCAGAACTGAGGTGCAGCTGGCCTGGGCTCTTCACTGCCCCCTGGTGGAACCTGATTTCCCTACACAGAGACTGGTGTTGCCAGGATTGGGGGCAGCTGGGCTCCAAGGCCCGTCTCCCGGGTCCCACCTGTCCCACCTGACAACGCCCCTTCTTTCCGCAGAATTTGAGGTCAACGTGGTGGTGCTGCTCCAGGCCGACCACCTTATCACTGAGAACTTCCCGCTGAAGCTCTGCAGGGTCTAGTCAGCCCTATAGGGGTTGCTGAGGAACCCCACCGCTACCCCCTCCACCATTGGGGCACAGCAGAGATGGAAGGATGCCCGCAGGGGCACTCGCTGTTTCCAGAGAGGGAACCCTCACAGGAAAGCGCAGGGGTGACCCGTGGAAAGGCAGCAGGCTCTCAGTCTGAGCATGCTGGAGGGGGGACTGTACCTTCAGCGCCAGGACGCCCAGAAGCATTGCAGAAGAGGAGGCGGGGCCAGGCCTCCTGCCCTTGGGAGCCTGCTGTACCCCATCCCTGGCCTCCCACTGACCAGGCCCAGAGCCCTGTGCACTGTTCGGGTGATTTGACAGAGACCAGCAAGTTTCCCCCAGAACTGGCTTCCCCAGGCTCCCACCCATGGGCCTGTGGCACAGGGCCCCCAGAATACAATGTTTAAAAACCTCCCATGCTCACTGGCACGAGTGGTTCTCCCTCTGATAACGTGTTCAAGTGAGAGTTCAAGCCAAAAAGCAAGGGGCACCAGAGTGATGAGACAGCGGCGAGGGCGTTTGCCTTGCACACTCCCGACCCAGTTTGATCAATCCTCAGCATCCCATATGGTCCCCTAAGCCCCGCCAGGAGTGATTCTTGAGTGCAGAGTCAAGAGTCAGACCCGATCGCCACCAGGTATGCCTCAAACCCAAACAAGGTCTTAGTGTTTGGGACGTTTCAGAAGTCTTTCATTTTTCGAGCAAAAGAAGAAACTGGAGACTTTGGAAGGGAAGTTGGGGATTAGATGTTTCATCTAACCTCTTCATGACTTCCATAGTGCTGCGTTATAAACCAGTGCTCAGGACTGACTCCTGGCTCTCTGCTCCCTGGTGGGATGCCGGGGACCATCGAGGATGTCAGGGATTGAACCCAGGTCAGTCATGTGCAAGGAAAAACATCATCCTATGGCTCAGGCCTTGAGAACCTGCAGGCAGGCCCTCTCACTCCCTTTCTTTGCAGCGGCCTAGCTTTCCCTGCTGCCCAGAATTTGAGGTCTTGGAGGGCCAGCCTGGGGGGGGCCTGTTGTTGAGGTTTAGGTCAGATGTGAGGAGCAGGGAGGTCCAGGACTGGCCCCAGGTTCCCGGCTCCAGTCCTGAGTGTGAGGCGTGAGCGGTGCCCAAGGACATGCAGATCAAATACAAGGCCCTGAGCTGGGGCTCTGCCGGGTCCCCCCACTTGCCCTGCTGTGACTCTGGCCTGAAATACCTGCCACACACGCTTCAGGCCATGAGGTTCAGTCCTCGGTGTGTCACCAAGCCACCCCTGTGCAGAGCTGACAGCTACTGGACCAGGGCTGGCAGCCCCCACACCTTGGCATGTGTCCATGAGCACCACCCTGATATGTATCAGCCCTGCAGTTTGCTGGCAGACACCCCCTAGAGGAGGTGTCTGGGGGGCCACGGTCTCCCACCGTCCCTGACCTGCGTGGTGGGGGGCATGATCCTGAAGGGTGTGTGACCTTGCTCACCTCCCCCCTCAGACTACCTGCTGCTCACGTCTGCACTCAGGCCCTTGCTCGCCTCCCCTTTCTGCTGGCCAGGGGCAGCCGGACAGCAAGTGCATCATTGCTCTCGCTGAGGAGCTGCAGTCTTCACAGAGGGCCGGACGACCCCAGACAGGCGTGGCCAGTCACCGCCTACCAACAGACAGACACAGGCTTCTCTGTGGAGCTGAGGGCTCTTCCTGCGCCTCGTTCCACCAGCCAGTGCGCAGCAGCCTCGGGTGAAGGATTTGCTCCAGCCGCAGCAGGGGCTCAGCTGCCCAAGAACCCCAGAGGGAACCGTCAGGTGGGGCCAGGCCTGTGCAGAGCACAGTCATATATCCCGGTTCTCGTTCCCAGCCCACATGCTCCGTGGCAGCCCGGAGGAAAGATGCAGACAGGACAGTGGTGAGCAGCCGCCCAGAGAGCTTTGCCAACGTTCACCATGGTGCTGAATACACAGCAGAGCAGGGCAAGTCGGGCCCCATGCAGACCACCAAGGGTCTCAGCTGGCAGTTTTGCATGAGAAATCAGAGTCACGGGGAAAGGTTAATTCCAGCCAGGGGTCATCGAGCAGCTTCTTGAGTCAGCCAAACTTCTCTCTGCTGCTTCCCTGCCACATTTATTTATTTTTTAGTTCTTTTTGGGTCACACCTGGCAGCGCTCAGGGTGTGTGCTCAGAAATCGCCCCTGGCAGGCTCTGGGAACCATATGGGATGCCGGGATTCGAACCACCGTCCTTCTGCATGGAAGGCAAACGTGTACCCTACCTCCATGATATCTCTCCGGCCCCCTCCTGCCACATTTATTAGCCAGAGTTTAACACAGACCATCTGAGGGTCAGGGTTAATGAAATTCAGGGCACTTGAGCTAAATTAATTCAGAAAAGTTGAAAGGAAAAAGGTGGTTGTTTTTTGTTTTGTTTTACTTTGGGGCCACACTGGGCGGTCCTCAGGGGTCACTCCTGGCTATGTGCTCAGAAATCGCTCCTGGCAGGGTCGGGGGAACCATATGGGATGCTGGGGATCGAACCCAGGTCCGTCCTGGGCAGCTGCATGCAAAGCAAACACCCTACCTCTGTGCTATCGCTTCGGCCTTAAAATAAAGTGATTTTACATGTGTAAGACAGCAAACCAGGGCCACCTCTCCTCCCTGACACCCAGCACTGCCCAGGGCCACTTCCTGCTGTGGTCTCAGCACGCAGGCAACCAAAATCAAGGGGATCCAATTTAAGGAAAAGAAGTCCAACTGTGGGGCGGGAGAGATAGCGTGAAGGTAGGGCATTTGCCTTTCATGCAAAAGGTCATCAGTTCGAATCCTGACATCCCATATGGTCCCCCAAGCCTGCCAGGAGTGATTTCTTTTTTTCTTTTCTTTTTTTTTTTTTTTTTTTTTTTGGTGTTTGGGCCACACCCGGCATTGCTCAGGGGTTACTCCTGGCTGTCTGCTCAGAAATAGCTCCTGGCAGGCACGGGGGACCATATGGACACCGGGATTCGAACCAACCACCTTTGGTCCTGGATCGGCTGCTTGCAAGGCAAACACAGCTGTGCTATCTCTCCGGGCCCGCCAGGAGTGATTTCTGAGCGTAAAGCCAGGTGTAACCCCTGAGCACTGCCGGGTGTGACCCAAAAACCAAAAAAAAAAAAAAAAAAAGGGGGGGCCGGGAAGGTGGCGCTAGAGGTAAGGTGTCTGCCTTACAAGCGCTAGCCAAGGAACGGACCGCAGTTTGATCCCCCGGCATCCCATATGGTCCCCCCAAGCCAGGGGCGATTTCTGAGCACATAGCCAGGAGTAACCCTTGAGCGTCAAACGGGTGTGGCCCAAAAACCAAAAAAAAAAAAAAAAAAAAAAACCCAACAACTGTGAGGGGCCAGCATGATAATATATGCCTGGGAGGGCACTTGCCTTGCATGCTGCTGACCAAGGTTCAATTCCCTGAATGCTGCTGGGTGTGGCCTCCCAAGAAATGTCGGGGACTGGAGAGTACAATGGGCAGGGCACAGGTGTTGTCCAGAGCCTACCCAGGTTCAATCCATGCATTTCATATGGTCCCTCAAGCTCTCCAGGAGTGATTTTTTTTTTTTTTTTGGTTTTTGGACCACACCCGGCGATGCTCAGGGGTTACTCCTGGCTGTCTGCTCAGAAATAACTCCTGGCAGGCACAGGGGACCATATGGGACACCGGGATTCGAACCAACCACCTTTGGTCCTGGACCAAAAAAAAAAAAAAAAAAGTATTGGTCCAATTGTTTTTTCTGCATCTACTGATGTGATTCATGGGTTCTGCCTACTATTATATTAAAATTTTGTATTACCATTACATTTTTTTGGGGGGGGCCACACCCGGCGTTGCTCAGGGGTAACTCCTGGCTGTCTGCTCAGAAATAGCTCCTGGCAGGCACGGGGGACCCTATGGGACACCGGGATTCGAACCAACCACCTTTGGTCCTGGATCTGCTTACAAGCAAACACCGCTGTGCTATCTCTCCGGGCCCACATTATTTTTTTAAAGATATTCAATCAGGGCCCGGAGAGATAGCACAGCGGCGTTTGCCTTGCAAGCAGCTGATCCAGGACCAAAGGTGGTTGGTTCGAATCCCGGTGTCCCATAGGGTCCCCCATGCCTGCCAGGAGCTATTTCTGAGCGGACAGCCAGGAGTAACCCCTGAGCACCGCCGGGTGTGGCCCAAAAACCAAAACCAAAACAAACAAAAAAAAGATATTCAATCAACCCTTAGGTAAATCTTAGTGGTATGTAATAATTTTTATATCTTTAGATCCTCAGTTTGCCAGTATTTTATTGGGCACTTTTGCTTCTGTATTCACATATTTAAAAAAAAATCAAGTGAGGGAACAGAGATAGCACAGTGGTTGGATGTTTGCCTTGCACACAGCCAACCCAGAACTGACCTGGGTTCAATTCCCGGCATCCCATATGGCCCCCAGAGCTTGTCAGGAGTGATTTCTGAGCCAGGAGTAACCCCTGAGTGTCACTGGGTGTGGCCCAAAATAAAAAACAACTTCCACGATAAAATGTTTATAATACTGCATAGGAAAACATATTTTCATCATTAACAGACACATGTGTTCTTAAAAACCGAGCCTTCAAATCAGCTGACTCAAAAATTACTATAGAGAGGCCCAAGCGATAACCACGCAGGGAGGACATTTGCCTTGTGTGCTGCTGACCCAGGTTCGATCCTTAGCATCTCATATGGTCCTCTGAGCCTGCTAGAAGTGATTTTTGAGTACAGAGCCACAAGTAAGCCCTGAGTGGATCCAGGTGTGGCCCCAAAACAAAGCCAAACTAAACAAATGCATAAGTAAACAGCTAGGCTCTGTAGCCTGCATGGGCATGTGTGTCCCAGTAACATGGAGGATTCCTGGAAAGTGGGTACAAGGCGCCTCCCCCAGACAAAGGGTCCCCCTCTGCAGTGGGCACAAAGAGAAAGAGCGGAGGCATCCCAACCTGGGCAGAACCAGTCCCTCCCATCTACGGTGGTGGCGAGAACAGGGCTTGAGCGCTCAGGAAAGTGGAGTTCCCTGCACACTGGCAGCTAATAATCGCTGTGGTGCACAAGGCATTGCTGACAGCTGGACAGGCCTGAGCTGGTGCTGGGGAGAAGCAAGGTTGGTTTGCAGGGGTGGGGTGTCTTTCTTTGGGAGACTGCCGCCTCACCCCGCCAGAATGGGATGCCACTTCAGGACACGAGGCGGGGAGCGGGCCACGGATTTGTTAGAACTGGCAGCAGGTAGGATTAAATTAAGCCTCTCTATTAAGCCAAAGAGAGGAACCGAATAGAGGCCTGAAGGAGTGGATTTGGGCAAGACAAACGCCTGGAGACAGAACTTGGAAAACAAGGCCAGAGGGAAGGAGGCACCCAGCGGACAGAAGGGCCCTGTTCCCTCCAGCCCAAGGACTCTGGGAGAACAATCCAGCCTCTGTTGGGCACTGAAGCCGGGTCAGGAAGAGCAGCTGTCTCTCCCTTTCAAGTGCCGGGAGTCCAGCCCGCCAGCCTGTCAGCAGGAAGGCTCTGGGCTGTGGAGGGAAGGTGGGATTCAGACCCGCTCTCCTTCCTGCCCTGCCCTGCTCAGAGCAGAGACCAGAGACAGAGACGGGCCTGCTCAGCTCATCAAGGCTTTCTGCACCCCCTCAGAGGCCCGGAGGGGCCTGCTCGGGGCAGGAAGGCCTGACTGTGTTTCTGGGTTCCGAGGAAGCAGAGTGTCATGGAGGAAGTGCTGATTTAGGAGCAGGCAGTCAAGGAAGGCCTGGCTAAGGGCTTAGCAGACAGGCCATCGGGGAAGGACCACCGGAGAAGGGCTTATGGGCTAAGTTGGTCCCATAAAGTGAGGGCCTACCCCCGAGCCCCCAGGTTCAGAAAAGGGTGTGTGTGTGCGTGTGCGTGTGCGTGTGCGCGCGTGCACAATCTACAGTATTTGCCTGTTATTTTCGGGAGGGGACACACCCAATGGTGCTCAGGGCTTACTCCTGGCTCTGCACTCAGGAATCCTGGTGCTCAGGGGATCCTCTGGGATGTCGAGGATCAAACCCTGGTCAGGCCGTGTGCAAGACAAATGCCTTCCCCGCTGTGCTATGGCTCCGGCCCAACATTTGCTCGTTTCTATCTGTTAATACTCCCACCACATCTGGCCAGAGGGTATGGGTTAAGGAACTCCCCCTGTGTAAGGCCACCGCTCTCCAGGTTTGGAAAACCATGTCCGCCCCCACTGCCGACCTGTGAATGCCTGATTCTTGGGGACAGGAGCAATGAGCACTGAGATCCCACTTAGTGCCTGTACTGATGAATAGTTTTGTGGGGAGGGGTGACTTACTTTTAAAAAATGTATCCTATGGCCTGGGAGGGTGTTTGCCTCTCACACCACCCACCTGGGTTCAACCCCTGGCATCACACATGGATTTCTGAACCCCACCAGGAATGATCTCTGAGCACAGTGAGCCCTGAGTACTGTTGGGTGAGGCCCCAAAACAAAGCACAGCTGAATTCAGGCTACCCGGGTGATGGGGCAACTGCCTTGAGTGGTGCTAGAAAGACGTGCCTCGGGCCCGGAGAGATAGCACAGCGGTGTTTGCCTTGCAAAGCAGCCGATCCAGGACCAAAGGTGGTTGGTTCGAATCCCGGTGTCCCATATGGTCCCCCGTGCCTGCCAGGAGCGACTTCTGAGCAGACAGCCAGGGGTAACCCCTGAGCATCACCGGGTGTGACCCAAAAACAAAAACAAAACAAAGCAAAAAAAAGAAAGACGTGCCTCGTACCCCCAAGTGTGCTTTTTCCACTGCACTGGCCCTGAACAGACTCAGAAAGGGCTCTGGGCACCAGGAAGTCACTGTCCATCATTTATATAGTTTTCCTCCCTCACTGGAGCCCGTCTCACTAGGCCTCCCAGGCCATCTCTTCAAAATCTCAAGACAAAGCATTGTAATAGGGGCAGCATGATGTCCCAGACCCTGCCCAGACGTGTGTCACACGAATGGTCCAGACTCGCCATTTGTCTGGCTTCAGCTTTGCCTTCATTTTGCTTAACCCTAGCCTCGAACCTCCACTATACTGGCTGGCAGTGTTGAATTGAGGGCACTGGGCAATCAAACCCAAGCCACAGCCCTCAGCCCCAAAGACACACACTGAACGTGTCTCCCCTCATATACACACACAGACACCCACAGATGGTGCCACCTGATATTCGCAGGGCCCGTATATTCGCAGAGCCTGTGGGCTCATCTGGGATCCCTCCTGTGGGGGATTGTTCCTGTTCCCCAAATTTACACGCACCAGGTTGAGGTTGGGCCGTGAATTTGTGCTGGAATCTTCAACGAGGCGGAGCGGCGGAGCGGTCATTCCTGCCGACAGTGGCCCCGTGGTCCACAACAGGGATGGAACAACACGATGCGGCCGCCTACTGCTGGACAGTGGTCAGGCTTTTAGGGAACAGCACCACGGAAACCCCCATCCCAGCCCTGCATTCCAATGGACTTGAGGTGGCCTGAGTCAGCAGTGAATGTTTGGATGGGAAAATGCTGATTCCAGGACCTGACACTGGGTTTTGGCCAGGCTGGGGAGGTTATTCCTGGCTCTGCACTCAGGAACACTCCTATGGGATGCCGGAGATCAAACCCAGATAGGCTGCATGCCAGGCAAATGCCCTCCCCTCTGTGCTGTTGCTCCAAACCCCATAAGGTTGTGATGACTATTTCCCTGATGATGGATTCTGGACGGTGAATACAGTATAAAATACCCGTTAAATATCTGGATATTTGTCAAGTGTCTATCATTGTTTCTAAATTTGTACTGTTTTGGAGTTTTTTTGTTTTTGATTTTTGGGCCACACCCTGTGATGCTCAGGGGCTACTCCTGGCTATGTGCTTAGAAATTGCTCCTGGTGGGACCGAAGAGATAGCATGGAGGTAAGGTATTTGCCTTGCATGCAGAAGGACTGTGGTTCAAATCTCGGCATCCCATATGGTCCCCCAAGACTGCCAGGAGCTATTTCTGAGCATATAGTCAGGAGTAAGCCCTGATCACTGTCAGGTGTGATTCTCCCCCCCCCCCAATAACAAAAAAGAAACCGCTCCTGGCTTGGGGGGACCATATGGCACACCGAGGATGGAACCACAGTCCGTCCTAGGTCAGCCATGTGCAATGCAAACGCCCTACCACTGTGCTAGTGCTCTGGCCCCTCTTCCATAGACTTTTTTTTTGGGGGGGGGGCACAGTCGGTGGTGCTCAGGGGTTACTGAGCTCTGGCTCAGAAATCAGAAGTCTGGCTCTACGCTCAGAAATCGCTCCTGGCAGGCTTGGGGGGAACATATGGGATGCTGGGATTTGAACCACCGTCCTGCTGCATGCAAGGCAAATGCCCTACCTCCATGCTATCTCTCCGGTCCCCCTTCCATAGTCTTATTGTGAATAATTTCGTTCAGTTAATGTCTTGTTTTGGGGTGCTGGGCTCCATATAGCTACGCTCAAGGATCATTCCTGGCAGTGCTCAGGGGATGATCAAGTCTGAATCCCTGGGCCTGAGCCATACCACAGTGGGGAGGGCGTTTGCCTTGAATGTGACTGACCTGGGTTCAGTTCCCGGCATCCGGTATGGTCTCCGGAGCCTGCCAGGAGTAATTTCTGCGTGCAAATCCAGGAGTTACCCCTAAGCCTTAACCCCTAAACTTCTGGATGTGATCCCCTAAAATATGTCTGAACCCTGTAACATCTCTTCAGATCACTGCTTCTTGAATATTTGTTCAGTGTTCATTTGTTTGCTTAGATCACTCCTGGTGGTGCTTGGGGACTATATGGGATGCCGAGGATTGAACCTGGGTTGGCTGTATGCAAGACAGGTGCCTTACTGCTGTGTTATCACTTCAGTCCTATAATTTGAAAATTCAATTTGTTAGTTCATCCTTAAAGTGGACACCTTTGTATCTGAGAAAAATCCGGCTATCCCAAAGCCAGGAAGGTTTCTAAAGCTGTACCACATAAATCCGCACATCTCATATAATATGGTCAAACCTTTATCCATGTCTCAAAATATGTCTTATATATAGAGGTTTTTATTTTCGGGCCACATTCAGCAGTGCTCAGGCCTTACTCTGCCTGGCTTTGATAGCAGAGTTGTGTACTTGTGGTAATTGACTGGTGGTAAATTCTGAATAAACATTTGATTTTTCATGTAAGAGGAACACTAGCAACTGCAAGTGAATTAAAAGTTTTTCAGGGGCCAGCGAGGTGGCGCTAGAGGTAAGGTGTCTGCCTTGCAAGCGCTAGCCAGGCATCCCATATGGTTCCCCCAAGCCAGGGGCGATTTCTGAGCGCTTAACCAGGAGTAACCCCTGAGCATTGAACGAGTGTGGCCCGAAAAACAAAACAAAACAAACAAAAAAAAAAGTTTTCCACCTCTGAGCCCGGAGAGATAGCACAGCGGCGTTTGCCTTGCAAGCAGCCGATCCAGGAAAAAGGTGGTTGGTTCGAATCCCGGTGTCCCATATGGTCCCCCGTGCCTGCCAGGAGCTATTTCTGAGCAGACAGCCAAGAGTAACCCCTGAGCACCGCCGGGTGTGGCCCAAAAATAAACAAACAAAAGTTTTCGCCCCTTTGGGGTACAGGGGTCGTAGGCCTTGAGGATCCAGCAGGCCTGAGACAAGTGTGTGGGTTCAAGTTCCTCTGGCGCACCACTGTTGGACACTGGGCCAGCCATGCTAGCTTTTGGCAAAGGCAGAGCCCAGCCAAATTCACTCAGAATCCACTGTCCACACCACGAGCTGACACCAGTAAAACTGGTTTCCAAATAGGTGATTTTACTTTTTTTTCTTTTTGGGCTACATCCGTCAGCATTCATGGGTTACTCCTCGCTCTGTGCTCAGAAATTGCTCCTGGCAGGCTAAGGGGACCATATGGATTGCCAAGATTGAATCTGAGGCTGGCCCGGGTCAGATATGTGCAAGGCAAATGCCCTACCCGTTGTCCTATCGCTTCAGCCCCTCTAATAGAGCTTTATTTATTTATTTATTTTTGTTTTTTCAGCCACACCCGTTCAATGCTCAGGGGTTACTCCTGGCTAAGCCCTCAGAAATTGCCCCTGGCTTGGGGGAACCTCAAGGGATGCCGGGGGATCAAACGTGGTCCTTCCTTGGCTAGCGCTTGCAAGGCAGACACCTTACCTCTAGCTCCACCTCGCCGGCTCCGTAGTAATATATCTTTTTTTTTAATCTTTAAAAATGTTTGTCTTTCACAGTTGCATTTCAGTAACATAGTGACATTGTAATATGGCTTTTATAAGAAAAATTAGTACAGATTCTGTAGATTTGGTTTTCAATCTGATTTACATACTTTTTTGTTTTTGGGCCACACTTAGTGACGCTCAGGGGTTACTCAGGGGTCACAGCTGACAGTGCTCCTGGCTCTGAGCTCAGGAATCACACGCCTGGTGTGCTCAGAGAATCTTATGGGATGCTGGGGATGGACCCCGGATTGATCTAGGGCCTAGATTCTAGGCACTGCGCTATTGCTCTAACCCCTTAATGTGTCTTGAGTTTCTTTTTTTTTTTTTTTTTGGTTTTTGGGCCACACCCAGCGGTGCTCAGGGGTTACTCCTGGCTGTCTGCTCAGAAATAGCTCCTGGCAGGCACGGGGGACCATATGGGACACCGGGATTCGAACCGATGACCTCCTGCATGAAAGGCAAACACCTTACCTCCATGCTATCTCTCCGGCCCCCTGAGTTTTTTTCTTTTAGAAGTTACTTATACCACCAAATCCCAAAGAACTTCTAGGCCCTGATCATAGCAACAATGACAGTGCCCATTTATGCACTCAGTTCTGTGCAAAGCACCAATGGAACTAATTTTGGTGTTGTTTTGAATTTTTAGCCACACCTAGACGTGCTCAGGGATGGCTTCTAGTGGCACATAGATGGATCGTGTGGGATGTGAGGTTACCCCTCCCCTAATGCCCTGTTAATGTCACCTGGATGGTTAGACCCACCCACACCCGAGAGGGGATCTGAGGATTGGAATAAAGGTGTTGCTTGGGGAGGGGAGGGGAAGGGAGAAAAAGGAGCAAGAAATCATGGAGAGCAGCAGAGAAGCTGCTTGGAAAAGGCATAGCATAGAAGCCATATGAGGAAATGATGGCGTTAGGGCCATGAAATGAAGCTGGCTGATCCCTGAAACTTTGCTTGTGATTTTTTTTTTTGTTTTGTTTTGTTGTCACATCCGGCAGCGCTCAGGGATTACTCCTGGCTCTACGCTTAGAAAAGGCTCCTGGCAGGCTCGGGGGACCATATGGGATGCCAGGATTCGAACTACCGTCTTTCTGTATTCGAGGCAAATGCCCTACCTCCATGCTATCCGGACTCTGCATGTGCTTAGCCTTATCCTGTGCTTTCGGACCCACTGGAAGGGGCTACAGGTGCTGGGCCAAGCCAAGAAGGCCTCACCCCAGCCTAGGACTTTATATTTTATATTAATTCAACAGTGGGGTACTAGGGATTGAACCTGGGTTGGCTTCTTGAAAGGCAAGTGCCTTCCTTACCTGCTGTACCATCACTCTGGTCCCCGAACATTACCAGTTTTTGCTTTTGGGGTCACATACAGCCATTTTGCTGGCTTACTCCTGGCAGTGCTGTGCGTGGGGGACCCTATGGGATGCTGGAGATTGAACCAAGGACAGTGGCGTATAAGGCAGATGCCCTCCCCACCGTTCTCTGGAGCCCCAGCATTATTCCTACTTGCTGGGCCTTCTTGCAGAGTCCCCTGTAGCTGAACCTTATCAGGTACATATTCACCAGCCCAATCCATGAGCCCCTCTCTTTTTTGCTGCTGAGTGCCTAGCTCAGATGTGTAGATGTTGTCTGGCCTATCCACCCCAGCAAATTATTCAAGAAATGGTGGCACTGGGCATCTTGAAAGAGCAAATCTCAGTGGAGAGAAATAAGAAACTGAAAGGCACGGGGCAGGACATGCTCTTTAAGTAGGAACGGATTAGATTTTACTCAAGTTTGATGGAAGGGTTTTTTTCTTAGCCACAGCTGCTATTGTGCTCAGGGCTTACTCCTGGCTCTGAGCTCAGAAATTACTCCTGGTGGGGCTTGGGAGACCTTATGGAGTGCCAGAATCCAGCAACCACACCGTAAACTCTCCCAACAAAACTGGTATTTTCAAAGAAGTGATTTGTTCTCCTACTTTGTTTTAGGCCAATCCCAGTGGTACTCAGGGGGGACCCTATGGGATGCAGGAACCCAGATTGGCCACGTTCAAGGAAAAGTGTCCTCCCCACTGTCCGTTTGGACTTGTGCTGACAACATCCCTTGAGTCAGTCGCAAAGCACAGCTTTGATCTTGGCTCGAAATACCCCCAAGGTTGCTGTCCAGGTGCATTCTTAGAACATTTGATCCTCCTGCCAGGCCACCTCATTGCTTTATACTACCTGTCAGCTCCACTCATTAAGAATCTCACCGTGATGAGAGAATTTCTCCCTTTGAGGGTTGGGGAGGGTGTTTGCCTTGCACACACCCAACCTGGACTTGGTCCCTGGCATCTGTCAACTGAACAACAATTCTCACTATCTCTGGCCTCAAACAATATAAACTTTCTGAGCTTGGGTGAAAGAACCAATCTCGTGAATTTGAATCCTTTCAAGTGTAAAAGGACGATTTACATGATCCAACCCCCGAGATGCCCAAAGACCCCGAGCTGACTTCTTCCCAATGAGGTTCCCTGGCAAAGGTCTGCATGGTGCGTGCTACAGCACAACGTGCACCGGGAGCAACGGGGAAGGACGGGACACACGACAGTAGGCAGAGTTTGGCTTATAATGAACTTTATTGGGTCACGAAAAGGATGTATATAAGGCATGTTCACAAGCACTTGTGTTAGGAGCCAAGTCTGCCCTTACTCCGCAGGGGCTGCTGGAGAACCCTAATCCCTCGGAACCAACCTTACCCTTCTGGTTGGTTCTCCATCGTGTCGGTCGATGTGCAGATGACGTGTGAGAAACCTGGACAGACTAACTCACTAACACAGCACAACTCACTGGAGGCGAGCGAGGCAGAAAGGGGTGTAGCACTGCAGCTCGGGAAAAGGGGTTTGGGGGTGCTCTGAGATAAAACACAAACCACACTGGAAAAACACGCTGAGGCGTTTGAGAGAAACGGAATGTGTCCTGAAGTCACATCTGCACGAGTTGACGCCCGAAGGCTGGAACACGAGTGCTAGAACCGGTTCTGTGCCCGGGTCGTGGTACGAGACTGCATGCATCACTTTTACACGAACCAAACACGGACGACGGGGACAGGGGCGCCTCAGGATTGTCTACGGACCCAAAGGTCTCTGTTTTGGTGCTGGGAAGAGGTAGGGGTAGGGGTAGGATGGGCGGAGAGAGCGTGGACTTAAGGGGCTATTGGTGCTTACTAATAATAAATGTCTTACGATACGTTTCCAATATCAGCAATATAGTGTTAAGATAGGAAAAATAAGCACTTTAGAAGACTAGTGAAACTAAAAAATATAAAGAATAAAAATGATGAAGTAACAAAATGAAAAAAAAAATCAAAATTGAAATCACGTGTACAGACTTGACTCTTGGTCTAAACCAGTAAATGTTTCCACGTGAATCACAAACGATTAAAACGATCATGTGGTTGGTCTACGCCTGCATTGTGGGGGTAGGGGTAGAGGTGCGCCACCATCGTGGGGGGACCATCAATTCCAGAGTGCTCCAGGGTGCACTCGGTGCTGGGGATCAAACCCAGGGCCTACCCTTGGCTGGAGTTAATTCTCCAGCCCCTTCATCACTAAAATGCAGGATCTTTTCTCTATTTTTTTTTGGTTTTCTTAGGCCACACCTGGCAGTGCTCAGGGAGGACCCTATGGGGTGCCAAAGATTAAATCAGGGAGTGCTATGTGTGAGGCAAGTGCCCCAACTTGCTGCACTGCCGCTCCGTCCCCTTAAAAACGTCAATTTGTTTGTTCTTTTGAGGAAATACAGACTCGGGTCGTGTGAGTTGGGCAAGAAGATTCAGACCACAAATTCTATCAGGGGTGCTTATGATCCCCCCTTTGGAGGCAGCTCTGACCTCAAAGAGCCTCTGTGGGAGCCCCGACAGTGCAAGACTGGGAACCCCCGGACTCTCTGAGCCACTGTGTCGCTGTGGTCTGAGTGCTGAATCTGAGTGGAAAAGGGACTAAGCAACTAAAGGATGGATGAGGCTTCAGCTTGACCCCCGGGAGCCGGAGAACCCACCCCCCAGTGGTGGGGCGGCTGTCGGGGGTGGTGATGATGGTGGTGGTGGTGGTGGTGGTGGTGGTGATGGCACTGACTCCTGCATTCCACCCAAGCTGAGCCCCACGGGTGCTTTGGGGGGGGGGGCGGGGTGTTTATTCTTCATCTAGAAGGTTGAGTTCCAGGCACACAGGGCAGTCACTCTGTTCCTGAAGCCACTGCCTGAGGCACTGGGGAGGAGAAACAAAAGTCCAAAAGTCATTTGTTTTGTCTTTATGAATTTTCGGACCACACCCGCACGGCAGCACTCAGGGTTTACTCCTGGCTCTGTACTCAGGAATTATTCCTAGCAGGCTCAGGGGACTATATTGGATGCTGGAGATTGAAGCTGGGTCATTGTGTGCAAGGCCAATGCCCTCCCCCCACCCCCACCCCTACTGTTCCATACCCAACAGCTTTTTTCTTTTCTGGGTCACACCCAGCGTGCTCAGGGGTTAAGCCTGGCTCTACACCCCGAAATCCCCCCTGGCAGGCATGGGGGACCATATGGGACTCGGGAATTCAAACCACCATCCATCTGCATGCAAGGCAACACCCTATCTCCATGCTATCTCTCCGAACCCATAGTGTAGTGATGATCACACAGCTATTTTCAAGGCACCAGGACAACGCCAGACTCCATTTTTCATCCTCCCCACCTCAGCCTTGCCAATGGCTCGTTAGCTCTTGGCTGGCCACTACTTTTCTTAGGGATGTCCTATGTGAGCTCAGACTCGGCCCCCTCTCAGGAGGCAGTCGGCCAGAATAGCTAGCCCCATCTGGGGCAGAGCAGGGAGGTTGTCTGCCTTGCACACGGCTGATGGGATGGACCCGGGTTCTATCCCCGGCATCTTGTATAGGGAGTCTCCTGAGCAGAGGCATGAGTAAACCCGGAGTGCTGAAGCCTCATCCCCCACATTCTTCCTAGGTAACTTGACCTTACCTGCAAGACCCTGCCCATTTCCTGGGAGGGGTCTTGAAAAAGGTAGATAAGGCTTTGACCAGAGGGGATATTAGGGTCTTTTGCCAGCATGGAGGTCAAAGGGAAGATGGCTGAAAGGAGTTAAGATGCAGGGCTAGCTAAGAATGGCTGAATGCTTGAAAGGTTATGATATAGGCCAGACATGTGGTGAATAGGGCTTCCTGAAACCTGCCTGTGAGTGAGTTCAATACCCGTCGCTTTCCTGGACCCCAGACCTGCCAGTTGATGGGGGATGAAGCCACGTGGCCATGGGCTAAGAATAAAGGCATCCATCCTTCTCCATCCAGCTCCATCACTAATTATTTAATTCCATCATTATTTAATTCTACAAGTACTACTAGGTGTGTGGCCCCAAAACAAAAGGAATCCCAGACACCCAAAATACCAATGTCTGAGAGAAGGCCCTTTTAATTTTAAAAATACCTCCCAGGGCCAGAGATTTAGTCCAGCAAGGGGGGCATCTGCCTTGCACACAGCTGATCAGGCACCCAGAGGGACCCTTAAGCTCCGAACACCACCCCACCAAACCAAACACGCTTCCCACTAAAACTCACGTTAAGAGGAAGGTCAAAGAGAATTCTTACCGCTTTGTGGTATTTGTGTCCACAACTCAACACACGCATATTTTTGGAATTGTTGAAAACTTCCTGGCAGATTTCACAGAAATTATTGGCACAAAGACTCTGTGGGAAACAAACATCGGATTTAATCAAAATCATTTAAGTCACTCAATTCTGTTTTAGACCTCAATTCTTCTTAGAGAGGGTTTCAAACACTGCCACTTCATAGCAGGTTAAGTTCTTTTCAATCAGTTTCGCAGACTGTTCTCTTGAACAACCTCCCTTAAGACAGGGGAATAAATAATGAAATCGACTAACTCTGCACCCCACTCTGAGCCTGATATCGGGAGACCAGAACCAATGCACCCTCATCCCGGATCTACCGGGACAGTCCTACTTTCTGAAGCACCCGCTCAGATTCAATCAATCCAAACCACTCCGGAAGTCCACACTTCCTTAAATGGAGAGCTGGTCCCCCAGGGCTCTCCTCACTGTACTATCTCCTTGGCCCCACACAAATTATTTTTAAGTAGGAAAATAAACAGACACGGAATCCCTCAAGACCTGCCAGGAGTAACGTAACCTCTGAGCACTGGCAGTGTGGCCTAAACCTCCATCCCACCAAACCAAACATCCCACTATCAAGAAACGCCAAGAAAGGGCTCCTGAGCTCTCACCCGCTGCCCTCTCCTGTGCTCATGGGCTCCAGCCGAGGCTCCAGCTGCAGAGAAGGGCAGGTCTTCGGGGTCGCTGGCTGCAGCGGCTGCACCAGAGGCCGACTCATCCTCTGAATCAGGCTGCAGGGAAGACAAGGTCAGCTGCCCCGAAGTGTGCCACCCACCAGACGAGCTGCACCCTGCACCCTGCTGGCATCCGGGTCCCATCCCAGAGGAGGTGACCCTTGTCCGCCCCGGGGAGAGAATGACCTCATCCTCCAACATGAACTCAATCACTCGCTGCACAAATTCCTCAGTGCTCAATTCCGACAGCAACATCATGTCCCTGTCATAGACTTCTTCAATGAACTCAGCCAGCTGGGCACTGAAAGAGAGGGGGGGAGAAAGAGGGAAGCTTCCTGTTGTCAGGAACGAGTCCACGGTTGAGATTAAGCCCGTAGCCAAAGTAGCAAACCCAAATACAGGCCACTGGATAGTGATCTATACCTGCTGAAACACGGGAACAACCCATAGAGCTGCTCCATGACGCTGGACATAGACAGGCGTGGATGCAACATCTCAACAGGCTCTAGGCGCTCCTGGCGGACTTCAGTTAGAGCAGTAGGGTCTGTGCTGGCTTCATCTACGGTAGGAGAGGCTCCAGCGAGGCCATCGCTGGCAGAGGTCACACAAGACTCTTGGGGAGCTGCTGCTTGGTCCTCGGTCCCGGGACTCACGGCAGCGGCAGGGGCCTGATCCTTGGAGCCCGACGACTCAGCAGTCGGCTGAGGGCTCACCTATGGAAGGAAAAATCCACAGCACTGGTCACTCTGAGGAAAACCCCTGGGCAAAGCTGACCATGGAGCACGACAAGGAGCCAGGGTGCTCAGTGCCCAGTAGCCAGCCCCACCAGGGTCTGTCTGTTTTTTTTTTTTTTTGTTTTGTTTTTTTTTTTGGGCCACACCCGGCAGTGCTCAGGGGTCACTCCTGGCTGTCTGCTCAGAAATAGCTCCTGGCAGGCACGGGGCACCCTATGATGGGACACCGGGATTCGAACCAACCACCTTTGGTCCTGGATCGGCTGCTTGCAAGGCAAACGCCGCTGTGCTATCTCTCCGGGCCCGGGTCTGTCTTGTTTTAAAGAAAAGAAAACCTACTGTTGGGGCCTGTAGCATATGAAAAAGTTTCCATAAGATGATTTTTGGAATTGTATATAAAAGTGTTTCCTAAAAAAAAAAAAAGTGTTTCCTTAGGATTGTTCTGTGACTATTGCCCCACCTAGCCCTTCCAGGTGGGGCGCTGTGGAGTTGGGAATAAATAGCTTGAGGGACAGGAGTGAGGGGTCCTTTCTGAAAGCTGCTGGCTGCAGGAGGATTCTTTGGCTCTCCTTGCCCGATCTTTTAAATCCTATCCTTCTTGTCTGTGTGGATTATTATTACCAAGGTCTTCCCCCGAAAGGGGACAAGGGGATGGGAAGTAATTTCTCATTCTGGGGACTGTTCTTGGATTCACAAATACCCAGCAAAGTTAACAGCGAAGATACATTGCAGGGGCCGGAGTGATAGAACTGTGGGGAGGGCAACTGCCTTGCACGTGGCTGACCCAGGTTCAATCCCCGAACACAGGCCTCCCAGGTGTCAGTCCCTTGACTCAATCCCTTGGTTCAATCCTTGGCGCCTAAACTTGACAAGCAACAAAACTTGTCCATCATCCTTTTTCTTTCCTCCAAATCAAAAGATGTGATGACTTACCTTGCGGCAGGCAGGAAAGGACAGCTCGGAGACCTGGACTTTAGAAAGGTCACTCAGTCGAGAGCCATTTTTAATCCTCTTAATTTGCTCCTCAAACTGGGCCTGTAGGAGAAGGAGAGGCAGGTAAGTATTTCTAATAGATTCCTTCGGGAAAATCATGATTATCAACTAGGACTGACTTCTCCTTCTTATACATCACAAATGGTGATTAATCCTCAAGAAAGAGAAATGAAATCGAAAACACGCCACTAATGACTTCTCCAAGTCCAAAGTAAGACCTCCGTCGCCAGAATTTTTCAATGTGATGAAACATATCTACTGTTATCAAGACGAACAGGCTCAAGAAAAGGATTCCTGCCTTGGGCACATGTTTCTCTGGATATCCCAGTCCCCAAATGCCTTTTCACAGTTGAACATTTCCACCTGACACAGGCTCCTGGGAATTGTACCAATTGCATCATTTAGATTCTGAGAGAAATAGAAGGTATTCTTTTTTAAAAATAAGTATCTGGGATTTTGGGGGGTCACACCCGGCAGCACTCAGGGGTTACTCCTGGCGGGCTCAGGGACCATATGGGATGCTGGGAATCATACCGGGTCACATCCCGGCTCAGATACATGCAAGGCCAACGCCCTACTGCTGTGCTGTGGCTCTGGCCCCAAGTATTCTCACTAACGTACCTTTGCTTTCTCAGTTTCTTTCTGGACATTAGAGAGAAAAGATTCCCAGGTCTGTATGTCAGAATCGAGATCTGGAGAGGCTGCAGAATCACTGAAAAGGCAGGGAAAAAAAAAAAAAAAGAGAAATTAGAAAAAAAAAGAGAAATTATTAATTTAATATTGAATGAACACTACAAAGGCCAATGATGGCTGGAGGGCTAGTACAGTGGGGAGAGGGATTGTCTGGGATGGGGACAACTTGGGTTCAATCTTCAGCACCTTATATGGTCCCTGAGCCCCACCAAAAGTGACTCCTGGGCCCGGAGAGATAGGACATCGGTGTATGGTTAGAATCTCGGTGTCCCATATGGTCCCCCGTGCCTGCCAGGGGCTATTTCTGAGCAAACAGCCAGGAGTAACCCCTGAGCATCCCGGGTGTGGCCCCCACAAAAAAACCCCCAAAAAACCCAAAAACACAAAACAAAACAAAATAAAAAAGTGATTCCTAAGCATGGATCCAGGAATAACCCTTGAGCATCACCAGATATAGCTATGAATGTGTCACTAGAGCAAGAGTTAACATGATCAATCATATCATCTGCATATTCATTCATTCATTTACTTTTGGGGCAATACCCAGCAATGCTCAGAGCTGATTCCTGGCAGGTTGGGGGACATCTGGGATGCCAGGGACCAAACCGGGGTCTGCCACATGCAAGGCAGATGCCCTATCCACTATACATACTGGCCATATGCACAATTTGGGGGGAGGGGTGTTCAGACCACATATAGCAGTGCTCAGGAGACTATTCGGGGTGACGGGGATCAAATGAGTTGACTGTACACAAGGCAAACATCCCACATGTAATATTACTCCAGCCCCTACATGTACAAAATTTTGTTTTATTTTTGGGGCACACCGGTGATGCTGAGGGGTTACTCCAGGCTATATGCTCAGAAATCGACCCTGGCTTTGGGAACCATCTGGGATGCCGGGGAACTGTGGTCCATCCTTGGTCAGCAGCGTGCAAGAAAAACGCCCTATTGCTGTGCCATTGCTCTAGCTCCAGTATGTACTATTTAAAAATAAGTGTGTGTGTGGTTTTTGAGTCACACCCGGTGGCACTCAGGGATTCCTGTCCTTCTGCCCTTCTGCATGCAAGGCAAACAAACCACCTCCATGCTATATATGGAAAATAATTATGTTGAGGCCAGAGAGATAGTACAGCAGGTAACCTGCTGTTGACTGGCCTCCCCAAAATCATTTTATTAATTTTTTCCCTAATAGCAGTGAAGTTATTCCCCCCAAAAAGATCCACTTATCAATGTAAAATCATAACTAGATGATCACTTTTGCTGATACATTTTGATTTTGGTGTTTTTTCTTACAAAAAAACAAATAGCCTCGTGGGATGCTAGGGACTGATTAAACCTGGGTAAGCTCTGTGTGAAGCAAACACTTTCCCTGCTGTGCTATTGAACCAGCCTCTACCAATAATCTAATTATTGAAGTGGTCCTGATGAAAACAACCTCCCCTCCCCCCAAAATCAGTTCTGATTTCTTTGCAGAGATGCAGGAAGACCAACAGGGCTGTCCGTTACCTCCTCTTGAGTTTGAGGTTGTTCAGATAAGCTTCAGCCTGGGACTCCATGACCTGTAACTTGTACATTTCAGTCTCTTTCCAGGTTTCAAGCACAGCCACCTATGGGAAGATGGGGGGAAAGGTTGTTCAAAATAGAAACGCCAATTTTATTTGTTTTGTTTGTTTAGGCCAGGAATTATTCCTGGCTTTGTGCTCAGAAATCACTCCTTGCAAGCTAGGGAGACCATATGGGATGCTGGGGATGGAACCCAGGTTGGCAGGGTGGAAGACAAATGGTCTCCCTGCTGTCCTGCTGTGATCACTCAGGGCCCAAAAGCCAATTAACTATATGAAGACTGTTAAAACTCAGTTTTCACCTTCAAGTTTCCCCTCAAATGACACCCTGAGGACATACCATTAGCACATCATCATCTGCATTTTCACACAAGGTCTAGATATGAAAAGAACCTGACAGGAAAATGACTACCTTAGGTGATGACTTTCCTCTCTTTTTGGTTTGAGGCCACACCTGGTGGTGGCTCTGATTCCTTCTGGCTCTGCACTCAGGGATCACTCCTAGCAGGGTTTGAGGGACCATCAGGGCATCAAACCCAGGTCGTCCCTGTTCAAGGCAATTAAGTGCCCTACTCGTTAAACCATCGTTCCAGACCCTAGTGATCATTTTTTCCTCAATTAGATCACTGTGAGAAATTAGAATTAAAAATATGGGGCCAGAGAGACAACACAGAAGTAGGGCATTTGCCTTGCATGTAGCTGGCCCAGGATTGACCTGGGTACGACCCCCGGCATTTTGGTTTTTGGGTCACACCCAGTGGTGCTCAGGGGTTACTCCTGGCTATCTGCTCAGAAATAGCTCCTGGCAGGCATGGGGACCATATGGGACGCCGGGATTCGAACCAACCACCTTAGGTCCTGGATTGGCTGCTTGCAAGGCAAACGCCCCTGTGCTATCACTCTGGCCCCAACCAGGGGTGATTTCTTTCATTTTTGGGGGGTGGGGCACACCCTGCTGCACTCAGGGGTTACTCCAGGTTCTGCGCTCAGAAATCACCTCTGGCAGGCCTAGGAGACCATATAGGATGGAGGGATTAGAAATGGTGTCCGTCCTGTGTTGGCTGCATGCAAGGCAAACATCCTGCAGCTGTGTATTGTTCTGGCCCCCAGGAGAGTTCTGAGTGCAGAGGCAGGAGTAACCCCTGAAAGCCACTGGGTTTGGCCCCAAAACAAAACACAAAAAGTTGAGTTGAGTTTCAGTCACATAATATTCCATCATCCATTCTACCACCAATGCCCTCAGTTTTTCTCCTGCCTCTCTGGGTAGACACTTTCTTCTCTCATTTTCCTTGTAGACACTATAGCTTGCAGTACTGTTACTGATGGGTATCCTGCATATCACTTTACTTCCTTGTAATCCCCAATTCTTGTCCAGTGAACTAACTGCATGTGTGAAACGAAAGGCCTTCTCTATCTGGGGCCCACAAGCTGAACCCTAAACAAATAAAAAACATTCTTTCTTTTTTTTTGGGGGGGGGCTACACCCAATAGTTGTCAAAAGGTACTCCTGACTCTGTGCTCAGAAATTACTCCTATTTGGGGCCGGAGCAATAGGACAGCAAGTATAGCATTTGCCTTGCATGAGGTTGACCTTGGTTCAATCCGTGGCATCCCATAGGATCCCCAAGCCTGCTACAGTACTCCCAGAGTGCAGAGTCAGGAGTAACCTGACGGCTGCCGGGTGTGGCCCCCAAATGTTAATCCTGGCAGGTTAGGGGAACCCAGTGACACTGGGTGTACCTACCCAGCTGCAATGCACCCGCAGTTTAGTCAATGAGGTTCCCATTGTGTGTCTTCCCCCATCACAGGGCAGGGCTTGCACACTGGGTCCCAGTGCTCACAGAATTGTACAATCCTTCTGTGCCAATGCCTAAACACATGCCCCCAGAGGCCCTGTCCTGGCTGCAAGCCTCATCCCTCTTGTTGAGGCACTTTCCACAGGGGCACTGCCCTATCTGTGTGGTCACTGGGCTCCTGACTCACCTCAGCAGACATGGCCCGTTGAAGACTCTCTTCGTAGCTGTCTTTGCCTCTCTTGATGCATTCCTCCACCTGCGCCTTCTCCTCGGCGAATATGCGACTGCAGAAGGAAGGAACAAACACCCGGGCAGGCAAGATTCAATTAGCCAGGGTATCAGCGGAAGAGAGTGAATTCCATCAGCTTTGAAATGATGCTACAGATAGGGCACATTCTTCTTTAAAATGAAATATATTTTGTTTACTTATTATCATTATTATTTTTGGCTCTTGGGCCAAACCTGGTGGTGCTCAAGGGCTTCTCCTGGCTGTGTGCTCAGAAATCACTCCTGACAGCTTCGGGGACCATAGGATGCTGGGGACTGAACCCGGGTCAGATGCATGCAACACAAATGCCATCCCTGCTGTCCTATCTCTCAGGTCCCCAGGACAAAGTGCTGTTGGTCCCTAAAACTCCACACCCCATCTTTCCAGGATCCCACCCCCAATGCCACCACAGCTCTGCTCCCAGAGGGCCATGTGCACCATTGGGCAAGTGTCATGTACGGGGGAGGCCTCAATCGCCCTGCCAATGTAACAGTGGTTTCTACTTGCCTGATTTCAGGAGCCTCATCCAGAGAGGATTCCTGGTCCTGATCATGGTTGTCATTTTCTGCATTTTCCTCAGTGAGCCTATGGTAAGGACAACCACCAAAATGCAATTCATTTTCAGGGATTCAAAAAAAAAAAAAAAAGGCTTGCACAGAGAAAATGCTCACAGATGAACATCCCTTTATTTATTAATTTTTTTGGGACACACCTGGCGGTGTTCAGGGGACCCTGTGGGTTGCCAGGAATTGAACCTAGGTCTGTCCTGGATTGGCCATGTGCAAGGCAAAATGCCCTACTTCTGTGGTATCTCCTCAGCCTCACTATATAATACTAGTGGGCTTTATTAGACATCGCCTGTTGGAGTAACTGGTTTTCACTCGATTCAGGACAATAATTCTCTGCTGGTGCTTGTCACTAATGAACTGAAAGTACCTCTGGACTGGTCCCTACCCCTACCTGTTCTCCACCGAAGGGGTTGGGGGTCTTTCTCTCCCCAATAAAGACCTCAGGTCTCAGGGAGAAGCTGCTTGTGTTTTTGTTTCCACGGCTTGCTGGTATCTTTTGCTAGTGAGTGGAAGGAAAGCTAGTAGTGGAAGTTTCTTGAACCTGTTTTATACTCTTCAACCCTATGTGGATTATTTCCTGTATCGGCATTTCCTCCAAACCCACACCCCCCAATCCTGAGGGATTGGGCCACGAGGCTTCCACTTCAATTGCCAATAGGCAAGAATCCAGAAAGGCTGTCTTCAGTACCTTCCAATATTGTGCAAAATATGTAAGATAGAGGCTAGGTCCCTCACTTAACCGAGAGGAAAAGAGAGGTTGATTCACGGGGATGGGTAAACTCTTATGTAAACTTGCAGAGCGAGAGGTGGTCCTGGTTGACCAGTATATGCTCTGGTTCCCCTGAATACATGGCAGGCTGAGGAAGTAACTTTAGCTGACATCATTCCCAATGCATGTTCCGTAAGAGACAGAAGGGTCATCGAAACGTTGACTCTAACAAAACTTGAAACTAAACATTGAAAATGCTAAGAGTCAAAAATACAAGCTGTATTTCTTGAGGACAGGAGTGATAGCACAACAGGGAGGGTGTTTGCCTTGCTGACCCAGGTTCGATCCCCGGCATCCTGCAGGGTCCCCTGAGCCTGTCAGGAGTGAGTTCTGAGTGCAAAGCCAGGAGTAACCACTGAGTGCCACCAGGTGTGACTCCAAAACAAAGAACAAAAACCAAAACCAAAATATAACCCTCATTTCAAATACAAAAAGAACAATCAAAACCACGGGTTTCTGCTTGTCACTCACGTCTCACTGGAAGTCAAAAATGTCTTCATCTTCTTTTTGAGTGCTTTGAGTTTGTCTTGGATCTCTTCCTTCTCCTGCTCCCATTTTTTTATTTCTTTCTCCAAATCTTGAAGGAACCAGTTCAATTCTGTCTTTGAAATCTGAAACAAAACAAAACACATTTTTAAAACATAATCTTAAAGTAAATGAGGAAGATTGACTTTTTTGGTGTGTTCTGTTTCAGGACTGGTCAGTGCTTGGGATTTTTGGGCGAGAAACAGAGCCCAGGGTTTCACACAGGCAGAGCAAGTGCCCTCTAGTGGACCACATCCTAGTCAACGCTAAAATATCAAATCAAATAAAGGAGCCAAAAGCCTAAAACTGTGGTGGAAAATGGCTTTATCTGTGACTCAAGATTTTCAGAACAGCAGCTAGCAGTGAGTGCCCTGTGCAAACCTGGGAGACAATATCATACACCAAACAGGGTCCTACACCTCTGAAAGGCAGTTGGTTCGAATCCCGGTGTCCCATATGGTCCCCCGTACCTGCCAGGAGCTATTTCTGAGCAGACAGCCAGGAGTAACCCCTGAGCACTGCCGGGTGTGGCCCCCCCCCCAAAAAAAAAGAATGAGGTTAAGAGAGAAAGGCAGATGGTGTTTGCTCTGCACGCTGCTGACCTGGGCTGCAGCCCCCAACACCCTAGGTGACTGATCCCTGAGCACAGAACTAGCACTAATCCCTGAGGATAACAGGGGTCATGGCTGGGCAGCACAGCAAATATCTTCCACGGGCAATGCCCTGGCACTGTCAGGAGTGATCCCTGGATCCCTAAGCATAGCTGGATGAGGCTCGAAGCACCCCCAGCCATTAAAAACAAATCTGAGGACCAGAGTGATAGCATAGTGAGAAGGGCATTTGCCTTGTATGCAGCAGACCGGGTCTGATTCCTGAGCACAGGGCCAGGAGTTACTCCCCAGAGCCACTGGGTGTGGCACAATATACAAACCACCCAAAATTAAAATAAACACAACAACTTCTGAACCCGAGAATCCTATAGAAGTTTGTCTCTTTTCAAAGGCTCATCCATGGAAAACGAGCAAAGCTCTCCATGTATAGTGTTGTGTATCTGTTTCAGTGGGTACAAAGGAAACCTTCCCTGTAGGGTATGTCTCATCATGAATAGGAGAAAAGAACCGAATCACACACCAGCGTGAAAGACTCTACCCAGGGACATTTCAGCTCTGCACATCTGCTCAGGGCCCTGAGACTCCGCCACCCCACATACTGTGAGTGCTCCTTGCTCAGACTTTAGGCCTCAGGCCACGGACATCTATCCTGGCCTGATCAAACTGCTCCAGAGGCCTGCAGAGGGGACTCAACACTCTTCCTGTGTCTGAGTATGGACCAATGACCCACCATCCCAGCCTCTGCCTGGAGTGTCTGTTTCTAGCTCGGTCACATCCGTGACTGTGGCCAGTGGCTACAGGCATGCTGGCTGCTGTTTCTCTGCTATTCCGAGCCAGTGATGTTATCTAGCCCCAGCCCTGTGATTGGGGGGACAGGCGAACAGGTCAGACAAGGGCATAAGAACCTACTTGGCAGAAATCCAAAGGAATGAGGTGTAGGAGTCATGGAAAATCTTACAAGTGCACCAGGCAATTTGGACGAACTGCCCTTCAATGACATGGCAGCTCACTATGTTGACCATGTAGAGAAGTGAATACGCATATTAAGTCCTTTCCTTTTTTGGGGATGGTGACAAGGGTGTTTGGGCCATACCTGGTAGTGCTCAAGGTTTCCTCCTGGCAGGCTCAGGGAATGCTATGGGATGCAACCCACGTTAGCCACTGAGCAAGGCAAACACTCTACTCCTTGTGCTATCACTCTGGCTACTAGGGCTTTTCTTATATGGCAAAATGTCAATTTTTTCCCTTTCTTGGGGGGTATGGCACAATACCCAATGGTGTTCAGCACTTACTCCTGGTTACTCAGGACTCACTCCTGGTGGTGCTCAGGATACTATATGGGATGCTAGGGATCGAACCCAGGTTGGTTGTTTGCAAGGCAAACACACTCCCCACTGTGCCATTGCTCTACTCCCCTGGAGTTTGACTGCATGGCAAAAAAGGCCATCACACAAAAGCCACAGAGATACATAGACAACACAAGAGGAACCCTGTTTTGTGCCCAATTCAGCTGTCGAGGGTAATTAAGTTGCAGCAATGAGCTCCTCAAGGCGATTCGGCCAGTTACCTTGTTTTCTTCCAAGTTCCTTGTCAGCTTTTCTTCCAGATCCTTGGTCTCTTCTGAGCTCTGCAGTTTTTTCTGCTCGTAACTGTTGCAGGCTTCCTGCAGCTGCTGCTGCAGAATGTAGTACTCCTTTTCAAGCTGTGAAATTTCTCCCTAAGTGTCAAGGACAGAGTCACCAATGAAAGGCAGTTTGTTGATGGGCCTCTGTCTTAAATAACTCTCTTAAATAAAGCCTAAACTCTGCCATCCTATCAAAAGCTCACTATTCTGGGACTGGAGTAACAGTACAGTGGGGACGGCGTTTGCCTTGTACGCGTCCAACACGGGTCAGTCCCCAGAACCCTGTATGTTTCTTTGAAACCAATAGGCGTGATTCCTGAATGCAGATTCAGGATGCTAGATGTGGCCCAAAAACCCAAACCAAACTAACAAAGAGTTCACTATTATACCTTTTGCTACTTGAAAATGGAGTCTCTTCTTCTAACATAGTCTGTACAAGCTGCATTATTTATCCCTCCTTTCCCCTTTTAGTTTTTGGGCCACACCCAGTGATTCCCAGGGGTTACTCCTGGCTATACGCTCAGAAATCGCTCCTGACCATATGGGTCGTTGAGGAATTGAACTGCAGTCTGTCCTAGGTCAGTCATGTGCAAGGAAAATGCCCTACGGCTGCGCCACGGCTCTGGCTCCCCCCCCCTTTTGATATTTTGTTTTATTTCTTTAGCTTTTCCTCTTTACACAAGCTGTTGGTCTTTGGAAAGTTCCATATCCAAATAGCCTTCCTGAATTCTTTTTTTTTTTTCCCATTCTGGGCCACACCCTGCAGGCTCAGGGGACCATATGGGTTGCCAGAATTCAAACCATTGTCTGTCCTGGATCTGCTGCTTGAAAGGCCATGCCCTACTGCTGTGCTATCTCTCCAGCCCCTTTTATTCTTTTGAAATGCTGGGATCAAGTTAAATAAAGGTCTACTCACTGCTGATCAATGCAGCCCGTCAACTCTCACATAATGGTTCGGATATCATTTGTTTTTGGTATTTTTTTTTTGGCTACACCTGGTGGTGCATTCCTGACTCTAAGTTCAAAAATCACTCTTGATGTGCACAAGGGACCATATGGGACACCAAGGATTGACCATGTGTTAGTTGCATGCAAGGCAAATGCCCTCACTGCTGTACTCCAGCCTGGCAACCGTCAAATTTAATATATTATTTAGGATATCTGTTCACTTTTTTTGGGGAGGGGTGTTTGTGTGTCTTTGGGCCATATCCTGTTCTACCTGGGTCCCTGCAGTGCCAGGACTCTGAACTCAGCCCTCCTGCTGCAAATAAACAGAGGCTTTTGATATGAAAAATGCCAGCATTGTGAGAACATCCATCTAAGTCAAGAACAGAATTTGGATTTGACTGAAGACATTTTCAGCAACTAGAGTTGATCGAATTAACTATTAATATCTATTAATGTTGAATGGTGACTATATTGATATTCCGACCGAATTATCCATTAAGTGCTGAGTCTTTGCAATACATTCCACATTATTCATGTGAAGACACTGTTTATAAATGAAGTCTCATTTATACAGTTGAAATAGTAAAACCATCATCCTTTGAAATAAATGAGCTATGAAGAAAATTGCCTCCCCAAATTCCAATGTTTTTATTGACTTTTGTTGTACTCGAATGCTTATTCCAAATGTTTTTATACAGAATTAGTAGGCTCCAAATAAATTTTACCCTGTCATTTCTACCAAGCTAATAAAAAGTTAGTCAAACAAATAGTTAATTTGATTTTCACTTTTGGGGTGCCAGGGGGTCGAACCTTGGTCCATCCTAGGTCAGCACGTGCAAGGCAAACGCCCTACTGCTTGTGCCACAAACCCAGACCCTCTTTTTTTTCTTTCTTTTCTTTTTTTGGGCCAAAGCTTGTGATGCTCAGGGGTTATTCCTGGCTATGCGCTCATAAATCGCTAATGGCTTGGGGAACCATATGGGACACTGGGGAATCTGTAGCTCGGCCTGGGTCAGATGCATTCAAGGCAAGCACCTATCGCTGCGCTACTAGTCTGGCCGCTCTTTTTTGGCTTTAAGCTCATATCTTTAAAGTGGAGTGCTGGAAAAATAGAGCAGGGAGGGTGTTTGCCTCACATGCAGACGACCTGGGTTCAATCCCCGTCATCTCATATGGTCCCTGAGACTGTAAGGAGTGATTTCTGAACTTCTGAATATTACTGGGTATAGCTTCCCCCCAAAACAAAGTAAAGCAGTAAGCTTTTATTAAACAAAATTTACACAGAAAGGTGTGTGTGTGTGTGGGAGAAAGGAGTTCAAGAAGGAACATGAGCTTGAGTAAGCAGAAGACAGGAAAAGTAAAAATGCAAAAAATAAAAATAACCAAATCCCCAAGAGACAGAGGGATGAGCTCGAGGGAGCCAGCCACCTTTTCAAATGGAAACTCACCAGTTTGGCCTCAAAGGGGCTGAAGGGCTCAGTGTTGATTTCTTGATCCACCAGAAGCAAAGACACCTGCGGGACAAAACACACCATGTCCAGTTGTACCCGAGAAACAATTCCATCCCCAAAGGACATTAACCAATCTGTCCCTGGGCCTGAGGGTCAGTACAGCAGAAAGGGTGCTTATTTACAAGTGGCTGACCCTGGGTTCGATCCCCGGCACTGCAAAGGGTCTGCCAGGACTGATTCCTGAAAGCAGAGCCAGGAGTAACTCCTGAGCACTGCCAGGTGTGTCTTACTCCGCCCCCAAAAGCTACAATACTATTGATTCTAGGAGGGGCAATTTAGATAAGACCTTCTGGTTTCCTAGAAACCTTTATATGAGTGAAGCAACAGAAATGAAAAACCTCTGGCATCGCTCCCCAGTCAAGTGTCGTGGGAAGCAAAGGGGAACCCCGAGGGTTTTCAGGGAAGTCTCTCCTCATGGTGTCAACACCAGAGTGACCCAAGGGGCTCATCCTGGTGAGGAAAGGTCTGTGTGTGTCTGGCCTTCCACTCCATCAAGTGGCAGGAGAAACTGGGGTGACAGCCCTGATCTCTCCTGTTTTCCTTTCTCTTGTGAACTCCCTGCAGGATGCACATGTCCTCTTCCTTCTCAGCACACCCAAGCTCAATCTTTAGGGTAGGCACCCTAAGTTGGAGGACCCCAGAGAACACAGGGCTAAGGCCAGTGTGGTGCCATCTTTCAGGGCTGGCCAAGGTATCCTTTTCCTCACGCACTTCTAACCCTTACGAGATGTTCTGGCTCCCTCTGCTGCCCGCACTGTCTCAGCTGAGTCAAAACTGGAGCCAGGAGAAAAGGATCCAAAGACTCTTAAGGGGCTGGAGCAATAGCACCCCCTAGTGTTCCCTGAGCACCACAAGAGTGATTTCGAGTGTAGCAGCCAGAGTAACACCTGAACACCAGCAGGTTGGCCCTCAAACAAAGAACAGACACTTAAAAAAAAAAAAAAAGGAATCACCTGAATGGCAGCCACTTTTGTGGGTGGAAAATCTGCTTCTTGGCACTGGCTGGCCGACTCTTCCATGATGCGTGGAGGCATGGCCGGTTTTGCCAAGATCTGTATCTTGCAGGCTGTCTTGTCAGCAGGGACTCCCTGGGCACTCAGTGGGGGACCCTCTACACAGGGCGCAGCTGTCTCCTCTGCTGCGGCGCTGGCCACGAACATGGGGACCACGGGCACGGGCCTGGGCATGGTGTACTCGGTGGGAACTGCCCCTGCCACGGGGGCGCACACACTGGCATAGGTGGGCATGCTGGTGATCACGTTGATGTAAGTGGGGGGCGTCTGGGCAATGCCGAAGCCCCGGACGGGGACATAGGCGCAGTAGCCCGAGACCACCTGGGGTTGTGCCCAGTAGGTGGGTGCCACGGCCTCAGATGCCTTAACTGGAGAAGGGCAGGAGACACACTGGAGACCTGCGTCTTTGGCACTGGGCAAGGGGGACTCAGGAGTGACCCCAGCTTTGGGGGGTGCAGCCTCGGGGAGTGATCCAGAGGCAGGACCTGATGTAGCTTTTGGGGATTTGGGCTTCGGAGCCACTTCAGATGCTGGCTTGGGGGGACTCGCATTGGCAGGTGCTGCTCTGGGCAGCTCAACGGCAGCTGGGGCCGTGGGCTTGACATCGGGTTTGAATTCCCGAGCGGCTGGATTAAGGGGGAGCTTGGCCCTCAGATACTCCCCGGACTTGGCTGTGATCTCCTCGACTTTCACCTTGATGTTCCTCCTCTTTCGCTTCTTCTTGAGGCGGGATGCGACTTTCTTCAGTGCGATGCAGTTGTCGATGAGCACGAAGCGTGGGCAGGCCAGGAGAAAGGCCTTGAGGCCGCCTGCCTTCTCCAGGATCTGCCGGGTCTCCTCAGGGAAAAACTCATATTCCTCGGAGAACATCTTGTTGCTCATGTCCAGGGGGCCGTGCTCCTCCAGCATCTGAGAAAAGTAGCTGGGAAAAGGGGACATTTAGGAGTCAGAAAAGGATGCACTGCGATGGAGCTTCTGGAACCCAAAACTCTCAACAGAACAGGATTTCCTAATGCTCCTTAATAAAACCAAGATGGGGGGGGGGCACAGAGCGCTAGCACAGTGGGGAGGGCGTTTGCCTTGCACACAGCTGACCTGGGTTTGATCCTCAGCACACCACTGGGTCCCCAGAGCCTGCCACGAGTAACCTGCGTGCCACAGGCGTGGCCCCAAACAAATAACATCGCTTTTGGGTGTGTTTGGGGGCCACACCCAGCAAAGCTCAGGGCTGACTCCTTTCTAGCTCTGAGTCAGGCTACTTGTTTGTTTTTTTCCTTGGGTTTTTCGGTCACACTCAGCAGCACTCAGGGGACCATATGGGAACACAGAATTCAAACCACTGTCATTCTGCATGCAAAGCAAAAGCACAACCTCCATGCTATCTCTATGGCCCCGAGTCAGGTTATTTGTGATCAGTGAGACCGTATCACTACCATCACGTAATCACAGCACCTTGGATTTAAGTAACATGGAATCAAAGTGGGGTCACCCATGGTTGGTGCATGCAAAGCAAACACCCTACCACTTTGCTATTGCTCCGGCCCCAAGAAAGATCATACAAAGAAAACTAAGGACGATGCCATGCCACCAGGCTGAACTCAGGAAGATAAAGTAATAATAAAGGATGAAGGAAATGTTTTCTCAGATGTCTTAACTAGTTTTCAAATTAAAGTGAGGTTTTTGCTGTTTTATTTTTATTTATTTTTTGGTTTTTGGGCCACAGCTGATGACACTCAGAGGTTACTCCTTGCTATGGACTCAGAAATCGCTCCTGGCTTGGGGGACCATATGGGACGCCGGAGGATTGAACCATGGCCTGTCCGAGGTTAGCGTGTGCAAGGGAAATGCCTTACCACTTCCGGCACCACTCTGGCCCCTCTGCTATTGTTTTTGGGCATTCCTATTGTGGTCAGGGCTTACACCTGGCTGACTCAGGCTCTGGCTCCTCACATTAAATTTCTTGAGCCTACTTTTATAAGTGAAGTAGAAAAAAACTTTAATTGTTTCAACATTTCATCATTAGGACACTACACTCAATTGCTAAGAAGCCTCGATTAACTTTGTGTACAACATGACCAAAAGCAATCAAACTGCTTTTCTCTCCGGGGTGGTAAGTCAATCAATGACTCCATTTAACAAAGACGGATGAACAGAAAAAATTGAAACTCTTTGGCTGTTTCAAATGACATGGTGGGAGAGTGGAAACACTCACTCATACAGAGTCGAACATTTCTGCTTTGGGTTGATGTCCCAGAGTTTCTTGTTGCGGACGACATATTCGCCGCTGTTCTGCTGCTCATACAGGGCTTCGAATTCTTCCACGTCCTGCCGGAGATGCTCAGGGATCACAAATGGGCCTGAAGAACTGGCAGTGGATCTGCGGGTTAAAACAAAGCCGATCTAGTGATTAGTAACATTCTAGGCACACCCAATTTCAAGAATAAGAAGCCATGATGGAATCCCACTTAGCTGGAAGGAAAGACAGACTTGTGTCATCAGCTGAGATGGAGACCTTCAGGCTGAATAAAGTGACGCTGAGGGAGAGGGACCTGAGGGAGAGGGACCGACAGAGTGGCCTGGCTCATATCTAAAGAAAGAAGCGTGGCGTAGCAGGGGAATGATTAACAGGGAAAGAAATGAAGAGCAGGAGAAATGATTCCAAATAGGAAGAGTCCTTTGTGCGTTCGCCCAGGAAAGGCCCTTGCTCTGCCTCCATGCCACATTCTGACCTGGCTAGGGTGCCAATCATGGATCCTTAGAAGACACAAGCCAAGCCAGAGAGAGATAAGATAAGCAATGTCAGCAAGGCCAACTGAGGCACAGGTAACATAGAAAAGGCAGGACAAATGTGATTTTAAAGCACAAGAAGTGAATTCCACCAAGTTCCAAACACTTGCAAATGAAACATTTAGGGCTGTAATGATAACACAGTGGGATGGTGTTTGCCCAGCACGCAGCCGACTCAGATTTGATCTCAGAGGTCACATAGGGTCCCTTGAACCTGCCAGAGATTCATTTCTGAGCAAAGAATCAGGGTCACCCAAGTACCACTGGGGATGGCCCCAAAACAAAGTAAAATTTAACCAAATATTCATTATCACGCACTACTATTTTATGTAGATCTTCCTTGGTTTTCCACATTTCCCTACCATGGTTTTCCTACCACATCCCTCCCTTAAGCCCTTGTTTTTTCTAGTCCCTCCCCCACTTATCTTATGTAGTGGCCTCCCCTACCTGATTGGCAATGATGATTCTACGACTATCTGGGGATCCCAGAGTCCCTAGTTGATAAATACTGATAAAACTAACTTTCTGTAATAATAATAAAAACAGAAAAAGTACTACTTACTTATGGTCTTCGCCAGAGGTGACAGCATCGTTATTTGTTGTGACTGAAGCTGTTCCAGATCCAACTAACTTGGGCTGGTTTTAAAAAAAATAAAAACAGCAAACATGACCATGATTTTCTACCCTGAAATAATGCTCATAGAAACGTGTACAGAACGTTTAGACATATCTAAGATTTCTTGTGACTCTGAACTGATAAAAATAGAAATTTTTATAGCCAAGAATAGACCCAGATGAATACTGAGTCACTTCTGGTGCTTTAAAAATATTTTTAATAACTCTCAGTTTGAATTTACTTTTTTCTTCTTTTCAATTTAATTTTTTTAGGTCCTGGCGGCGTTAGGTTACTCCTGGCCCTGTGCTTAGAAATCACTCCCGGCAGGCTCAGGGCACTTTTGGGGATGCTGGAGATGGAACCCAGGTTTGTTCCAGGTCGGTGTGCAAGGACAACCCCCAACACTGTGTTATCGCTCTGGCTCCTTTTTTATGTTTGAGCAGCATCTGGCAATGCTCTTCTTGCCAGTGCTCAGATGATCATTTAGGGAAGAACCTAAAAATCCTGCCTACTGTATGTACCATCACTCTTGGCATCTGACTTTCCATGTCAGACATCTAATCAAAGATCAAAATGAACAGTTTTATGAGAACATAGGTGATACTTCCGTATTCTGAATATCTCTTCAGTTTCTTGTCAGTTCTTATCTGATCTCTGATTTCTGAGTCCTGCAAACCTATAATTTCTAAGGGGCTCAGGAGAAGAGGGAAGGGACCCTATTACTTAAGAGCTTCTGTCAAATTTAGATAGTAAACACTTGATCAACAAAAATGATGTCGATCAAATCAGCCCAATACTAGCCAAGTTCTTCTGTTTTGTTACTACATATGGTGCCCTGGGCACTACACCAAGAGTGATTGCTGGGGCCGGGGGGTGGCGCTAGAGGTAAGGTGCCTGCCTTGCCTGCGCTAACCTTGGATGGACCTCGGTTTGATCCCACAGTGTCCCATATGGTCCCCCAAGCCAGGAGCGACTTCTGAGCACATAGCCAGGAGTAACCCCTGAGCGTCACCGGGTATGACCCAAAAACGAAAAAAAAAAAAAAAAGAGTGATTGCTGAGGGCAGAGCCAGGGGTAAGCCCTGAGCACCACCAGGCCATCCTCCTCCATGATAAAATTAATATACACAGGAGAGGAAAGATAATACAGTACAGTAGGTAGAGCATTACCCTTAAACACAGCCCACCTTGGTTAGATCCCTGCATCCCACAGGACTCTCTGAATCCTACCAGGTGTGATTTCTGAATGTAAGTCCAGGAGTAACCCGAGTACCACTGTACCCATCCCAATATTAATCCCAATATTAATATATACAGAAAGTACCTGTACCTTTAAATCTTTCGGCTTCTTTTTCTTGCCTTTGTTTTTTGGCTTGGGAGTGCTCAGCTAAAAAACAGGGGAAAGAGGAAAGTTAAGAAATATTCAAATAGCATCAGTGAAGTTATCAGTAAAGATATCAATCAGATTGGCTTAAGTTATATGTATATAACCTTTTAATAAGCATATAACTATATGTAACCATATGTAGCACATCAGCCATAATGTGACTGTATTTACAATGGAAAAAAAGAAAAAATTTAATGAAGTCCAACGAGGAAACTCAATTAAAACTGTACAGGCATTTTAAACTCACTTCCAATGAAGTTTATGGTACCTCAAATAATAAGGCTTATAAAATAATTCTAGTTATGTGCTATAAGCATTATTTTCAGGCGGTGCTCAGGGATTATTCCTGGCTTTGTGCTCAGGACTCATCCCGGCAGGCATGGGGGAATTCTCTGGGATGGCAGGGATTAAACTTGGTTTGGCTGCAAGCAAGGAAAATATCCTCCCAGCTGTGCTTCTATCACTCAGACCTCCACGCTTAGCATTTTTGTATGTCTTTAATTAAAGCCAAATAAGAAGAGTCTGTGTATGAGGCTAAACTGAGGCACAAAAGTAGACTCTAGAGAAGAAGCATTTATGTCCTTGCTAGGTGTATTAGCTGTTTATAAATAGCATTAAGATAAAGTTTTAGAGATAGCATGGAGATAGGGCGTTTGCCTAGCATGCAGAAAAACAATGGTTTGAATCTCAGCGTCCCATATGATCCTCTGAGCCTGCCAGGAGCGATTTTTTAGCGTAGAGCCATGAGTGTTTGCTCTGCTGGGTGTGACCAAAACCAAAAAAAAAAGTTTGCAATCATCTAGGCAATGGTCCTCAAACTACGGCCCGAGGGCCACATACTGTATTTATTCCCATTTTGTTTCTTCACTTCTAAATAAGATATATGCAGTGTGCATAGAAATTTGTTCATAATTTGTTTTTACTATAATCTGGCCCTCCAACAGTCTGAAGGACAGTGAACTGGCCCCCTGGTTTTAAAAGTTTGAGGACCCCTGAATTCTAGAGAGCTTCAACGGTAAGCAAGGAAATGACTCAGGGACTCCTTTTCCAATTTCTAAGATATTATAAATTTATTAGCTGGAAAATTTTGGGAACATTTGTTTCCCCTTAACCTCAGTGTGTGTGTGTGTGTGTGTGTGTGTGTGTGTGTGTGTGCGCTATTGCAATAATTCCAAAAAAAAAAATAAAATAAAATAAAATAAAAGGAAGAAAAAAAGATAAAAAGATTAGGGTTAATTTTTCAAATAAAACAGTACTCATTATTCCAAATTTGATTCGGAATACTCCCCTGGGGAAATAAAAAGGTTGGTCTGGTAAAGCCAAAGAATAGTACAGCAGGGAAGAGATTTGCCTTGAATGCAGCAGACCTGGGTTGGATCCCTGGCATTCCATAAAATCCCTTGAGCCTCCCAGGAGTTTTTCTGAGTACAGAACCTGGAGTAACCCCTGAGCACTGCTGGACATGGCCCAGAAAACAAAAGAAAAACACTGCTCTGGGTAAGACTACATTCTGCAAACACAAATTACAAGGTGACACTTGGTGTGACCAAGCAACTTACCGGAACCTCCCCACTGTCATGTTTCCTCAGCACGGTACAGCGACTGTCTGTTGGAAGAGACACAGGGCTTGGTGAGAAAACGAGTTTTGGATATATACTTCACCAACAAATAAATAAAAACATTGCAGAAAACCACCCCAGGTGCTAGAAACACCTTCTACATTCTATATTTGATCTATTGATCTGGGGATCGCACCTGGGTAAGCCATGTGCAAGACAAACCTCTCTACATGATGTCCACTCTGGCTCACCAAATTATCAGTATTCTCAATCCCTAAGTTTCCCAAATAAACCAGTTATACCTTAATACTTTTCTCTGTGTGTATGTGTGTGTGTGTGTGTGTGCGCGCGCGCGTGCATGTGCCGTGTGCAAAGCAAATCCCTCTCCACTATGCTATTGCTTTGGCCCAACATTTGTTAAGTAAATGAAAACACCAAGTCCTCACTTCCCAGATCTTCCCATCAGCAGATGAAAGTGCTAAAATACAGATCACATACCCATTACATCAAAGAATTCGTCCAGAGCACTCTGCAATGCCGGGAATTTTTCCCTGTTTTCCTCCAGGAGCCATATCAGAAATCTTGCCTCCTCTGAGGACGATGGCTCAAAGAAATAATCCAGCTGCTTGCCTTCAATGGAAGCCAGTTTATGGCCATACATCTCATTCCAGAGAAAAGTCATGATGCTGAAATCAATATCCTTCAGAGATGCTCCGTATCGTAAAAGAAAAGGTCCTGTGGCATCAAGGCCTGAAAGAAACACAAAACCCAGATGAGATGGGAAAGTGTGAAAGTACATGGTTGGCTGCTGAAAGGATTTCCTTCAGCCTACTGCTGTGGATGCAGGGAGGAAGGGCCTCTCATGCATTCACTGCTGGTGGCAATGCAGACTGGTGGCACAAGTGGTAAGGCGTCTGCCTTGCCCATGGTAGCCTAGGATGGACCGCAATTAGATTCCCCCAGTGTCCTGTCTGGTCCCTGAAGCAAGGAATGATCTCTGAGTGCAAAGCCAGTGTCAGCGGGTGTGGTTCCCATCCCCCCCCCAAAAAAAAAGCTAAAAAGTGAGCTCCCACTTGATACAGCAAATCTGCTCCTAGGAATATATCATAGGATCTCAAAAACACAAGGCAGAAAAGCCCTGTTCGCTCCTATGTTCATTAATGGAAGCAATATTTACAATAGCCAGAATCTGAAAATAACCCAAGATCCTAAATAGACAAGTGAATAAAGAAACTGGTATATCTACACAATGGAATACTATGCAACTGTTAGGAAAAAATAAGTTGTGAATTTTTTTTTTGAAGTTGTGAAATTTGCTTAGACACAAATGAATATGGGAAGTATGATGTTGAGTCATGAGTCCCATCGAGGTATGGGATGTAAGAAAAATATGATAGTATGGCACATTAATATCCAGAGACAGTAGGGACGAGGGTAATGGTAAAAAGCTTGCCACAAAGAGAGAGTGCAGTGAGGGTACAGAAGGGAGCACTAGGACAGGAGAGTTGGGAATGATCACTCTGGAAATAAACTGCGTGCTGAAAGAAGATAAAGTGACATGCATGTTACTTCTTCATTAGGTATAAACCTAAGTGTCTAAAAGTGGTCGGTGGGAAAGAGAGATGTATGCTTCAGAGACAGGAGGGGCAGGGACAGCAGGAGGGAATCTGGGTCATTGGGGTGGGAAATATGCCCTTGTGAAGGGTGCTGGACATGTTAGGACTGAAACACAACCATGAACAACCCTAAAACTATGTATCTCATGGTGATGGCAAATAAAGTATTTAAGCAAACACCCTTCACCCCCCGCAGCTTGGATTCTATCAAAGGACAAATCCCACCTCCTACTGGGCAGGAAGTCTCACATGTTCACCTAAATATACCAGGACCAGGGTTGGGTGCTCCTGCCCAGGTAGTGTGAAAACAAGGGTACTTTCCCTCCATCTCCCGGAGCCAATTAAAGTGAGAACTAACTTTAATTCACTTAACCAACTGACTTAGGACAGTCCTGGCCATGTGATCACCGAAGAGTCCTTTTTCAGGCCCAGAACGTCTCAAGGGGCCACTTACCACGGTCAACCAGCAACTCTGGTACCACCTCTGTGATAAACTTGTTTTAGTCGAGGCAAAGTGAGGTAGCACCAGGATGCACTCAAGAATCACTCCTGGTAGGCTCAGGGGAACCATATGGGATGCCAGGGACTGAATCCAGGTAGGCTGTGTAGAAGGCAAACAGCCTCCCTACTATATTATTGCTCCAGCCATCCTGTTTTATTGGGGGAGGGCCACACCCACTCATGTTTAGGGGCAACTCCTGGCTCTGCACTGAGAAATCACTCCTGGTAAGCTCGAGGGATCAATCATATGGGATTCTGGGGACCAATACTTGGTTCAGCCATGTGCAAAGCAAACACCCTACCCACTGCATAATCTCTCTGCCCCCCCATTTTCTTTAAGGAATTTAAAAATTTCAAAATCCCAGTTATCCAGCCAGCAAGGGCGCCAGTTTCCCACATGGTTCCTTACGCATTGTCAGGAGTCATCCCTGAACACTATACCAGGGGTGGCTGCAAAACCACAACCCCACAAAAATAAACCCCATTTCTCTAGAATTAAGTGATATACCAAAGCCATTGAGCTTCTGGATCCAGGTCCCAAGTTTTGGCTCCACTTCTTTGAGTTCACTCAACACATGCACAAAGATTCTCGTCTTCACACGGTTATTTTTCTCAATCAAGAAGTGAATGACATAGTCGACGGCTTCCTTGACGAAGTTGCGGCTGGAGAAGCAAGTGGTGTAGTCCTCAGTGGTCAGCACCTTCCAGGACAGCAGCTCCTTGAGAAGCTTGGTGGGGTTCAGGACGCCGGATTTGATCTTGTCCGAGTACTGCCTGATGCACTGCAGGATCCTGTCATCCAGGCACTGGCATTTCTGGGCTGCTTCTGTGGGCAAGGAACAGCCAGTGATCATGAAAGGCAGAAAAAGGGCCATGCCCCAAGGTACTAAATCAGAAATAGATACAGGAACATTAGAAAACAAAGCCTGGGTGCCAGAGAGAGAGCACAGCGGTAGGGTGTTTGCCTTAGATGCTGAAGGACGGTGGTTCGAATTCCGGTATCCCGTACGGTCCCCTGAGCCTGCTGGGGGCAATTTCTGAGCGTAGAGCCAGGAATAGCCCGAGTGCTATCGGGTGACCCAAAAACCGAAAACCAAAAAAAGAAAAGAAAAGAAAAGAAAAGAAAAGAAAAGAAAAGAAAGAAAGAAAGAAAACAAAGCCTGGTGCCGGAGTGAGAGCATGGAGGCAGGGCATTTGTGCTGCATGCAGAAAGGCAATGGTTCAATTTCCAGCATCCCATATGGTTCCTGAGCATGCCAGGAGCAATTTCTGAGCATAGAGCCAGGAGGAAACCCTGGCTGGGTGAGACCCTCCCACCCAAAAAAAGCCTGGTGTGACATGATGCTTGGTTATTTTTGGTCAAGGGACAAGAAACATAAATATACATATATAAATGTGGATAAATATGTATATAATAGAAATATGGGGACCGGAGATAATGGCACAGCAGCCTTTGCCTTGCAAGCCGCCGATCCAGGACCAAAGGTGGTTGGTTCGAATCCCGGTGTCCCATATGGTCCATGGTCCCCTGTGCCTGCCAGGAGCTATTTCTGAGCAGACAGCCAGGAGTAACCCCTGAGCACCGCCCGGTGTGGCCCAAAAACCAAAAAAAAAAAAAGAAAGAAAGAAAAAGAAATATGGAACAAGCTCAATTACATCACACACAAGGGCCTTTTATCTCACCTCACAATCATGCAACATCTAAAATTAAGATAGATTTCTCCAGCAATCTGAAACCAGTCGTGTCAACTAACTTTTATATTTAATATATATTTTTAAAATATATTCCACATGTAAGGTAGAGGGATTATGAATTCAATATGAACAAGTGTTTGGTGGCTACTGCTGTTATTCACGATATTGTGCGATTTCCAGCTGTACATATATGGAATCACAAATGCAAAGCTGGAAAAGGCTCAGATTTTCAACTTCCCACTCTCAGAACTCATTGCCAGTCTTTAATTTTTCAGTTTTTAAGCTGAAATCACCCTGAGATGCACCGTTATTAAAGTTGGTGATCGTTGAGCTTTTGCTCTATGTTCAGTACCCATCCCTTGACCAGCGTTCAATACTTGCCACCAGTGTGCCGAAGTTTCCCTCCCACCTCCAGCCTGCCTCTAGGACAGCCATGTTTCCCCTCTCTATTCCTTTTTTCCCTGAGGCACTGTTGTTTCTTATATTGTCACTGAAGGGATGTATGTATCATGCCTGTCATGTTCCTTCTTTCCAGCACCCAATTCTATTTGATGACAAACATGATTGTGATTAGGTTTCAGCCTCCCACCCCCACCTGTACTCTAGACAGGCGCGGTCTCGGTCCTTCCTTGGCTAGCGCTTTCAAGGCAGACACCTTACCTCTAGCGCCGCCTTTCCGGTCCCATCAGCACCCAATGCTTATCTGGAGTAATCACAGTCATTGTGGTCCCTTCTATGCCTACCTTTCCAAGCTTGCCAAGTTAAAATAAAAAATATTTGTTGGAAAATATTTTGGTAGTATATTACTATCAATGATTTGTGAAACACTACAGGAATGTTAGATGAAAAATAGCAAGAGGAAAGAGCTTCCTTGCATAACAAAAAAGCGAGGGAAATTTCCAGTGTACTATGTCATTATGTGTCCAGAAAGTGTTAAAAAAATTCACAAGGAGGATTCCCATTTGAACCAGGGAGTGAAAAGCAGATGAATCTAACCGAGAAGGCTTGCGAACTCCAGAGCAGCTTCTGTATCTGATCCTGGCTTTATTAGTTCACATAATCCGAAACTCATTTGAAGTTAAAATGTTTGAAACATTAAATTCCCAAGCTAGTTTACAGAGCCCTATCACTATCTAATAATCATGTTAGACATTATAACTTCATGGTGATGGTGTTATCAGTTAACTCAAGCCTAATCAAGTCACTACAATGTCCCAGGAAGAGGAACGTGTTTTCGTTTATTGTGGCCATAACCTGGTTCTCATCATGTCCACCTCCACCTACCTTTCTTCTGCTCTTCCTGTTTGGGGGGATTCCTTTCCCGCAGATCCTCTTCCAATCGCTCCTGGGCTAATTTCTTTGCTTCCTTCTTCTGGATCTTTCTCTTCAGCTTTTTTTCTTCTTTCAGTTTTAACTTCTCCACGCTAATGAACATTTTCAGTTAGTCATCATTTGCTTTGGTTTAAAACCCAATTCACTAATTAGCTTTCTCAAGTAGTTTACAGAAATAACTCTCAATATAACTGGGCCTGTATCTTCTGCTTAGTATCAAAATCTGATAGTACAGCAAATGACTTGCAGGGATGATAACCTAGATTCAATACCTGGCATCACACATGTACAAAAATAATAATAAAAAGAAGGAATATATGACACAGGCTATTAAAAATGAACATATATTACCAGTGACTTAGTCTAACTAAGGGTACTTGTTTTATAAAAATAAGATTCATACTAATTAACAATGTCCCATACAGATGTTATTCTTTTTTTTTTTTTTTTTTTTTTTTGTGGTTTTTGGGTCACACCCGGCAGTGCTCAGGGGTTATTCCTGGCTCCAGGCTCAGAAATCGCTCCTGGCAGGCACAGGGGACCATATGGGACGCCGGGATTAGAACCGATGACCTCCTGCATGAAAGGCAAACATCTCACCTCCATGCTATCTCTCCGGCCCACAGATGTTATTCTTATGCCTGTACATTATTCCTTAGGATAATCAGAAATACTGAAAACTGTTCCAGGGACTTAAAGGAATAATATGCGGGGCCGGCGAGGTGGCGCTAGAGGTAAGGTGTCTGCCTTGCAAGCGCTAGCCAAGGATCAGGACCGCGGTTCGATCCCCCGGTGTCCCATATGGTCCCCCCAAGCCAGGGGCAATTTCTGAGTGCTTAGCCAGGAGTAACCCCTGAGCATCAAACGGGTGTGGCCGAAAAACCAAAAAAAAAAAAAAAAAAAAAAAAAAAAAAAAAAGGAATAATATGCACATTTCCCATGCCAGAGGACTGGGTTAGATTCTCAGTACCATTTAGTCCTGGGGGTGCCAAGAGTAAATTCCCAGGGGCTGAAGTGGGAGGGTAGGGGAAGGGCATTTGCCTTGCAAGTGGCTGACTCAGGTTCCTCCCCAACATCCCACAGGATCCCAAAGCCTGCCAGGAATAATTTCTGAGCACAGAGCCAGGAGTCACCCCTGAGTACTGCCAGGTGTGACCCCAAACGAACCAAAAAAATAGTGTGGGCCTTGGGCCTGAGAGATAGCACAGCGGTAAGCCATTTGCATTGCATGGAGCTGATCCAGGATGGATGGAATTTCGAATCCCAGCACCCCATATGGTCCTGTGTGCCAGGAGTGATTCCCCACTCAAAAAATGTGGGCCTTAAGAGCAAAACCAGGAGTAACCTGAGCATCACTGTTAAATCTCTCACCCCAAAAGAAGAAACCATAAAAATTATGCTGCAAGGTAATATGGTTCTCTCTCTAACAAAATTTCACAGCGTCAAGCATCATAATATTACCTTTAAATTCAATCTGTCAGTCACACTTGAGAATTTAACCATGCTTAAACTAATTCTCTTTAAATTTTAAATGCCCATGGAATGTATTTCAAAACCATTTATTCAAACTATGTACAGTTTGAAAAGAAATTCAGAATAACTGTTTATAGAGAATTATCTCTCATGAGACAACATTAGCTTATTGATATGTTTTAAAAATATCTTACCTAGAACACTTCTGCTTCAGAATAGGCTTTGGAGTACCTTTCTCTTTTACGACTTTGTGTTCAAACTTAAAAACAAAACAAAATAGAAACATCCAAAATTTGTCTCATATTCCCATGAAAATAACATAAGGCCACAAATAAAGAGCATTTCATAAACACAGTGTTCAACTGGGTAAAGAACAGCGGTAAGACAAACTTTCAGCAAAATAATTTTGCAGAAAGTGAACAAGTATGTAGGCACAATTTATGAACTTATAAAATAGTAAGCATCAGCAAATAATCAAATGAACTATAAACATTATTAAAAATAACCCTCTGTGGTTACTGGTATCTATCGAAATTCGAGGTAAGTTCTATATGAAAATGTTTATGAGGGCCCGGAGAGATAGCACAGCAGCGGTGTTTGCCTTGCAAGCAGCCGATCCAGGACCAAAGGTGGTTGGTTCGAATCCCGGTGTCCCATATGGTCCCCCGGGCCTGCCAGGAGCTATTTCTGAGCAGACAGCCAGGAGTAACCCCTAAGCAACGCTGGGTGTGGTCCAAAAACCAAAAACCAAAAACCAAAAAAAAAAAAATGTTTATGCATTTTGGTCATCAGTTCATGGACACTTACTTCACATTTAACTTCTCCGCCGCTGCTATAGATGATGATCTTGGAAATGATTCCTTCGCAGTCAGGGGTAAGACAGATTCCCTGCAGGAAGTCCTATTTCAAATAAAGAGGAATATTAGTCGCTCTTATGATCAATGCACACACGTAGATAATTTTAACCACCAGGAGGTCAAGAGAAGAATTCAAGGCTGCGAAGCCCCTTCTTATGGCTCTCTCTGGGCCTTTTGGAAATTTCTCTAAGGGGGAAAGAGCCACTGCAGAGCTGGCCATGGGATCTCTTTTGGCCAATTAGTGCCAGACTAATACCAGGTACCCTTTGTCCAAGTCACTGCTTTTAGCAACAGAGCAGGAACAGACTCTGATGTCAGCTCCCCCACGTCCAACAAGAACGGGCCCTCCATAATCCCAACTCAGAAATGCCATCGAGGGTCCACAAGAGCCCATCCTTGCCCCAACTCTGAAGATCCACCGGACAGTAAATACAACACAGAAAAGTAAAGTTCCTTATTCCAAGAAGCAACGACGTTGGGTCCTGGGTCTTCAGTGGGTCCCAATGAAAACTCAGATCCTGTTCCACATAGGGACAGCCACATGGACCTGGTTTGGATCCCAAAGACACTCGAGGGGACCTACCTTGTCGATTTTGTCATTGTAGGTGGTGGTCTTCAACTTCTTCCAACAATTCATGTGAAATTCAATCTTACAATACTGGCAGCAGCTGATCCGAATGAAGCCCTGGAGGGTTAAATGTGGGTTTTCATCAGTGTCACAGAGGTAGGACCCTTCTCTGAATTAACAGTATCAGGCACCCCCCTATAATTTCTATAGTCTTTGGCCTTTATTTTCATACTATATATTTGAGGGGGGTGTTCAGACCACACTACAGCACTCAGGGGTTACTTCTGGTTCTGCGCTCAGAATCACTTCTGACAGGTTCAGGGGATCAAATGAGATGCCTGGGACCGAACCTGGATTGATCCCACGTTAGCTGTGTGCAAAGCAAATGCCCTACCACGAGCTATTGCTCTTGCCCCTACACTACTACATCTGTGCTCAATTGGGGACCCTATGGAATGTTGGGAATTAAAACCAGATTTGCCATAAGGCAAAGGCAGAAGCCCTCCCTGCTGTTCTATTGCTCCACCCCCCCCATCAAGTACCTTTTAATGAATAAAAAAAATCTCAAGCGGGGGAAAAGAAGTTTCAAGAATCCAAGTTCATGTCCCAGTACTTCTGTAATTAACGTACCTTAAAATCAGGGTCTGATATGTAGATCTGGATTTTGGAGTATCCTCGGCACTGCTGATAGCAGCAAATAGCATCAGGTACTGGAGGGAACTTGCATTCCTCAACGAATTTTTCCAATAGCATCTAGAAGAGAAATCAACAAAACCCATACTAGAGCCTTGTTGTATCCATAAATATGATCACAATTTCAATTATCTCTTGCCATCAAATGTTTTTTTTTTAATTTTTTAGCTAAGAACAAACCACGCCAACTTTCCTGTTTTTATGAAGTCAATAAAGAAATGTTGAGAGGGAAGGGGGAGGAAAGAGCATATCAAATTTCCATCAAAATCAAAATCCTAAGTACTTGTTATAATCATAAAACCATGACTTCTACACAGCTACTGGTCTTTCTGATAGTGCCAGTTTAGTATGTTTGAGGTTTTGATTTCCATTTTTATCTTACATTTCTTTTGTTGGTTATTTTTGAGGGGGCATATCTAGAGGTGCTCAGGAGCAAGTACTGAACTGAGCCTTGGGGCAACATATGGGATGCCACAGATCGAATGCAGGCCAGCCCAATATGCTCCCTATGGTCCTTAATTTAAATTTCTTTGGAGATTGTGTGATAGATATATTTCAATGATATTGGCAGATTTCCATTCAGACACTGGAAGGCTAAGGATGTGTCAGGTGTGGCCCCAAAGATTCCTAAGTTGTGTTGGTCCCAGAACCCCACCATGAGGAAGAGCCAGTTAAAAACCAAATTGCTGGTGCTGGAATGATAGCACAGAAGAGTTGGGCATTTACCTTGCATGCAAGCTGATTGTTTTTGACATCTTCAAACACTGATTGTCTAGCAATGAGGAGGAAAGCAATTGCATCCAACACAACATGCTTAACAACACAACTATGGAGGTACCAGAGTCCTAGGTTCACACCACACCCTGGTTCTACCCTGTTCTAGGCCTTTAACCATGAGCAACTCAGTTCATCATTCCCATCTGCAAATATTAGTACACTTCACCTGTAAGGGTCAGTTTAAGGCAGGAGTGTGTGACGGAGACAAAGGGAAAATGCATGAGGTAAGGAGAGACCTGTGAGACCGTGTCTGCCAGCAGTGAGGAGGCAGCATTTGGCGGACGGCAATTTTTACCTTGATCTTTCCAGGCTTTGTCTCCTCGATCACCACATTGCTTGTGGGCCAAGTCAGAACTCCAGGGAGGCGGCAAATCAAGGTCCGGGCTCTCTGGAAGTGATCCAGAGCTTCCAGAAACCTGAGGCCAGAATGTGAAAACGAGGTTAAGATGGAACATTTTCTCTGCCTGCAGTGATGGCAACTACTGAGTTGCTAAGAAGCTACTTAAGATGCTAACTACTGCTAGTTCGAGAAACCACAACACAGAAGTGTTCCATGTGATAAATAACAATCTTTCCTATGACAAGGTGCTCTTAGTATAATTCTCTCATAGTAAGAGAAATGAGGTGTAAATTTGCCTGGACCCTGGCTTCAACAGGGAGTACAGCACAACCAGTGTGCCTAAAATGGTCAGGGCAGAGCCAGAGATAGCAGAGCAGGGTGGGCATTTATCTTGTATGCAGCCAAAGCAAGTTGGATACCCAGCATCCCAGAGGGTCCCCTGAGCATTAGCTGGAGTAACCCTTCAAAGTCCTGAGCACCTCTGTGACACAAAAACAAAACACAGACCTTATAATGTCTTAGATTTTTTATAACTTGAGGAACAGGAGTGATGGCACAGCAATAGGGCATTTGCCTTGCATGCGGCCGACACAGGACCCGAGCCTGCTGGGAGGTATTTCTGAGCAGACAGCTAGGAGTAGCCCTTGTGTACAGCCGGGCATGGCACAACACCTCCCCCTGAAAAACTTAAAGAGTTTGAATAATATAATAGCAACCAATTCCTATAGTTCACTCAATCACAATAAATAGCCGAAGGGTCAGACTGCTCTGTACCTGACTGTTCAAAAGCAGAAACGAGAAAGAAGAACACACTGGTCTAACTTTAATAATTACGATCGATGTGAAAGTGCCCGCTCCTTTCTAATTCTTAGATTTAAAAATTACTATATTATGGTTTACAAGGCTGTTCACAATACTGTTAGTTTCATTTTTCAGTTATAAAGTCTTTCAAAATTGAGTTTCAGTCATACAATGTTGCGCATTGTTAACTGGGGCACATTTCCGCCACCAATGTCCCCAATATTGAGTTTCAGGCACACAATGTTCCACAGCCCTCACCAGGGCACATTTCCCGAACAATGTCCCAGTTTCAATCCCTGTCACCTGTGTGCTTCTGGGGCAGATACTTTCCTTCTCCCTCTCACCCCTTCTTTTTTTCCCTGCAAAATTTGTACTGATGGGCTATCATGCATATCATAAAATATCCCTTCTTTGAGAGAACAACATGCAAATATGCCTGAAAGAAGATGGAAAAGAATTTCAGATAGGGTGTTCAGAGTCCCTGAGACCGAAGGGTCCCTTGAGATGCCCCAGGTTTAGAGGTCAAGCTGTGCAGGTGCAACTCACCTGTTTTTCTTCAGGTACACTTTTCCAATCCCGCAGTAGGCCAGGCAGTCAAGGCCCTCGCTGGGGTAGTGTTCGATCATCCTCTTGAACTGGTTCTCAGCCTCTGACAATTCCTTGGATGGTGAAAGTCAAACAATGACCTCGTTAGACCCAACATATTTTATCTGAAGGTTGGCTCTTTTGCAGGTTTAAAAAGAAAACACCCTATGGAACTATGACAAAGTGATATACTCTGCCATTCATTTTTTTCATAATCCCTGTTGTGTATGTAAATATTTTAGGGGATTATTATGTTACTGACCCTACCCTGATCAGTGACTGTTCCCTACCCTAGGGTGTGACCTGGCATTCGGGGTGGCAGACGCGTGCTTCTAGCTGAAGGGGAAAGACCTCATCGTCCATCCCTCCATCAGTCAACCTCTTCAGGGGCTGACTTGCAACAATCCCCTGTATCCGGACCACAAGGATACTTTAAGAACAGAATCAAATTGAGCCCAGTTCGATAAATTTTGAATGACTGGCCCTGAGCCCCTAAAACCAGACACACTTTCCTTAATATACACAGTGGGTTTGGTGTACCAGGTGAATTGTCTGATACCAGGAATCTCAATGATTTGTCATCATGCTGGGTTGGCCAATAGACGAATGCTGGCTTATAAACAGCCTCTTAGAACACAGAGTTCAGGCAGGGTGCATGTGACCAACCTAGGTTCGATTCAGAGCACCATGTGGTCTCTTGAATACCACTGGACACAGCGCTGGGGAGTCCTGAGCACCTCAAGGATTTAAGCATGTCCAAGAAGGTCCAAGGAATCCCTGGTCTGTACCCTTGGGACTGACATTGAACCACAGAACTGGTTTGCTGAGAAATGCAATCAGGCCCCCATCCCAAATGTCTGAGCATCACTTGGGAGATAAATAAACAGATAGTTAAGTGAATGCTCTTTAGTGGCAGGAAGATGGTGCTTTGCTCAAATGTCTCTTTGGCAATGTGAAGCCCTGAATGCCAGGCCTGGATCCCCTAATTTGCTGGGACAAAGGCATGTTAAGAGCCAACAAGCTCTAAGGAGATCACAGTTGGGGTTGAGCCCTGATCTGGCCAGGGAACCCCTGAGCCCAATTACACTCCAATTTTCATCCCAAAACTTAAAATCTGCAGAACTCCTAGTATAGTACTGTACTGTGTGTGCAAGTTTTCAAGGAGAGTAACTAGTGATGGCAATGACACGTTTATACGCATGTCCTGATTATATGCAGGCAGCCTGTGCTATCCAGGCCGCTACCACTCCTGACTAAACTCACTCATGGCCTGAAAGTAGACAGAGGGTTCCCACGAGTCTGCCTTTCAGGACAAATACAAACAACTATAAACAAACACAAGTCACGACCCCATGTGGCCTAAACCCTGTGGTATCACACCAGAGGTTGACATTCCCTCACATCTTTTCTGATTTCTAGCATCATTTATCACACATTTAGGACCTTGACTTGTTATAAAACCAATGTCAATTGCCAAAAATAAACTTTACCAAATAGGAACACAAACGGTATATATTTTCTTACAAAACACACCATAGACTAGCAAGAGAGAATAAAATGGAAAACCGGAAAGCTATTTTTACACATCTTCTAAAAGCAAAAACATTTTTGTTTTTTAAACTGTTTGTTTCTTTCTAGATTTCACCTACCTCAGGCTGTCCTATTCCAAGGAGAGAAATGGCCAGTCCGTAGACGACCAAGACGTAGTTGATCATGGCTAGGTTCAGTTGCTGTCAATGAAAATATTCCAGTTGAATATCATTTGGCCTGATTGTAGCAGACCACCTTTTTTAACCAGATATAAAAAGTGTGATAAAAATGCTCACAAATTTAGGGTAAATGAAAAGATAATATTGTTACATTTTAAAACTTATTGTAAAACACAGAAAATCACAGTGTCAAGGAAAACACGTGAGTGTTCAGAATGGGCGAGAGGTCTTGGTACCTTGATTTTCTGAGGGTCCAGCCCATTGAGCAGCTCGTTGAAGGCCTGAGCGGCGCTCCGGCATCTCTGGTCCAGCAGAGCTGTGTAACCGTCCTGGATGAGGCTCCTCAGCATCTTCATGATGTTTGCAAAGTCCTACAGAAACCAAAGGCCACAGAATGTAGCAAGAGGCAATGCTTGAGCGTAGCCGGGTATGGAACCAACACCAAAAGCTAACAAAGAACAAAACTTTTTTTCCTGGACAAGTTCTGGTGGGGCTTCAGGGGATTCTTTGTTTGTTTGCTTGTTTGTTTTGGGGGGGTCACACCTGGCAGCACTCAGGGTTTACTCCTGGCTCCATGATCAGAAATCACTTCTGGAAGACTCGGGGTAACATATGGCATGCCATGATTTGAACCAATGATCTTCTGCATGAAGGGCAAACGCCTTACCTCCATGCTATCTCAATCCGTCACCACTTTTATTTTTGGGCCAGAGCACAGTGAGGACGGAGGTTCGAATCCGGCATCCCAGATGGTACCCTGAGCTGCCATAAGAAAACCCTGAGCGCTGCTGGGTGTAACCCAACCCCCCAAAAAACAGTTGTTCAAGATGTTTTACATTTGTTCCCTCAGGCCAAAACTGGATACTGAAAAGGGCATAAAGTATACACATGGTACCCCTTCATTAAAAATAGTTCAAGCCAGTGTCTAAAAGTAAAGAAGAGAGAAGTAAAATGCCTACTCGAAGGCAGGCAGGGAAGAGGTTGTGTGGGAGGGGAATTGAGGCCACTGGTAGAGGGAAATATGCTCTGATAAAAGGTGGTTTTTGGGGCTGGCGAGATGGCGCTAGAGTTAAGGTGTCTGCCTTGCAAGCGCTAGCCAAGGAAGGACCAAGGTTCGATCACCCCCAAGCTAGGGGCAATTTCTGAGCGCTTAGCCAGGAATAAACCCTGAGCATCAAATGGGTGTGACCCGAAAAAAAAAAAAGGTGGGTTTTCAGGGCCGGTGAGATTGCATGGAGGTAAGGCATTGCCTTCCTTGCAGAAGGTTGGTGGTTGAATTCCAGCATCCCATCTGGTCCTCCCCGAGCCTTGCCAGGAGCAATTTCTGAGCCTGGAGCCAGGAGTAACCCTGTGCGCTGCCAGGTGTGACCCAAAAACCAAAAAAAAAAAAGGTAGTTTTCATTCTAAAACTGAGTATAATCATTATAAGAGATACTTAAATAATTTAAAAAAAACTTTGAATTTTATATGATCCAAAGTTTTTCCATTACCTGGTTTGCAGCTCTGGAAGATTTAGAAAACTGATTCTCCAAGAGGGTTTTTAAATCCATAGGTAGAGTTGTTTCTGAGTTTGAAGCACTAAAAAGGAAAAGCATTTTGTTTTAAAATTAAAGAAAAATAAGAAAAAAAAGGGTCTGTCAACATCAAGAAAAATCATTGATGAAAGATGGGTTTTCAACACACAGCAAATGAAGATTCAGGAGTTTCCAAGCAGAAACGCTACAAAATGGCAAATTTTCCCTTCATCTTACAGGCCGTGAAAATAGGGATAAAAGTTTCTATGAAGTCACAGATGGGAGGGCTTGTAGGTGCTGACAGAGACAAAACTGGTATGGTCCCAAACTTGCCAGGAGCGATTACTGAGTGAACAGCCAGGCATTAACTGGACCCCCCCCCCAAAAAAAAAACAAAAACCAAAACCAAAAACCAAAGTCAGGGGCCCGGAGAGATAGCACAGCAGCGTTTGCCTTGCAAGCAGCCGATTCAGAACCAAAGGTGGTTGGTTCGAATCCCCGTATGGTCCCCTGTGTCTGCCAGGAGCTATTTCTGAGCAGACAGCCAGGAGTAACCCCTGAGCACCATCGGGTGTGGCCCAAAAAACCAAAAAAAAAAAAAAAAAAAAAAAAAAAAAAAAAAAACAAAAAACCCAAAACCCAAAAACCAAAGTCACAGATGAAAGATGAATTAGGTGCCAAAGATAAGCTTTGGGGGGAGTTGTAGCACAGGAGGGAGGCCGTTAGCCTTGCCCATGACCAATCCTGTTTAATCCAGGCATCCTTTAGAGTCCCCAAGCCTGCCAGAAGCCATTTTTGAGCGAGGAGTAACACCGGCGAACCGCAGGTTGTGGTCCCAAAAGAAAAAACAAACCACAAGAATGAAGACTACTGCTGGGGCCAGAGCAAGTCAGTCAACTGCCATGTACACAGCAGACATGGGTTCGATCCCTGGCATCCCTGAGGGTCCCCAGAACACTGCCATTGGTGATTCTTCAGCCCTGAGTACTGCTAGTTATGATGCTCCCCCAAAGGGAAAAATAAGAAAAAAACAAACCTTTCAGAAAACACAATTAACCTAAAGATTGAATATCCCTTGACACCAAAATGATCTCCTCTGGATATACTCTTATATTTTAAAGATTTTTTTTTACTGAGACCATGGTGAACCACAGGTTCCCCAAGTTGTAATAGTTGTATTTCAGGCATATAGTGACAGTGAATTATTTAGGGTCATTCCCACCACCAGTGTTGATCTTCCTTCACCATAGTGCCCAGCATGCACCCCACACCTCCGCTCTCAGCCCCCCAAACTACCAGTTCAACAGGTCCATTTTGTGTTTAGCTTGTTATAGTCTGGATCGCTTGACTCCACAGTTGCTGACCTTGGCTTGAGTATTTAGAGCTGACCTTTTTTTTTCCACTCAATGCTCCCAAGACCACTTGGTCCCTGGGTCCCATCCACTTTTTTCTTTTCTCAATTTGTCGGAAGACATAGAAATATGAGGCAGAATAAAATGATTCAAGTTCTAAGGTTCTATGAAAAAGGCAGTAGGTCCCAAACAGAAGATATAAATAAAAGTAAAAGAAAAAAGAGGGGCAGTTGTGGCAAAGATTTTTTTTTTTGTATAGGCAGAGTAAATGTTGAGTAAAGGTGGTTGGTTCGAATCCTGAAATCCCATATGGTCCCCCGTGCCTGCCAGGAGCTATTTCTGAGCAGACAGCCAGGAGTAACCCCTGAGCACTGCCGGGTTTAGCCCAAAGACCAAAAAAAAAAAAATGTTGGGGAATTAAAAAAAGTTTTTATAGTATTTTGCAAAATACAAATATGTAAAGGTAGCTGCTACGTTAGAAAAGGAATATAAGGGGCCAGCAAGGTGGCGCTAGAGGCTAAAGTGTCTGCCTTGCAAGTTCGATCCCCGGTGTCCCTTATGGTGCCCCCAAACCAGGGCGATTTCTGAGCGCACAGTCAGGAGTAACCCCTAAGTGTCAAACAGATGTGGCCCAAAAAACTAAAAGAAAAAAATATATAAGCATCTGATTCTAGTTCCATCCTGGCAGCTCATGGTTCCATCCAAAAAACTAAAAGAAAAAAATATATAAGCAGCTGATTCTAGTTCCATCCTGGCATCTCATGGTCCCCTGAGCATCGCCAGGAGTAATACTTAAGTGCAGAGCGAAGAGTAACCCATGAACACTGTCAGGTATGGCCCTACACCAAATAAATAAACAAAAAACAGAAAATAATACAGACCTGGAGTCTGAGAGAGCACAAAGTGATGAGCGCATCTTAGCAATACTAAGGCCAGGATTCGAGAACCCAGTACTATGTACCCCGATTCCTGCTGAGAGCAGCCCCTGAACACCCACTAGTGTGGCCCCAAACCAATAAACAAAACATACCTGAATCTCTCCGCTTCATTGTTTCTGGATCTCTGTCTTCCCTTATGTTTTGAAGTCTGGCCTGTGAATAAATACAAAGGTATTTGTACCTGAAATCATATCTAAAAATCAACACAATGGGGCTGGAGTGACCAGGAGTGATCTGTAAATGCATGCCACCAATAAATCCTTGAAAACCAGTGGGTGTGCCTCGCCCAACCACAAAAAGCAAATCCAAAAATTATCAACATGTCTGGAGGCCCCTGATATTAATAAGTTGGAAGGTTGAAAAATACTAATTATTGGAAATTATGCAACAAAGCAGGAGCTTTGTCCATTTCTTTTGTTTATAGTTTCAAATTTTAAGTTCAATCAATATTAACCAGATACTTGAGCACTGATTTCCTAGAGATTTTTAACACCTTCATGAAAATGTGTATTTTAAAGAGGAGCATTTTAACCAACAAAAGCGTGGCTTGTGCAAATTTTAGGCCCAGTAAACAAGGGGAAAAACTAAACAGATTCAGTGACAATTCCCATGCAGAGAAGAAACTCACCTGAGGCCTGTCCAATATCAGAATTATAGCCAGAGTCATCGGATTTTGACGAGTCGTTCCCCATCTGACCATTAAAAAGACGAGAGATGTGAGAGGCAGACCATGTGAGCCAGGCTCCTAACTACCTAGTTAGCTCTTAGACCTGAAGTAAACAGAATTCAAAGCTAAGTGATGGTTAGAGATGGCAATGTACACTATAGGGTATCTTGGTGATCAGGAGGCCAGTGGTCAGCAAGCAATTGCAAGAAACATAGCTCAGATATCTGCCCTGCTGCACCTCTCCCTAACAGAATGAATCTAATAGAGCGTCTTGTCAGATTTTTAGTAAGAACAAACAAACAAACAAAAAAAAAGTAGTGGGGCTGAAGTAATATAGCACAGTGGGTAAGGCTGGTTTGATCTCATATGGTTTGCTGAGTCTGCCAGGAGTGATTTCTGAGTGTAGAACCAGGAGTAAATCCTGGATCCTGTAGATACCCAGGTGTGGCCTCAAAATCCAAGGGACAGAAAAAAAAAAAAGAAAATAGTGAAGGATAAACAGTTCTTGAATCAGCCCATCAAATACAGAACACCATTTTTTCTTATTTCCCCTTGTACAAGGATGACCTGGGTTCATCTCTGGCTTTGCATTTGGTTTTCTAAGGCTGCCAGTAGTTATTTCTCAGTGTAGAGACAGAATAAATCCTAAAGTACTGGCAGGTATAGCCCCCCCACAAAAAAAAGTAGGGGTATCAACGTGCATTTGGTAACATCTACTAAGTTTTGAGTCCACATCAATGCAGACCATTGGGGATCCCCCACCGCCATAAGTCAAGGAAACCACCAGACAAATGTTCATTGAGGATCTCAGCAATAAAAGCAAGAGATGGAGCAAGGGAGATAGCACAAGTGGCAGAAGACAAGCCATGGACAGGAATGGTTCTACAGACCCTTCCTGGAAAGGTGAGGTCTCCCAGTGGGCCTATCCATCTTATCACTGTGGCTGCCCAAATTCAAAATCAAAAAAAAAAAAAAAAGGCCAGAGAAGCTACAGGAAGAAATGCCCTGGATATTTGGGAAGAATATGCTTTGCTGGCACAGCATAGGCTAACTGGTTGGTTGGGACAATGCCAGTGGTAGGTTGGTTGCAAAATTAAAAAGAGAAAAGGCCAAAAAGTCCTGTAAGGGCCAAGATGACAAGGCCTGGTGTCTGTCACTCACTTTCGAGGGACCAACAAAGAGAAGGATGGAAGAAAGCCTCCGAAGATAACTTCTTTGTATAGCTAAATATTTTGAGGAAGCAAGTGTGAGAACTCAACTCTGATGTCAGAAAAAAACTCTGGAATGTAGAAGTCTTACCTAGCAGTAATGTGTGTGTATGTGTGTGGGGGGTAACCAGATTATTTTAATAAAATACTATTTCTCCTAATGTCACTAGACTTATCACCAAAATTGTTTGCTTTCAGTTATATAATTATTAGTATAGAAATTATAGATTATCTGAACTCCAGTGACATTTTAAGTTCTAGTTTTGAACAATGCCTACCCTTGAATTATGACGACCACCACTGGCCATTCTGGGATTGGACTTCCTGGAATCTTTTCTACAATCCACGAAGTTGAGTGAAGCCGTGAATGCAGGTGCTGATAAAGTAGAGATGTAGGCCCTGAGGAAGAATAAAAGCAGGAGTCTTTTACTCATAAATGATATGAGTTTTTTTTGTATGTGTTTGCTTTTGGGCCACCTCTTGTGATGCTCAGAAGACTCTGGGATGCTTGGGGATAGATCAAACCTGGGTGGGTCGAGGGCAATGCAAACACCCTCCCTGGTGTACTATCATTCAAGCCCCAAAAGTGCATTTTTGGAAAGTCCTTTCAATCAGCAGTGACCACTTCACTTCCTTGAAAACATGTTACTACTTGCTTTGAGGGTTTTTTTTTTACAGTTCAATTCAGCATAGTCTTTCTGTATCAGTGACTACAACCTTATATTCAACTTTTTTTCCCCTTTGGTTTTTGGGCCACACCCAGTGTGCTAAGGGGTATTACTCAAAGCTCTCTGCTTAGAAATTGCTCTGGGCAGGGACAGAGACTAAGAGATGCTGGGTTTGAACCACCAATTGGTCCTGCTTGCAGCTTGCAAGGCAAACGGCCTACGCTGTGCTATCCTCTCTGGCCCTTCCAACTATTTTTTAATTTGGAATTCAAAACATTTCAGAAGAGATTCAGAACAATCATTCTAGTAAATTAGAAATTAGAATGACATTCTCATTTCTAAGATTCAGTCTCTCGGTTGCCAATCTTCTTTATACATCCGAGGGATATGGTGAAAATGAAAAGATGCATCAATTTTAATCATCAATCAAACAAAAATAGAACACTACTTTCTGCTTTTCCCCCCTCCAAACTTCTTCCTTCACGGGTGGATTCCATTCTTTACCTATGTACACAGTTTGAGAAAACAGCAAGCAAAATATATCTGGCAATTCATAGGTCACTTATGTACAAAAATTTCAAAATCCCTCATTCCTCCACCCAACTTCATTGTGATTGCTAATCAGAATCTCACAAAAGGATTTTTTACTTTTGGTCGGGCCACATACTAGCTCTGCTGTGCTCAGGTATGATGCCCAGGACTCAAGGGACAGTTTGGGTTGTTGGAATGGAAACGCAGTCTTTCTGCAAGGCAAGCTCCCTCCCCACTATAGTCTCTTTCTCCAGCCCACAGCACACTACGGATTCTTGAGTTCATACAAGTCAGAACCAGGGCAAATAATAACCACTGACCTGAAAAACAATAGGAACTCACCTGCTTTCGTAAAAGGCTTTAATTGGATTCCGATTTGTGGCTCGACCTAGAAAAACCAATCACACCACACACAAAATCATCAGTGCATTGGCAAGACACACTTTTGATCGAACGTTATAAATTCCCTGTAAGGTGGTAGCAAGAACAGCAAATGCAGAAGAGTCAGCCTGATAGTTCAAGGTGACTTTCATCGGAAGATGGTGTCAACAAAACATGCCATGAGTCTGACAGATGCGGCAAGTTATAAACTGGAATCAGAGGTGGTGGCACCAACACCTTCAAGGAGCTCACCAGCTTTCTCAGCGTGCTCAGAGATGTTACAGAACTATTTGTCTCAGCTCCATAGGACCCAAACCCCAGAGAACAAGCAGGAAAAAGCAAGAAACCTGAAAGTACAGAGGATGAAGCTAGAGCAGGAGGAGGAGGGAGTTGGCTTCACTGGCATCCCATAGGGTACCTAGAGCACCTCGAGGAACGACCCTGAGCACAGAGCAGAAGTAACCCGAGCACCACCCAGTGAGGCACAAAAACAAAACCAGATAGAAATGAACAAACAAACAAACAAGCTGGAAGTGCGGAGTTAAGGGAATTTCAGATACTGGAGAAGAAAATGACCTCAGGCAAGAATATAGTGCAGGTAGATTGAAAAAAAGAAATCTGGATTTCCCGCCCACATCTCAATTTCTCTTGTGTATGTTTTCAGCAGGCTCTAGAATGGCTGAGTCCTTTTCTTCCTGAACTAACTTTCAAGAACGAAGAAACTATTTGTAAAAGACTAACTTTACTCAAAAAATTGAGAAGGCTTTTTTTTTTTTTAAATTTAAACATTTATTTATTCATTTTGTTTTTTGGGGGGCCACACCCAGTAGCTCTCAGGGGTTACTCCTGGCTCTGAGCTCAGAAATCGCTCCTGGCAGGCTTGGGGGACCATATGGGATGCCGGGAATCGACCGGGATCCATCCAGGGTTGGCTGCGTGCAAGGCAAACGCCCTACCGCTGTGCTATCGCTCCGGCCCCATGAGAAGGCATGTTTTGCTGCAAGATTCGAATCAACGTGTCCCTGTTCCAAATAGAAAAGGCAAACTCACTGAATTAAACATCATACAAATGAAATATTATACAGTAAAGATGGAGAAGTTTAATAAGTGATTTAAGAGAACATAAAAAAGGTGGAAAGAAGTTGTCGAAGTTCCTTCATTAGCCCAAGAAACCCACCTTCCAAAGACGGAAAGGGAAGCAGACTGTAAGCGAAAGAATCTTAGGTGAAATACCTTGCAGGTCTTCTATTTGATTTTGCAACTTAAACTGCTGCTGAGTTAGATCCTTGATCCCCTCAGGGTCATTCCTACAGAGTATTTGAGCCTTTATATTTGCTTGTAGGGCCCAGTCAAGCTCCCCCAGCATAGAAAGAGCATCACAATAACGATAATGACCCTGTTCCAAAAAGATAGATTTTATTTTTCCCCTCAAAAAATAGGCTTACAGCAAAATTAAATGAGCTTGTAACTGCATCTATGACTTTAAATGTTAGTTCAGGATTTTATTAATGAGGAACAAAACAAAAGAGTTAGTGCCCCTGAGAAAACGACGTGATCCAAGGAGTGAAATGAAATGGAACATTAGGACACAGGATAATCTGTAACCTGAATACCTGTAATTGACCAGAGACCAGTATACCCTCAAATCCCTAAGTGTTTATTATATGTTACTAGTTAAGAATGTGATACAATATTACTTTGTGCCTAAGAGTCGAAATTCCTTTTGAAAAATCACAATCACCCCAATGTAATTTAATATTTTTGCACGACACTTTCCAGGAACAACATCACAGCCTGTGAACTCTGAGAACAGAATCACTGGAAGGAGCAAAGACCCCGCTGCAAGTGGAACTGAGGGGGGCCCCAGAGTCAGTGCTGCAGGGCGTTTTCTTCTAATTATTCCCTTCCAGCAAGTTTTCAATGGTTCCAGCTAAACTTTAAGAAAACACCTCAGGGTCAAAGAGGGCACAGTGGGGAGGGCGCTTATCTTGCACATGGCCAATCCATGTTCCATCACCAGCATCCCACAAAGTCCCCTGAGCACCAGGAACAGCCCCTAAGCACATACCCAGGAGGAGTCCCTGAGTGAACAAGAGCAGTGAGGTAGAAGAAATAATGGGGGTAACCCAGGAGGCAGAGCAGAAATCATAGCAGCTGCCTTTGCCAAGAGTAAACACCACCTTAAGACTGCTTTATGGGGAGACCTCGGAGGACCTTCCAAGTGGACTGTGACCATCTCACATCTCATTGCTTTATCGAGGAGCCCTGTTAGTGCAGACACACACCGAAGCTCAACCCTGATTTGTCTTAACTCCTGTCACTCCCCAGGACCCCAAAAAAAAAATCACTTGGCAGTAGTTATTCATCTGAAAGTTGTTCTGCTCTCTACCTTTGGTTTTCTTTGTTCCGAACATGTAAAGACCAGGAGGAAGTAGACCCAGATTAACCAGGAGAGCTGGAAATGATCATTTTGAACAAGAATTGGGTGCTGAAAGGAGATAAAGTGATAGGCATGATCCCGACCCTTTAAGGAATACTGCAAACCCATGTCTAAAAGGAGGAAAAGAGAGAGAAAGACAAGAAAAATGTCTGCCTCAGAGACAGGCAGCAGGAAAACTGGGACATTAATGCAGGGAATGTACCCTGGTGAAGGGTGTTGGACATTGTAGGGCTGAAATTGAATACTGAACAACTTTGTAACTGTGAAAAAAAAAAACCCAATTGTATTATGAACAACCCTGTAGTCAGTGTTTAAAGTAATTTAAAAAAAACACAGTAAATTAAAAACAAAATGCCTAGGCAGAATTTCTCCTATATAGAATGTGTATGTATATGTCTAACTGGCCTATATTTTACTGAGTTTCTAATTTCCTTTAGATCATTGTATACTGTGGATATAAATTCTACCAGCTCTGTATGTTAAATGAACATTACCTTCTCCCCAATATTTCATTCAAGTTGCCTTTCGACATATGGAATTGACATAGTCAGATTAAACCCCACCTTATTTATTTATTAATTTTTTGATTTTTGGGTCATACCCGGCAGTGCTCAGGGGTTACTCCTGGCTCTACCCTCAGAAATCACTCCTGGCAGGCTCAGGGGAGTATATGGGAGAGATGCTGGGATTCAAATCATCGTCCTTCTGCATGCAAGGCAAAAGCCCTATCTCCATGCTATCTCTCCAGCCCCAACCGTATTTTTTTTAACACTGCATAATTTATTTATTTACCCCAGCCCACAGTTATAAAGTTAGTAAGTTAGGTCTCAATCCATAGGGAATGAACATGCACTGCAATACCTCACTAAGGTTTCCCGGGTTTTTGTTTTTGTTTTGTTTTGTTTTTGGGCCATACCCGGTAACGCTCAGGGGTTACTCCAGGCTATGTGCTCAGAAGTTGCTCCTGGCTTGGGGGACCCGGGTTTTTGTACTTCATCAACTCCCCAGATCTATAAAAGAACTGCTGAGCCAAGACTCTACCCTGAATCGAGAGTACACTGGCAACTTCTTCAGCTCTAAATAATCTTATCCATTACTGTTCACCAATTTACATCCTCTGAAAGATTATTTTTTCCCTCCCTTCTGTTTGTCTGGGACTAACAGAAAATACGAAAGAGTCCTACCTTGGTCCAACCACTCTTCAGAATGGTTGCTCGCTTTCCATCACCGAGAGCATTTCTAAAAAGAAAAAAAGAAATAACGTTTTCAAACAGCTCTGTGCAGTAGTAAGTATACACGCACATTTCGCTGTGCTTTCTGTATTTCCATAAATATTACCGAGCACAAGTGTTTTCTTCTGATTTCTAAAAAGCCCTAAGATATGTGCCTTAAAAAAAAAAACACCCACTTAGGAAATATGAAAAAGGGAAGAATGTTCCCTAGAGTCACAGTCACAACTTGCAGGAGTAACTTTTTCAGGAGTATTTCCTGCATGTATTTTCTCTATGCCTACCTCGGGATTAGTGCTTCATAGTTTGCATAATTCGTGCATGTCTGCAAGATCCTGATCTCCAAAAATCTAACTCAAAATATCCCACCTCCACCTACAGACATCAATAAAGCAACAGCAGACAAATTGAACGCTGGAATGTGAAGTTGGGGTTAAGTCCAACTGTATAGGACCAATGAGACGTTATTAACCTGCCTGGATCCACTTCCTTTAAAAAGAAAATAAAATATGAAAAAATAAAGTAACAGGGCCAGGGTGACAGTACAGTCATAGGGCATTTGCCTGACATGCTGATGACCAAGATGAACTGGGTTCGATCCGCAGCATCTCATTTGGCTCCTTTGAGCCTGACAGGAGTGATTTTTGACTACAGAGCCAGGAATAATCCGAGGGCTGCCGGGTGTGGGCCCAAAACCAAAATAAATAATTAGTCTATAAAATGTAAACAGTATGTCATTCCTGTTTTGAATATTTACATATCTACAGAATTATAAAACAAAAACAAGCAACATTGTGTTTTTCTAAACCACCAAGTACTAACAGACCTAGCACCTTAACTCTGTTCTGGTCTGTCATCCTCTCAAGTACTTCCTCACTTGGCTCAGTCTTCAACCGCCACTCTTCAGCCACTTCCACTCCACAGCAATTACCACTCAAATCTCTTACACCCCCCAATCACAAATTCACATATTACACTCTCTTGCCCCACCCAGGCTTACCCACTGACTCTAAATATTCCTTTGGGATTGCTTCAGTGAACTTCACCTGCACATTAATTCTCAGAGGTAGTTCTGTATCAATCCCACTCTCTGTTTTCTCCACTACTTTTATCTCAAGAGCCAAGCCCGAGGGGTGGACAGATTGGAAGATCTCAAATGTTCAAAATATTAAAGGTTCCACCATGATTACATCATCAGTCATCCCAGAGGCCCACAAGACTGCACAACAATCTTCTTAAAGTCAATGGGGGGGGTGGGGGGATTGGTCAACCCGGCAGCACTCAGGGATTATTTCTGGCTCTACGCTCAGAAACTGCTCCTGGCAGGCTCGGGGGACCATATGAGATGCTGGGATTCAAACCACCAACCTTCTGCATGAAAGGCAAACGCCTTACCTCCATGCTATCTCTAAGGCCCAAATAGTCATTTTCTAACTTGCTCATTCTTTTATTTTTTGTTTTTGGGTCAAACCCAGTTTCGCTCAGGGGTTCCTCTTAGCTTCACGCTAAAGTGTGTGGGCCAAGAAAATAGCATGGAAGAAAATTTGCATGTATGAGGCCTTTGGTTGTATGAAGCCCTCGTTCTGCAAAAAGTATTAAATAATAGGGAGAATATCACCCAAAATTTTAAAAAATAATTGATTTCTGGGGCCGAAGTGGTGGCACAAGCGATAAGGCATATGCCTTTCCCACACTAGCCTAGGATGGACTGCAGTTCAATCCCCTGGCATCCCATATGGTCCCTAAAGCCAGGAGAGATTTCTGAGCGCATAACCAGGAGTAAGCCCTGAGCATCAACAGGTATGGCCCAAAAACCAAAAATACCCCAAAATCAATCACCAACTAGGTAAAAAAAAAATAAAGAGCAGAGCAAGGAAACCAAGATATCACACTCACATATATAGAAATAAAGATGATTAATTACAGATGTTCAAGTTCTGCTCTTAAATTCAAAATGAAATTAAAATCAGGAATTAACAAAATCTGCCACAAATCACAGTTGGGAATCTCATGCCTATTAGATACATAATATTTAACATGCAAATCATGAAATACTGAGCAGAACAGTAAAAACTTAAAAAATAATTTCCATTATCTTCCAGAGGAAATGCCAATTTCCCCAAAAAATTCCTTGCAGTATTTACATTTCCCCCTTACAATATATCACATATCAACCAATGTGAAGCAAAGACCCTTATTTTTTGTTTTGTTTTGTTATTCGGTCATACCCGGCAGTGCTCAGGGGTCACTCCTGGCTGTATGCTCAGAAATCGCCCCTGCAAGGCACCGGGGACTATATGGGATGCTGGGATTGGAACCACTGTCCTTCTGCATAAAAGGCAAACGCTTTGCCTCCATGCTATCTCACCAGCCCCAAGACCCTTATTTTTAATAGGCATAAACTTACTCCGTATTACAAAAGACACAAGCAACAGGTACTAGATACACCGATCCTTTTTGCTGCATTCTCCTTGAAATTGGCATTCCCTCACTGTCCTGTTCTATAACTTGGCAAACCATATGTGAGAAGTGAACATCTGGAAAATCAGAAGCCACATAGACCCAAAGGCTGCCTGCGGGATGAGCAGGGGTACAGTGTGGTAGGACATGGACTGTACCTTGGCTCCCTCCAAATCCATTCTAAGAATTCCCAGTAAGACACTTGGAGGCAAGGAAAGAAATTAGGTAACTTCAGCTGGGTCTGTCTCTCCACTATGACAGTCATTTAAGCACTGTGTGGAGATGTGGCATGAAAACCAGCCACTGTGCTCACCTCAGAACCAAGCACTGTGACAAATGTACCTCTCATCTAGGACTGCTGGGTCCCTGTTTTAGCCTAAGAACACTTTTCATTTCTCTCGCTTCAAAATTATGGTTTGTGGTCTTGGGCATGCGGGAGTGCGCATGCGCACACATACACCGACACCTATTTATTTAGCAGTAACAATCATACATACACAGACACAGGTTTTCTGGTCACACTCTGCAATGCTCAGGGGTCATTCCTGGTTCTACACACAGAAATCATTCATAGCAATGCTTGGGGATCAAACTTGCATCGCCTGCCTCCAAGCAGACATCCTTCCTGCAGTTCTATCACTCTAGCTCCATCACATGTATTTCTGGGGCTGCTTTTCAGTCCCCATTTCAAGTATACAGAAAAAGTACAGAAGATCACAGCATCTGAATGAAGAGACAAGTGCCAAGTTCAGCAAGTGTCATGCAAGCTGAGCTTTTAAGGCCACACTGTGTTGGGGGTCTCTGCAGAGGAAGCATCGGCGAGTATCGGCCGGGCACAGGAGCATTCTTCCTCCTTCCTTCCCCTCAACTCCATCCTCTTCTCGCTGCTATTCCCGGAGATGGCCGATCTTCAGGGTTTGCCAAGGCCCCTGCATTGCTAAGTTATTTGGAACACACATAGGAACGGCGGATCCAGCATTGTTGTTCTGCACATTTTACAATGTTACACAACTTAGCTCTTGAGCTATGAATGGCACTGTGTCGTACGAACCCCTTGGCAACTTACTTTTACAGGCAACATTAAATATTGACTGTAGCATAAATTCCATTGCATGAATATACACTGTTGACTCATTGAGCCATTTCCCTTGAGAGGGACATGTCTGTTTCCAGTGCCTTATCTCTACAAGCAAATGTAACTGCAAACGCTTGTATGCATCTTTTGGGGGACACGTTTGGGATAGAGAGGCTCTGGCCTGCTCATCAGGGACATCTTTACCTTGTCAAATTTCTCTCCAAAGTGACCGCACCAATGTATATTTTTTGCCATGAAAAGCTCCCTTTATTCTGACATATTCTCAAACACAAGAGATCCTAAGTTTTTGCCAATCTGAAGAGATTTGAAAATCTTTAACCCCAACATCCTGGAAGGATTAATCATGTTTACTGACCATTTGGACCATTGAGTTTTCACAAGTTTTTCCACTTTCACATGATTTTGGAGTCTACCAGAAACACTGTATTCAGGCCACCTAAACTCACATTTTCAGCTGGAAAAAGAAAAAATCTGGGTGCATCCGAACCCACCACAGTGTAGACCTTTCTGTGATTCAATTTTCCCCCTGTAAAGCGTATTTAGCGCCTTGCATTCAATGATTTAGAACAGGTAAGCCCAGCAAGTGCCAGTCAAGTTGGACTTTAGGTCTCCTCCTTTGTGTCTAGAGCATGATTCTCTGGCTCAAGAGGATATCTGAGCTACGAATAACTTCTGAGCTCATGCCAATTCCTCCTCAATCGAGGATTCTCTCTACTGTGGAATCCCTAAAAAGTTCTTCATCCACGACTAAGAAACAACAGTGTTCAAGGAAGATGGGAAACACCAGCACAACCTGCAAAACCTGGTTTAAGTGGTATCAGACTAGTATCAGTTATGTGCTGGCAATAACTAACAAGAAAATTAGGCCGCTGATTGACCTTGGACAAAACTAGTATGATTTTGAACTAGACCGTGAGAAAGGAGGCACCAGGGTGGCTATCCAACCACTATCTGGACAACACTGTTTTTTGGGTTTTTTTTTGAGCAAATTTTGGGCCACATCAGGTTAAATTATAGTTAAATTGCTTGAACTATGGATCCAGTCCTGAATAGTTTTTAAAATACAAAGTTCTTCTCTATCCCATCATTTAATTTACATCAACCCAAATTGTATCGTTTTAGGTATAATCTCTTCTCTTGGACAGAGAAAACACGTGTTGTCAAGTCTTGCTTTTAAATATAGCCAACAGAAATGGCAGATGCAAACAGGAACTGGAGAAATTACACCATTCTATTCTAGAGAGTCCAGGCCAGGCTCTAATTCAGAAGCCTTATTTATTGTTTACTTTAAGTGCTAGGTCTCAAATAGCACCAAGGGTGGGGGAGAAAAGGAGAGATGGAAAAGGCAACCACAAAGAACCAAGGATAAAATTTGGGTTCTAGGACTGGCTTTCAACAATATCTCATGTCCTATTCCTTTTCCTTTTAGAGGGGTAGGTGGATATCTACCCAGTAGTACGAGGTATCAAACCTGGGTCTAAAGGATCTGAAGCAAGAATCCCCCTAATAGCCAGCCATTTGGTTTTCCAGCTCCAATGAATGGGATGTATTGGTTTTTTTGTGGCTAGTGGCTTTTTTTGGGGGGCCGTACCTGGCAATGCTCAGTGGTTCATCTATTCTTGAAAACATCCTAAACCCTTGTTAGAATAAGGTTGCATATAACTAGCTGGAACAGTATATACTCTCCAATATTCTATATTTTTTAATTTTTACTTAATTGTTTTGGTGGGGGGCCACAACCACTAACACTGGGCCTGTGCTCAGGAATTACACCTGGTAGGGCTCAGAGAACTATATGTGATGCCAGAGATTGAATGTGGTTGGTTACATGCAAGCAAAACCCTTCCTGCTGTGTTCCAGCCTGTGTTCAATATTCTTATTACTGACAATATTTTTGAAAATTTAAAAAATTTTTGACAGAGGGGGTCAACAGAGGTCAGATATAAAAAAACATTATTTCTCAACTAACGAAATTTAACACAATGAAACTATACAAATCGAGAACTATAGAGATTAATAAAACAAAAGAAAGCAACAGAGATGTTAAAAACACAAATTTTTACACCATCAGATGAAGGCCATTCCAATTTTAGCATCCATCCTTATTAAAAGCATTTGTCTATTCAACATTAAAATGGGAAATACCACCATGTATCCATTATGGACGTTGTGAAGCATAAAAAATCCGTAAGGTGCTTAACATGTCATATCCATTGAGAATGGCAACAGCTATTCCAGGTGTCAAGAGTACAGAGAACCTCTTCCAGCATTTAACTTGATTGCCAAAGAAGTTAAAAGAATTTTCTTGCATACCTGTCAAACAAGCAATTCTCGCCAACTCAGTACTTATCAGTTCAGCGTCGACAGAAGATAAACCAACTTACCTCAACTGTCCAGTGCGAAGAAAACAAAGCGCTCGGTTACCGTAAAGAACGTGATTTTCCGGACTTTAAAAGAAATAATGTAGAATCAGTAAAGATGTGACACCTAAAACAAATGAGTGCACAGAAAAGAGGAGGCACGGACACACATGCATGGGGATTGGATTTGCTCTTACCTATACTCAATGGCTCTGGTGTAATAGATAATAGCCATATCAAATCTTTCTTTGGAAAATGCGTCATTTCCTTTGACCTTCATGACTTCCCCTTGCTGAGAAATCAAAGTGAAAGAACACACATTAACACCAAGACATTCAACAACCCGACATGTAAAATAATTAAGGATCCTGATCATCTTTAAATCAGAAATAAGCTGAGGGATTATTTATATATAAAGTGAGGATGCACTCTCCACTATTTTGGTTTATCCAAAAATCTGTTTCCAGGCACTGGTGCGATAATGATTAGGCATTTGCCTTGCACATGTTCAAGCCTGGGCAGACCCGATTGATTCTCGGCATCCCTCATGGCCGTCCCCCCAGGTCCTCTACCCCCGAGCCTGCCAGGAGTGATTTTAGTAGTAACTCCAGAGCACCTCCGTGCGTGACCAATCCCCCAAAATTCATCTCCAAGGAATAAATCCCGATAATTTTGTTATAAGAATATTAAAAAAAAAGAATATTAAAAAACAAAACTTAGGGTGCCAGAGCGGTGGCGCTAGAGGTAAGGCATCTGCTCCAAGTGCTAGCCTAGGATGAACTGCGGTTTGATCCAACGGCATTCTATATGGTCCCCCAAGCCAGAAGTGATTTCTTAGTGCATAGCCAGGAGTAACACCTGAGCGTCAAAAGGTATAGCCGAAAACCAAACAAACTTAGTAAAAGAGTATATATCTCCTTATGTGACAGGCTCACTTTTAAAGCTATTAAACTTGCCATATGGTAAGGGAAAGAAACAGATGTCAGGCAAACTATTCCTTTCACATTAGACAGTGTGATTATTATTCAACTACATTAAGTGCTTAAAAAGAATACATAACTTGTTGCCATACAGGCAATGCTGATTAAACTGTAAAAAAAAAAAAAAAGAAATGAGCTAAGTGTGTATGTGTGTATATACACACACATACATACATATATAAAATAAATGGCTATACACAGTATGGAAATTTCACGGCAAACTCAAAATTCAAAAAAATTAAGGTAAATACAATTACATGAAAAACTTTTTAAATTACATGAACAATTTTCCTTCTTAAATTTGGTTATAAAATATATTTCCTTTAAGTAAACTGTATGTAAATTAATATCAAAAAGCTATTGTTGCCACGGAAAATCATACTTCATACAATAAGTAAAAATCAGGGCCAGAGAGATAGCACAGTAGTAGTGCATTTGCCTTTCATGCAGCTGACTCGGTAGGGACCCAGTTCTATTCCTGGTATCCTATATGGTTCCCCAGCCTGGCATTGGCAATTTCTGAGTGCAAAGGCAAAGAGTAACCTGAGCACTGCTCCGTGTGGTCCAAAAACAAAAACAAAACAAAACAAAAAGAAATTACTTCTGGTGGTGCTCAGGGGAACTCTATAAAATGGATATCAGAGATCGATCCCAGCCAGTCATGTGCATCTCTCCATTTTGTTAGCAGAGCAGAGCAGGCTGGTGGTAGGATGAACCCAGCGCAGGTGCTGCGTGAAGGGCTCAGGATGGAGAGGAGAGCACAAAGTATGGGTCTATTTTGAGAATCCATCTTACCTTCTGCCAGGTACCTGTGGAACCCTGTTAAGACAGGCTTGCACAGAGCTGGGAGGTGAGCACCTCTGGATATTGCTCAGAAACCACTCAATAAAGTTAAAAAATAAAAAACTAAAAATCTTTTAATTAAAAAATATTTTTTCAGGGGCCAGGGAGCATGGAATTAAGGCGTTTGCCTTGCATGCAGAAGATAGGTGGTTCGAATCCCGGCATCTTTCTCTTTTTTTGGTTTTTGAGTTACATCAAGCAGCTCTCAGGGGTCCAATGTTACTGAATTTTTCAGTATCTTCTGTGTTTTCAGGAAACAGCTATACTGAACTTAAGTGTTAATAAAATTTCTAAACAGCAAATGTGAAGACAGATTTAAAAGTATTTATTCTCACCTCGATACACTCCGGACAGTTTTGTATTTTAAAGTCTTGCAGCAAATTGTAGCTTTCTGTCACCACTTTAGTTATGTGGTATTTATCTATATTTTGAGGAGAGAAAGAACATTTGTTTAAATAACTGCTATTGGAGACATTCTCCTAATTCTTTTCTTAAATAATAATATCTTTATTTGGGCCCGGAGAGATATAGCACAGCGGTGTTTGCCTTGCAAGCAGCTGATCCAGGACCAAAGGCGGTTGGTTTGAATCCCGGTGTCCCATATGGTTCCCTGTGCCTGCCAGGAGCTATTTCTGAGCAGACAGCCAGGAGTAACCCCTGAACACCGCCGGGTGTGGCCCAAAAATAATAATAATAATAAAAAAATACCCTTATTTAAGCACCAAGATTACGAACACCTTTGTAGCTGCGTTTCAGTCATAAAAAAAGAACACTCATCTTTACCAGGTCAACATTCCCACAGCACATGCCTGTCACTGAGACAGGTATTCTATTTTTCTCACTCACTCTGTCGTAAGTTGTTAGTGTAGTTATTTCTACACTACTTGAACGTTATTTGAACGTACCACTCATTGTGGTAAACTTCATATCATGGGCCTGACCTTCCAGTCCTCTTCTCTATGGTCTCTGTGTATTATTATGTCTTTTATTTTTCATAAAATCAACATGAATGACTATTTTGTGCTTATCTCTCTCCCTCTGACTTATTTCTTCAGCCACTCATCTATTGAATGGCATCTGGGTTTTTTCCAGATTCTGGGTATTATGAATAGCAGTGCAATGAATAGAAGTGTGCTGAAGGCAATTTTGTATTGTGTTTTTATGTTCCTAGGGTATATCCCTAGGAGAGTTATCGCTAGATCCTATGGGAACTCAATTTCCAGTTTTTTGAGGACTCTCCTTATTGTTTTCATAAAGGCTGAACTAGATGGCATTCCATCCGCAGTGAACCAGACTCCCTTTCACCCCACATCCCTGACAGCAATGTTAGTTCTTGTTCTTTGTGATGTGTGACAGTCGCTATAGTATGGGATCATACTGTGATACTTTGTAAATGATGTTTCTTATCATCTTTTCCACATGTACAAATAAATCTAAAAACAAGCAACTAATAAATATTTCAGAAAAGATTACATTCATTGCTTGTTATGAATGTCCTATTTCTAATTTAAAAGAAACTGACTTACTGACACTTCGGGTTTCATTCTGCAACAAAAGCTCTCATATTATACAATCCAAATAAGGTCCTTAGCTAGTTAACCAGATTAGTAGGATGTACCTGTTACATCATCAACAAAAAGTATCTGAAAATGACTACTAGAAAATCTAAATTCTTTTTTGGGGGATGTAGGGGGTTAAGGTTCAAACCTGGCTTTGTCTCAAGTCAGTCACACACAAGGCAAATATCCTACCACTATGCTATTGATCCAGCCTCAATATTCTTAATATATTTAGAAATATACAAATATACCAAACAAAACTACTTATCTATTAATTTAACAAATGAGGAAATTAGAAATTTGGGAGTTTTGAGCCATACTTAGTGATGCGCACTTGCTCTTCACTCAGGAATAATTCCTGGCAGGCTCAGGAGACCCTATGGGGATGCTGGGGATTGAACGTCCACTGCGTGGAAAGCAAACGCCCTCCGCACTATGATATTGTTCTTACACTAAAATAAGAATGTTTTAAGAATCTTAAATTTACTGAGCTCACAATCCAGCTCCACAGATTTATTTTTTCTGATAAAAGATGCAAGCCAGGCTCTGAACATGCCTGTGTATACACATCTCACAACTGAAAACTCTGGGTCACCCTAGAGAGGAATGAAGCCAAAATGATCCAACCCCACAGTAGCCATGACTGTTGCACCCACATCTGGTATGCAGGATTTTTTTAAACTAAAAATTCTGGGGGTCTTCTTTAAATGATGGCAGGAAGGATATACCCCAGAATTATAGAACCCTCGACAGCCACAGGCACAACCTTTAACAGATCCTGGGATTCCTAAATCATCGTGGCCATATTCTCATGGGACAATGTAGGAGGGAAGGCGGTAGGGTGGGTATTAGAATAAGGAAGGAATGCCAAAAACAACTTTATTAGGAGCAAATCTGTAAAGTATGCTTTTTAAATAAAGTAATAAAATCTTTATAAGAGAATCAATATTTCAAATAGTATGGCAAAAATCTTTAAGTTCTTAAAAATTTGATTAAAAGACTGGCCAATAGTTGACCATTGATGAAATGTGAAAATTAGACATGAAAAACACTATCCTGGGACCAGAACCATAGCAGACTATGGAGGGTAGTTTCTTTGCACTTAGATGTCTGGAATACGATCCCCAGTATCCTATATGGTCACCTAAGCCTGTCAGGAGTGATTTCTGTATGCAGAGCAGTACCTCTAAGCATTGCTGGATGTGGTCAAGAAAAAAAAAATTAAGATTCAAGGACAGCTAAGGATGGTGAAACCAAATCAAGAAAAGGCAGCAAATAAGATTGCAGCATGAACAACAAGGCTTGGCCATGAAGAGTCACGCCTTGCCACATAGGTTCGACTAAAAACAGAACGAAAAATGAGGCTTCATGTCTTGAAGTCTTACTTACATGAGCAGGTTCTTTCCAAGGCAAGAGCCAGGGAAGGGCACCAGGAGAGCCTCACTGACGACACTACCTGTGCCTCTACCTATCAATGCCAAGGCTTAAGGGTAGCCAATAGGCTGTTGTGGACTGGCCCCAGAAGGGAAAACTGAGGCCATATCTCAGAGATCGCTTCCCTGATAAGCGAGGGTAGTATTTCTCAAGCTTAGCTTATTGATAGTTGCAAACATTGATTTGGTCTAAATATGAATCTTCCTTCTGCTATTCTAAGTATGTATATTTTGAGCATTTAGCTTCAGATGGAAGAATTAGTACAGCAAAGATGGCCTTCATTAAATTATCCCTGTACCGGGACAAACCACCATCAAGAGAAACATAAAAAATAACATTTACTCAAGTATAAGCCGAGTTAGCTGAATTTTTCTGGCACAAAATTTGTGTCGAAACTTGAACTCAGCTTATACTCGGCTCTTCCAGGTTATTTGATTAGGTGCACGTGCACCAAATCAAATGCATGTAGTTTCCAGTCATCTTCTGCCATCTGCTGGAGGGGGCGGTGGTGCTTCAGCTCAGTCCACAAGTCGAAGTTGCCGAACTGAACTGGATGGCATTGAACTATTTAGCCCACAATATTCTGCTCTTTGTATGAGACTGACAGAAAACTCTGTGATGATGACAATGTCTATGCTGTTTCCCTCACAATCAGATACAGCTAAAGCTGGTTGGACATACAGATGATGAGGATGAATCCAGTTTTGAAGGATTTCAACCTGTGTGATTTAGCTTAATTACCTGTACTTTATAAAGTTTTAAAATTGTTGCTAGATTACAGTGTTTTTTTTGTTTTTTTTTTTTTTTGGTTTTTGGGCCACACCCGTTTGACTCTCAGGGGTTACTCCTGGCTTGGGGGACCATATGGGACACCGGGGGATCGAACCGCGTTCCATTCGCTTGCAAGGCAGACACCTAACCCTAACCCTAACCTTCCCGGCCCCTACAGTTTTTCTTTAGCAATAAATATTGAACAACAATTACCCTATTATTGATTCCTCAAGTATTGTGGCTGCTGCATTTTCCACCTTGGCTTATACTCAATTCACTAAGTTTTCCCAGTTTTTAGGTTAAAATTAGGGGTGTCGATTCATACTCAAATACATAAGGTAACTTTGTCATGCTCAAAGTGAAGTTAGTCTTTTTTTTTTTTTTTTTTGGTTTTTGGGCCACAACCGGTAACGCTCAGGGGTTACTCCTGGCTATGCGCTCAGAAGTCGCTCCTGGCTTGGGGGACCATATGGGACGCCGGGGGATCGAACCGCGGTCCGTCTCCTAGGCTAGCGCAGGTAAGGCAGGCACCTTACCTCCAGCGCCACCGCCCGGCCCCGAAGTTAGTCTTTTAAAAGATGATCTGCATCTGTAAGCTGATGCTCACCCAGATCCTCACCCTTCATGGTTTATTTTTGTTTGTTTGTTTTGTTTTTTGATCATACCTCACGGCGCTCAGGAGTTACTCCTGGCTCTGTGCTCAGAAGTCGCTCTGGCAGTCTTGGGGACCACATGGGATGCCAGGATTCAAACTGGGGTCCTTCCTTTGTTGGCCGTGTGCAAGGCAAATGCCTTACCGCTATGCTATTGCTACGGCTCCCAAAAGGAACCCTTCATAGGAACACCTGGAAAACTTGCTAATCTTTTAATTTATATCAGAATTGACACCCAGGGTTCTGCCCGAGACTAAAAAATTTTGAGATCTTAAAATTTGTCCTTTTGATTCCAGAGAAGCTTCTGTTTTTTAATTGGAGCTTGCTAATTGTTTGTTGTGAAGAAATCTGTAGATCCAACAGCATGTACTGATAAGCTTTTTGTTAACAAGATGTAGGTGATCTCTCCAAAGTAAAAATGTTTAAATAGATCACTGTAACATTCAATAGAACAATTCAAACTGACACCCAATACCACAGTGTGGAATGTGCCTCTGTCATTCTCATCCTGCAGACTCCATGTGACCCACTTTCCTGAGGGATCAAGAATCTCCCACCCGGGGCCGGAGAGATAGCATGGAGGTAAGGCGTTTGCCTCTCATGCAGGAGGTCATCGGTTCGAATCCCGGCGTCCCATATATGGTCCTCCCGTGCCTGCCAGGAGCAACTTCTGAGCCTGGAGCCAGGAATAACCCCTGAGCACTGCCGGGTGTGACCCAAAAACCACAAAAAAAAAAAAAAAAAAAAAAAAAAAAAAAAAAAAAAAAAGAATCTCCCACCCTCAAATCTACCTCTAATTAAAATGCTCTAGAACCAAGAAAACCTGTCATTAGAAGATATTCTATATGAAAGATTCTGTTGATCACAATTGTTTCAATAAAATTAAAAAAATATAATCTAGTGTTCAATAAGCCCACCAGAAAAACTTGTATTCATAGGGCCAGAGTGATAGCAAAGCGGAGATGGTGTCTGCCTTGCACGCAGCTGACACAGTATAAGACCCAGCAACCCAGAGGGTCCCTTGAGGAGCACTGCCAGGAGTGATTCCTAAATGTAGAGCCAGGGGTGAGCCTCGGGCACCACTGAGTATGACCCCACAAAAGAGCAGAAAGGAAACTTTTCATATTTCATTTCTCTCTAAAATGTCGATAATCAATAGTACAAAATGTTCTTCTGTCCTTGTTTGCCAAACGGCCCAGGATTCTTCACCCTTGTCGTGTAACAGTACTGCTAATTCTCAATGCTTTCAGGGAGGAAACATGTAACTAATAACAAGTTACATGAAGCTGTCATCATATAGAGGAATAAAGAGTTCCAGCAAGGAAAAAAATTAAAATTTTGGTCTATTATTATCTTACAAATTATATCTGGAGGAACAGGAGTAGTCTCTATCTTGGATTCCATATGTCAAAAAATGTATGACCTCAATTGGCTAAAATTTCAAAAAGTTTAACACTATAGAAATCACAGGAAAACAGAAAAGTTCTAACTATGTATCTCATTCAATTAAAAATGTATTAATGAAAAAGTTTTCTTCAAATAGCAATTAAAAATATACTTACATTCGGTAAAGAAAATACTCAACATGGGCCAACAATTGTCAATGGCTCCCAACTTAGGCAGAATTGTCATATCACCAGTATATTTCACCCAGTTCAAAGCTTCTTCCATGGCCAAGATTTTCTATTTCAAAAAGAAACAGGATTTGAGGTTAATTTCAAGTTTCACTAGAGAATTATCACTCTACCTTAACTACTCATGCATTATCACACAGCCCAGTGTGCTAAACCCCGGCGGAAAAGCGAACAGATAGTTACGAATGTTAGTGAGACATTCAGATAATCCCAGGACCTGTGCAAAACTCAAGAAATTTCTGGACGATTAGGGCCTGAGGTTGAACGTGGCAAACTGTCCCATAGATGTAAGCATTCAGGTAGGGACTGATCCTGGGTTCTGCAAGCTTATGGGAAGGGCCTGTCCTGGGCAGAAAAAGTCCTGTTTGGGAAAAGCTTTGGTCTAGGAAGAAAAGATACTGCTAGGGTAAATTCAAAGGCTCAATTAGGAAATCACCTTCTAGGGACAGTGTGGGCCCCGGCCGGAAGTGTCTGGCCAGAGAGCCTCTTCCAAGAGCAAAGCATTTCCATAGGCTGAATCAAGACTGTTGCTGATCTGTCCCCATTGATTCCCTGTCTAAAACTAACCACCCCCAAGCCTTTGTTCTGTGCACTAAGTGTTTTTTTGGGCACACATGATGCTAGCTCAGGTGTTACTCCTGGTTCTGCACTCAGAAATCACTCCTGGCAGGCTGGGGGAGGGGGACCATATGGGATGCTGGGGATCAAGCCTAGGTTGTCTGAATGCAATGCTGCTGTACTATCTCTCTAGCCCCTATGTACTAAGTTATGAATGTCAGAGGTATGAGAGAACAGAGGATGAATCTAAACTAAATGGCCAAGACCACTTTGTGCTGAGCTGTTCAAGCCACAGATCTACCTGGACAAATGACTGAATTCCTTTCACTCTTTGAGTCTGACCCCAGTAGACGAAGTCAAAGGTAGCCGGCTGGGTTGGTTTAACTGTGGCCCACAGATCAGGTGGCAAGAAAAGTGAGTAATACAAGGAGAATGAAAGGTCTCCTCAGTTCCCATCATAACTAGTCTGACCTCCAGTCAGGATCCAAAATTGAAAGTTAAAACTATGGGGGCCAGCACAATCAATCTCCAGCACAGTACAGGGCCCTCCAAGCAATTCCAACAGAGATTCTGAGTACAGAGCCAGGAATAAGTTCTGAGCACTGGCAGGTGTTGCCAAAATAAAAAACAGGAAATTAACTTATTAGGAACAGAGAGATAGTTTTCCTTTTTTTTGAGCCATACCCAGTAATGATCAGGGCTATTAGAACTGATTCCTGAGTGCAGAGCCAAGAGTACGTCCTGAGTACACCACCAAACACAGACATCAACATCCTCAAACACCAGTCTGAGGACCATTCTGTGCCCTAATCCACAGGGCAATGTGCCATGATCTAAAAATACTTACATTTTCAATTTTGTAGCCAATTCGCAGTAAGCTTCCGATAAAGAATGGATCATTCTGCAAAACAGAAAACAGAAAAAAAAAAAATGAAGCACGTATTTTCACTAATCCAACCCATTACTAGTGGACAAAAACTGCCGTACTTAAAATATTGATTACTCTCTAGAAATACTAGAATCCTGTCCCATTCACCGTGGAAGGGGCCAAATGTAAGAATTTAGAAATAATCTGTGACTGGATCCTACTTGAAGATTAGGGCCAAAGTAGATAGCACAGCAGGCAGCGCACCTGCCTTATGAGCAGATAACCTGGTTTCGATTCCCAGGATTCTATCTGGTCCACCGAGCCCCACAAAAATTATTCCTGAGCACAGAGCAAGAAGTAACCCTTGAGCATCATTTGGGGTGGCCCAAAAGACACTATTCAAACTTTAATTAGACTAAGAATCTCTCAATTATGTGGGTTTTAAGGTTCTATGCATGCATAGGAAGTGAATATCAGTATTACCTTTTGAAATAAGAAAATAAGTGTCTTTCAAAGAAAAAAAAAGAAAAAAGAAAATGTATATAATGCTAATTTGACCTGATGAAATTGACCCCAAAAGTCCGGGCTTATTGCTCAGTGTGTGTCTGGGTTCATTTCCTACAGCACGAATCAAAAGAATTTTGAATAAATATCTAGTGAATGACAAAGTTTATCCTGGGTTAAAAAAAAATTAGAAAACACTGTGGAGGTAGGACTGTAAGTAACCTGGTTTTGTTACCAAGATTCCTAGAAAGCCAGAAGCAGAATTTGAATTGCACTTTCTCTAGTGGTCAAGGAACAGTGTCTGTTCTTAAGGTGGCACTGGCAGAAATGACAGTATAGTACTGAACTCAACCGTTGCACAGCACACCCTACTGGATGGAGAAACCACTGCAGGGTCCTCCAAAGAAAATCACTGCCTACTTAACACTCAATGTACCAAACTGCGAACTTGAGGCTAAATTAAAAATAAGTTATATCCATGTAACTATGAATATTCCAGAAATCAGGGGGAAATAGCCACAATCTGTACTTACCACAACTCTCTTTATCAAATCAACAATATCTTCCATCAACTCAATATGCTGTAATTTCTTCAAACTCATCTCAGGAGCTAGAGAATCCCTAATTTGAAAAAAATAGTGGTTACTATTAATATTATTCAAGGACAGGTCCCCTCAGGCATTTCTCAGGAAGGCCCAGGAATCTCTCCCAGTGATTCTCAGCCAACCAGACTGGTGGTCATCAGTGCAAAGGTTCTGGGGGCCAATAACTTGCAGCTGGTGGGGAGGGAACCTTCCAGGCTATGGGGACATCAGTCCCCTATTAGAAACATGCCTTAACCACCAGACTATCTTTTTGGCTCTTACATTTAATTGGGGCTCAATTAATAATCATCATTATGCTATTTACTATTACAATATATATTTATATTATAAATCATCAGTAATATTATATAAATTATATTTAATAACTTCATACTTAGCTGTATACTGCATATCAATTTCACCTGAATGATAAAAAGTTCTCTATTTCTTTACTTTAGGCATCAAGCCTAAGTTTTGGGGCCATACTCAGTGGTCCTCAAGGGACTATCTGGCATGCTAAGGATTGAACTGACTGGCCATATGCAAGGCAAATGCCTTGCCCAATGTGCTATGGCTGCGGTGCCTCAGGGTGTTTATTTAGTCTTTTTCTCCCTTCTGTAACTATATTTCTAGGCACGCATATTAATATTCCCTTTCTCCAAAATCTTCCACTTAAGGGTTTTCATTATTTTTAACTTTTTTTTTTTTTTTGGTTTTTGGGTCACACCTGGCATCACTCAGGGGTTACTCCTGGCTCCACGCTAAGAAATTGCTCCTGGTAGGCTCGGGGGACCCTATGGGATGCCCGGATTCAAACCAATAACCTTCTGCATGAAAGGCAAATACCTTACCTCGATGCTATCTCTCCGGCCCCTTAACATATTATTTAATACATATCTTTAAGAACCATAATTACAAACATGTTCATAATTGGGTTTCAGTTATATAAATAAAAAAAAAGAATATCCCCCTTCACACCCAATGACCTCCATTTCCATTATACCACCTCTTGCCTATATTCAAGACAGGAATTCTATTGCTCTCAATAACTACCACTGTCAGTGTCGTTGTCAGTGTAGTCATTTCTCCAACTGAACTCACCACTCTGTGGCACACTTAAAATCGTGGGCCAGATCTTCCAGACTTCACCTCTAGTATCTCTGTGTATTATTACAATAATGTCTCTCTCCTGACTTATTTCACTCAACATAGATCCCATGTCCATCCATGTATAGGAAATTTTCATGATTTTATTTTCCCTGATGGCTGCATACTATTCCGTTGTGTATATGTACACTCATCTGTCATCAGGCATCTGAGTTGTTTCAAGATTCTGGCAATTGTAAATAGCACCACAGTAAATATAGGTGTGCAGAAGGCACTTTTGTATTATGTTTTTGTGTTCCTAGGATATATCCCTAGAAGTGGTATTGCTGGATCATACGGGAGTTGAATTTTCAGCTTTCTCAGGTTTCTCCATACTGTTTTCCATAAAGGCTGACAAGATGGCATTCCTACCAGCAGTGAATGAGAGTTCCTTTCTTCCTACTTCCCCGCCAGTATTGATTGTCCTTGTTGTGATGTGTTGGTACACATCTCTGTGGTGTGTGATGTTGACTCATTCTTTTGATTTGCATCTTCCATATAATTAGTGATGTGGAGCATTTTTTTCAGGTGTCTTCTGCCATTTGTATTTCTTCTTTGAGAAATTGTTCATTTTCTCTCCCAATTTTTGATGGGGTTAGAATTTTTAACCTTGTTAAGTTCTGTTAGTACCTTGTATATCTTAAATATTAATCCTTTTTCTGATGGGTGTTGGGGTAGTTTCTCCCATTCTGTTGGTGGCCTTTGTGTCCTCATCACTATTTCCTTTGAAGTGCAGAAGCTAATTTTCAGCTTAATATAGTCTCATCTGTTTATCTCCACTTCTACTCGTTTGGACAGTGATGCTTCCTACTTGAAGATGCTTTTAGTCTCAATATCACTGAAGTGTTTTACCTATGTGTTCTTCTATATACCTTATTATTCCATGTCTGATATTAAGTTCTTTAACCCATTTGGATCTGACCTTTAGGCATATTAGACAGAGGCCTGAGTTTGCTTTTTCATGTTGCTAACCAGCTGTCCCAGCACCACTTGCTAAAAGATGCTTTTCATGCTCCATTTTGCATTTATTGCCTCCTTATCAAAAATTAATTGGTTGTATGTCTGGGGAACATTCTCTGAATACTCTAGTCCCACGATGGTGAACCTGTGGCACGAGAAGGCCTTACAGCTGGCACGAGGGAAGGTCCGCAAGTAAGATATATGTCGCATGCCGCATAGTTTTTAGATACTAAAATCTTGTTATTAAGGTTTACTTGACACGCTGGCACTGATATGAATCTGTTGTTTCTTGAAGTGTTTTGGTAGAATACTAGGGTTTTCTATATATAATATCGTGTCATCTGCAAACAGTGAAAGCTTGATTTCTTCCTTTCCTATCTGGATGCAGTTGATATCCTTTTCTTGTTTAATTGCTATGGCAAGTACTTCTAGTACTATGTTGAATAGGAGTGGTAAGAAGGGGCAGCCTCTTCTTGTACAAGATTTCAGAGGAGGCTCTTCAATTTCATTTATTATTTTTATTTGATTCCTATCAAATTATAAGCATTAATTTTTCCACCCTACTTTTTTTTGGCTTCTGTTGTTTTGGGGCCACATCTGACAGTGCTCAGGACTTACTCTTTCTCTGTGCTCAAGAATCTCTCCTGGCACGCTCTGGACACACTATGAATGCTGAGGATCAAACCTAGGTAAGTGGTCTGCAAGGCAAGCACTTCCCCATTATGCTATCACCTGGGCTCTACTCTTTCTTTACCTACATTTTATTATAGCAGCAGAATTTATCAAGTTCTTCATAGCACAGTCATCTCAAACATTAACTACTCAACCTCCTATCCCAATACCAGTGGGACCTTCCCTTCCCCAGATTCCCCAACCTTCCACCCACTACCCTAGCCTATCTCCAAAACTTAGATCAACAAGGGACAATTGGAAATGACTGTTCTGTATCTCCAGTCACCATATTCTTTAAGCAAGAGGAAAGCTAACCAGTCTTCAGGAATAAGCCTTCAGAAATATAAGCCTCCCACAGAACTTGGCATTCTGCTATTCTGGGCAATATGCATATCTGTTGATAGCTTGGATTGGTCCTCCTCATATTGCCTTCTAAATAGATGTCTTTCTAAATAGATGTCTTTCTAATAGATGTCCTCCTCATATTGCCTTCTAAATAGATGTCTTTCCATTGGTTCCTTTGGTTGACATGTTAAAAAGATGTTTCTTCATTGCCTTATTTGGCTTTTTCCCCTCACCTTGGGGGTGGACCTTGTTTTTCCTTTTGTCTGTTCAGGGTTTTTTGTTTGTTCGTGTTTTTTTTTTTTTTTTTTTTTGGGAGGTTACACCCAGTAGTGCTCAGGTGTCACTCCTAGCTCTGCACTCAGAAATCGCTCCTAGAAGGGACAGGGACCCATAAAAATTGCCGGGGCTTCTAACCATCATCCGTTCTTATCTGCTAAATTTGCTATCTCTCCGGCCCCTGTTCAGGGTTTCTTAAGATTTATTTCATTTTGTGCTATTACTTATTCTTCCAATTTATTTTAAATTTTCTTTATAGAATTAAGTAGAGGGAGATGTTGATAGAGGCCTTTGGAATGGTTCTCATATTGCCTTCTAATTAGATGTCTCTCAATTGGTTCATTTGGTTTTCCTGTTAAAAATGTTTCCCCTGCTTTGGCCACAATAAAAATTAAAAAAAAAAAAAAAGATGTATCCCTGTTGCCTCTCTTCTGGCTTTACCCTCTCTCCTAGGGGGTGGGGGCTTTGGTTTTTCCCAATAAAGGCTGCTTTGGCGGCCTAGAGGAGAAGATGCCGTCTTAACTCATGCATGGTTCCATGGAGTGGAACAACTGGCTTGTGGGTGAATGAACAGCTTGTGGTGTGAGTTCCTGGCCTGCTATTCCTTCCCAAAAGTGTGTGGATTATTTCCTGCATCAGAATTCCTGCTGGACCTGCCTCTTTTGTCCTACATGGATTGGGGCATGGTGATCCTACTCCGTCTCTGTGGATTGTGGAACACAACCCACCATTTCACATTATCCACCCCTTCTGCAAAACCAGTAAAATGTGGCAACTTACGTAGGATCCACACAGGGGTGAAGTCGCGATATGATGGAACTGTTCTCATTTTGAAACAGAAGTGGCCAGAAGATATGGACCTTAATAGCATCGCAGTAATCTTGCAGGACAGAAAGTGGCTTACTGCACCACATGTTACAGATATCATACTCTTCGTGGGAGAAATAAGTTTTCCATTAGTAATTTTGTCTTATGTCAGAGTCAATAGATTTACTAAAGAGGTCAAAAAGAATGGGTCTGGCGAGGTTAAGAACTAAACGGGCAAAATATATTAACTGTTAATGGTTAAGTATTATCTATGACTATCAAAACCAGGGTTATGGTTTGTAGTAAAAAAAAAAGGAATAAAAGAGTAATTCTCTCAAAATTGTTAAGTCTGCGATTGTTAAGTCTACTACTATGAAGGGAGGAAGGGACGACCCTCCCTTGATGATCTTTTAAAGAATTAAAATGAATACCTAAGTACTCACCTAAGTTTCTCTCACTCTGAACATAATCTTTATACTGCATGTCCTACAAAGAAATAAACTTTTGATATGTATCTGACAGTGCAAAAGTACAATTCCTGATATGCAAGATGATTGTTTGTAGTAAACTAAGAAACCTCAGGACACATCACTTAAGGTATGCTTTTGACTCTGACACACAAGGTCCTTCCTCATGGTGTCTCAAGTCTGTATCTGGGGCTTACAGCTCCCCTTAGACAGAAAGCCACCATTCAAGAGCATCCATTTTACATACAACAATGCTCAATTCCTCTTGGTTCTAGGCTCAGGAGTTGCTCTTGGTAATGCTCAAGTGACCTTCTGAGATGCTGACCCTGCATGAGCAGCATGCAAAGCAAATGCCCTCCCCATTGTGCTCTCTGGCCCTCTAAAATTTTTTCTTTGTTTTTGTTTTTGGCCACATCAGACAGAGCTGAGGGGTTATTCCTTGCTCTGCACTCAAGATTAACTCATAGCAGGCTGAGGAGACCGTATGGAATGCCGGAGATCGAACCTGGGTTGTGTACATGCAAGCCAAGCGCCCTACTCACTGTGCTCTCACCCTGGCCAGCCCCCAGAAATCCCTTTAGAAGCATCATCCTTCCTTCCCTGGAAAAGCTCAACAGCTTTACCCAGTTAATTCTGCCTCGAAACCTTCGTGTATTTTTTTTAAGTTTACCTTAAAAATTCTCATCACATCCACCAAAGAAAAAAATAGTACTAAATAACTCATCTTACTGAGCATCTTATGAATGAATTCAATATGCAGTGCATATTACATATTTTAAAGACTTATCAAGGTTTTCATTTTGTAGAGTAGACCACATGTATTGAATTTTTTGTTCAAGTCCATGAAAACTAATCAAAGTGTTGTGTGTCAATTCAAGCTGACAAAGGAATGATCTTGAAGACGAAGGAGTAGAGTCTACTTACCACACCCTCACAGTAACGCTGTCGGCCATACTTTTTGGATGGATATTCCGGATTAGAGGTCCCATCATCTGTGTAAGTGCCACTTTCAGCCTTGGGACACTCGGCCTCAGTTTCACTTCCTCTTGCACACTCAGCCATGGTGGATGACCCAATCTGAGGGTAGCAACGAAAACTCCAGTCAGTCATGAGCTCATCAGGGCGCCACAGACTCAATGTGCATCGTGGCTCCTATGGCAAGTTCGAGAAAGACCTAGAACTTAGGTCCCTGGAATCAACTCCAGCAGCAATAATGAGCCCTGAAAGATTCTTAGGCATTTTTTTCCACCTTTGGTTTTGTGACATACATGATGATGTTCAAGGGACCCTATGGGATGCCTGGGATCGAACCCGGATTGGCCATTTGCATGGCAAGCACATGCTGAAAGATTATCCTTTTCTGCATTTTTGCTCCCTACTAACACTCTTAAATACCAGTTTCATCTTTTTATTTTATTTTTTTGCCTTTAGGTTCAGAATCTTCCTCTCCTTTCTGAACTATCTTATAACCTGTCCCCTTTAGAGGGAAGATAGCTTGCAAGCATCTGACTTATCTTGGCATGTGGTCGGCACATGGTTGATAGCATCTGACAGATGAATTAAAACCATCCCTCCCTCCCCTCGATTCTCCTTTATCCCATCTGCCTGACTGTCTTCTCTAAGATATGCCATTTAACCATTTTGCCCTACAGAAATTCTTTCATTCTCAACTTCATGGCAAGAACCAAACCCTGGCCTGGCGAGGCAAACTTCCTAACAGCAACCAACTTGTGGCCTCCTGGCCACCTTATAGTGGACTTCTACTTTGAACAAAGGATCAAAGGGTGAATGTGGTCAGCTCACACCTACGGCTCACCTGATCATTCCCCTCCTCCTAACCATTGCTTAGGCTCAGACTGTCTTTGCTAGTCTGGAAAGTCAGTCCATGATAAACCAGTGTTTTTAAAAGATTTCAACATGACAATGGGGGGGAGGAGATTTGGCTGAGAGTTTTGGATTGAGATTTCATTTTTATTTTCCTAGAGGAAATTTAACAATAAAGATCTAACTATCAGAAAACAATTACAAAACCTTAACCCTTTTCAAAAAATTGTTTACTACTTCTAGCTCTTACACAAGTAACAGCTTTTTTCCCCATATAACATCACCAACACCAATGTTCAATTTTTCATACCTTTCTGCTTCAATGGGTTCCAGAAACCCAGATCACCATTCATCAATGAACTTATCAATTTTTCTCGAATATAACATTATCATGCCTATTGTGTTGTACAGACGCCTCCTCTCAGAGTGAAAGACAAGTAATCTTTCCTATATCATAAATGATCATAAGTGATCTCTCCTATCCCTTACACTATTGCTCCAAGCATTCATGATCATCAGAGCTAACTAACTTTCACAGCCATTTTTCTGCTGCGACCAATGATGCACAGCATGTACAATGACGTATAAGCAAGAAATACTTAGGAAAAAGGAATCTGTCCCAGTTACCATCTCACACATCCCAACTACACAGATATGTTTACCTTAACATAATGGAGCAACTTTCCCCAGAGCTCCCCTCTCTACCCAATCCTACCATCTCAGATGCAGCAAGGCCCTGAACAGCCAACTCCAAGCCACACGCGCCAACCTAGCAACCAACCTGCTTCAAAGGATGAGGTGCCCTGGACATACTTGGGGGTTTTCCTTTCCTGAGGCCACCCTGTAGATAAAAGACCAGGTCTGTACCAATTCTGCAACCCTTGCCCTCGTGGCAGTACCTCTCTGATCCGAGCCAAGAATTAAGGCTTAGGTTTCTATTTCCCGCAACAAACATTTTATTTTTTTACTTTATTTTAGTTGTTTGTTTGGTTTTGGGCCACACTTGTGGTCCTCAAGGCAATCACTCGTCAGGCTCAGGGATGCCGGAGATCAAACCAGGGTTGGCTATGCGTAGGGCAAACGCCCTCCCTGCTGTGCTATCCCGCTGACCTTAAGCATTCTCAACCTCAGCAAGAATTCTTCCCTTTTCTTCCATTCAAATCCTCACTTCCTCATCTACTTTAGTTCCTTACACCTGGGTTCCCATTTGTACTGCTATTTCTATCTACAAGGGAAAACTGCTTTCAGTAAGCTCATATTGTCTTTTTTTATTTTTTGTTTGGTTGGTTTTGTTTTTTGGGGGCCACATTTGGCAATGATGGATTCTGGGGATTGAACCTGCGTTGGCCACTTGCAAGACAAGCGCCTTACCTGCTACGCTATGGCTCAAACCCTCCACTAGTGTACTTTGGAGACTAGCTAATTGTAATATGCGGAATGAACTGCATTTCTTTTTTTTTTTTTTTTGGTTTTTGGGCCACACCTGTTTGACACTCAGGGGTTACTCCTGGCTATGTGCTCAGAAATCGCCCCTGGCTTGGGGGGACCATATGGGATGCTGGGGGATCGAACCGCGGTCCGTCCTATGCTAGCACTTGCAAGGCAGATACCTTACCTCTAGCGCCACCTTCCTGGCCCAGCACTGTATTTTTTAAGCTCAGAGAATGTGGGAATCCGGGAAGAAAGGCTGGAGAAAGTAAATACCATACTTTGAGCACTTAAGAGTATATATACTGTGGGATAGATATATGCCAGAGAAATGCATATACTGATACTAACTCCCCTTTCTTTTTTTCTTTTTCTTTTTTTTTTTTTTGGATTTTGAGTCATACCTGGCTGTGCTCGGGGGTTACTCCTGGCTCTATGCTCAGAAATTGCTCCTGGCAGTCTCGGGGGATCATATGGGATGCCGGGATTCGAACCAAAATGCCCTACCTCCATGCCATCTCTCCAGCCCCACTAACTCCTTTTTCTATTGTTTTTTATTTTGATTGGGTCACATCCAGCAGTGCTCAGGAACTACTCCTAGTTCAGTGCTTGGGAGTCACATCCAGAAGTGTCAGGGATCAAACCTAGGTCTTCAGCATGCAACCAGATCCAGACTGCTGGAACGTCAGGGGGAAAATGCCTGGCCTCTCTGACATTAACACCAATCTAGGACCACATGCAGAGCACAGTCAGAATAGTTCTCAAGCCTGTTGTCGTTTCTTTGGTTGTTTTGGTTTGGTTTTTTTTTTGGGGGGGGGGGCACACCCAGTGGTGCTCAGATATTTATCCTGGCTCTGTGCTCAGATATAGGTCCTGGCAGGCTAGGGGAACCATGTGGGATGCCAGGGATGCAACTCGGGTCCCTCCCAGGTCTGCCGATTGCAAGACAAATGCCCTACCACTGTGCTATCTCTCTGGCCATGTGGTCTTGTTACTTCACCAATCCTTTCTGATTAACCAGGGACCACACTGAATGTGCTAAAAATGGTGCTTCTAGCAAGTACTAGAATTAGCATCTGTTACTACAGATGTAAAAAAAAAAAAAAAAAAAAGATGGATTTTATTTTTGAAGTCTACCTCAAATGCTACATCCCAAGACAAGTATGTAGTTTCCAACTTAACTGACACTCGACACTTCATCATCCTCTTTCTCCTCTCAGAATTCTTCATTTTGGACTCCAAGTCTACCTTCTTCTGCTTCTCTGCCTATTCTTCCAGCTGATCTTTCTCTGCCTCCTTTGAGGGCTCATCTGCTCTCCATGCCACCCAATGGCCCCGTTCTTTTCTTCTGCTTACTCTCTCCTGAGGTCTCATAACTTTCAGCCCCCACACCAGAGCTGAAAACAGCCCTTTCTGCTCTGCGTTGTTCGGGCATAAACCCTATACCCTGCTAGTTGCTATTTCGATGTGCCATTTTATTTACTCTATTTCTGCAATGGGGCTCACCTGCCTTGAGTGATACCAACAAGGGATCTGATGTTTTCAGTTTTGTGTTTGTTTTTAGGCCATACCCAGCAGAGCTCAGGAATCACTCCTGGCAGTGATTAGGGAACCTATAGGATGCCAGGGATCAAACCCAGGCCAACTGTGTGCAAGGCAAATGCCCTACTGACTGTGCTATCACTTGGGCCCCACAGTTCAAATTTTAACTTACACATAATAAAATTCAGTAGAAAATTTGTTACCAACAAGAAATCTTTCATTAGGAAGACTTGTTGGTTTTGGTTTAGAGCTAAACCCAGTCTCACTTGGGGGTTACTCCAGGCTCTGTGCTCAGAAATTACTCCTAGTAGAGCTCAGGAAACCACATGGGATGTAGAGTCAAATGTCCTACCTGTTGTGGTATCACTCTGTTTTTTCTTGATACCCAAAATAGACATACTAACATTAAAATGCTCAATTACTTTGGATTCCATGAGTTATGATCAGCTAATGGGTTGCCCTATCTACACTGAGTTCAGAAAAAAGGGAACCTATTCTTTGTGTTTTGTCCATGTTTCAAACCTAAATCTCTCTAGGCAACATTGGCACTTGACCAGAGAGCTGAAATAAAAGTATTCAGTCACCCCCGAGACCCCCCCAAATCACAAACCTCTAGCTAAGAAATAAATCTGACAGCCAAGAAGGACAAAAAGTAATGGTAAAGGTGACAATGAATTAGATAAACAGAAACCAGAAACAAAATGAAAAGAACAAAAATGCAGTAAGTAGCATAATAGCATGTAAACAGCTTAGCTAACGACTAAAGCTGATGAGAATCCTTTTGGAAGAAAGTCACCCCAAATCAGACCCCCACCAAGAAAGACCAACCCAACTGGAGTTCAAAATCAGAGAGCACCAAACACAAGGGGCTGAGAGAGCGCACAGAGGGTAAGGGGTTTGCCTTGTAGCCAGCAGGCCCAGGCTTAAACCCTGACACTTCATATGCCCCTCCACAGAAAAAGATATAGGGTCAAGGCCCACGAACAGAGCCTCAAGTAGGCCCAGGGCACTGCTGAGTGTACCCCAAACCTGTGCACCCCAAAAATGAGAAAGACAATAGAAAAAAAAAATTTTTTTTTTTGGTTTTTGGGCCACACCCGGCGATGCTCAGGGGTTACTCCTGGCTGTCTGCTCAGAAATAGCTCCTGGCAGGCACGGGGGACCATATGGGACACCGGGATTCGAACCAACCACCTTTGGTCCTGAATCGGCTGCTGTGCTATCTCTCTGGGCCCAATAGAAAAAATTTTTAACATGTTTGTAACCATGGTACTTAAAGATACTTAAAAAAAGAAAAGAAAAAAGTTTTAATTGAAACAAAAAAACTTAAAAAATAATAAATTTAGCTCAATTAACATTCTATAGTCTACAGAAAAACTCATAGATGAGAAAGCAAATGCAAAAACATCCAATATGAGGATTAATCCACTGACTATCTGAAAGAGGAAAAAAATCAGAACATTGTGCTTGCCTTGCATGTGGCTGAGGCAACATGCATGGGCTTCAAAATACCACCAGGGGTCAGTCATGAGCACAGACCAAGAAATGGCCCATGAGTAGTGTGGGCTGAAAAATTGAAAACGAAGATACTGGGTACCACAGTGGGTTCGGTATTTGCCTTGCATGCAGCCAACCCAGGTAAGATCCTGGCATCTCATAGGGTCCTCCAAGCTTACCAGCAGTGATTCCTGAGCACAAGAGCCCAGAGTAAACCCCCGAGCAGCGCTGGTTGTGATAATAAATAAATAAAATAAAAAATAATAAAGCAGAGTGTAGAACTTTTAAAAATTAAAAATTGCTAACTTAGGGGCCAGAACATACAACAGCAGGTAGGGCATTTTGCCTCGGACATGGGCCACTGGGGTTCAATGACCTTGGTGTCTCATAGGATTCCCAGAGACTGCCAGGAGTAAACTCTGAGCACCATGAGGTGTGGCCCAAAAACCAAACAAAACCAAACAGAAAATACAAAAAAAAAAAAAAAAAAAAAATAAATATATATATATATATATATATATATATATATATATATATATATATTACTGAAACAAAAAGACTATGTGGATTCAGGTTAGGATTATACTGAAAGTAAAATAAAATTGACCTGAAAACACCAAAGCAATACCAAGTGTGGCTGGCTCCAAAACCAAATTATTATTATTTTTGTTTGTTTTGGGGCCACACCTGTTTGATGCTCACAGGGGTTACTCCTGGCTATACGCTCAGAAGTCACTCCTGGCTTGTGGGGACCATATGGGACGCCAGGGGATCGAACCGCAGTCCGTCCTACGCTAGCGCTTGCAAGGCAGACACCTTACCTCTAGCGCCACCTTCCAGGCCCCCCAAATTATTTCTTAAAAACAATAATAAAGCAAACCTGCAATTCACTGCTTTCACGTATGGAACAAGAGACTTATGCAGAGAAGTCAATTGGAGAAAGATAAATACAGAACAATGACCTCTCCTCTATGGCACATAAGGGAATTAAAAGCAGCCAATGGTAGCTGCTCCAGAATAAAGGGACAGAACTGAGATTGCCAAATGGGTGGAATGGAAGAGATGGGAGAGAACAAGATATTCTCAACTTGTGCATAAAAGCAGGTAACAAAAATCTTTAAATTTGAGAAAGGGTATCTATAAATTCATCAAGTGTTAACGAGGTACTATGCCCCGAAATCATCGGTTCCAAGGAATAATTGTAATACCTTCCATTTATCTTAGACCTAACAATGTGCCAGCACAATAAGACAAGAAAAATTAAAAGGGAACATTGAAAAAGAGCCCAACCAATTACTATTTGCAAATGACAGTTAACATTAACATTTCCACCCCAAAGCAATTATAGAAAATATATTAGAAATGTTAATTTTTATTAAGAGGATGGTTAAAGATCGATAATTTAAATCCTACTCTTTTTTTGTAAGTCTAAGCAGAACTTTCAATAATTTCAATTAGAACAGCAAGGAATACTAACACACACCAAGTCAACATTTAAAAAATAGATGGGGGGATCACAAAAACGATTAGAAGACATTAAAAGCCAAAATAAATAGGAATACATACCATGTTCTCTCAGACAGGAAAGCTCAAAATCTGAAAAGATTTCAATTCTTCCCCCAACTGATCCAATTCCAATTAATTCCCTTAGGGGTTTTCGAGTCACGTGACAAGCCGATGCTTGAAACAAGAGCAAAGGTCCAGAGAACTGCTGAGACTCAGGCCACCCAGATTATCACGACTGCTGATAAAAACTAGAGTGTTAGCCATCGTGACAGTGGAGGATCACAGAGACAGGAAAGGGGGCACACAAAGAAAAGCTGGCAACAGACCCACAGAAACTAAGCATGTACAAGGAGGGAAGTGGTTTCAGCAGATCTCTGGCAAACAAGGGTCAATTCAATACATTTTATGACGATGACTCATATCCACATGGGGTTGGAGGGTTGGTGGGAGAAGATGAACATGGATCCCTACCTCACACCATAGACAAAAATCAATCACCAAATGGATTGGGAAGTTAAAAATGTGAAACATCATTAAAAAATCATTTCTAAAAAAAGAAATAGAAGCATTTGTCATCTCAGGCCAGGAAAAGTGAAGTCCATTGATCACAGTCAAATAAAAATAAGAACCTTCAATTCATCAAATTACATCACAGAAGTGTAGAAACCAAACATTGAACTGGAAGACAGTATTTGCAAGGGACATAACCAGTTATGGGATTAGTGTGTTCAAACGATTCATTTTAAAGGATAATTCAGTAGAAAAAACAGTTATAGATATGACCATTTCCCAAGAGGAATCACAAGACAAAGATACTCAATCATCAAATGGCTTCAAAATGCATCAGTAATCAAAGGAAGAGACAGTAAAGGCAAAATGACACATCAGTTTAGAACCCCACTGAGGACTAAAACTGTTGGGAGACAGAAAGAAAGCCATGTTAACTCAGACATACTGCTTGCTGCTCTAAATAGGCAAATTAGAAAAACTGACTGTCAAAAGTTTAAGCTTGGTACAGCCACTTTAGAAAACAATTCGGCATTAATATTTGTGACCCAGAAGTTCCAAGTCTCATATATTGCTTACCACAGCAGTATTCATTTCCCCACCCAACAAGTCGCCAAAGAAACTTTTATAAATAGTAGAGTCTCCACATTTCAATGAAATCTAAATTTCTAAAGTCTCAAAAGCTACAAAAAATAATTTTCCGAAGCATCATGATGACATTTTGAAATAAAACTCGTAAGAGTGTTTAAATCATAATACGGTAGAAAAATACGTAAACGAAAACATATTTATATATTATAAATGGTACATAATTAAAAAAATACTATATAGTCTAAGTAAGATGTATATTAAAACAGTTCATTTAAATCCTAAGTATATAGTTGAACAAAAATATATTAATATATATTATATGATAAAATTTAGTTAAATTATATAAATATATTAAAACATAAATGTGTGATACACAAAATATGTAATAAAATAGAAAAAAGTTCGTTTAAATTATGAGCATACAGTAGAACAAAAACATAAAAATATTAAGGTATATTTATGTACAATATATAATAAAGTATAATAGCAATATATCAATATATATAAATATGCTTAAAATATAAAATATATATAGGATGAAATACAGTAAATAATGAATTTTATAACAGAATATTAGATAAGTAAATTATGAGTATATAATATAAAGTGTATGAAATAGAGAAGCTTGTTTAGATTATAAGCATACAGTTGAACAAAAATGATGTATGAAGTATAGTATTTGAATTTATATACAATAAAAATAAAATATAATACATACTATATACATTAGAAACAGAAATATATTAACAAAATAGTTTGTTTTACTTATAACCATACAGTTGAACAAAAATATAGAAAATATATTTATATTTTATAAATATAGGACAAATAAAGCATAGTAAAATATTATGTAGATGTTATAAACTTACATATATTTATATATTTATATTATATATTTTGTAATTATATATTTATTATATTATATATAATATAATATATTATTATGTATTATATTTATATGTATATATTTATATTATATTTTGTAATATTATATATTGTTATAGCATTGTTACAGTTGAACAAAAATATATATTTTTTATATAGAACATAATAAGTAAAATATATAGATGTTATACATTTATATATAATATAAATGTTAACTTCATAGTATATATTTTATTATAGTATATGTTAAATATTATAAATACTGCATTTTTGGGGGGGGGTTTTGGGCCACACCCGTTTGACACTCAGGGGTTACTCCTGGCTATGTGCTCAGTAATAGCCCCTGGCTTGGGGGGACCATATGGGACGCCGGGGGATCGAACCACTGTCCGTCCTATGCTAGCGCTTGCAAGGCAGACACCTTACCTCTAGCGCCACCTTCCCAGCCCCAAATACTGCATTTTTATAACATATTTATAAAAACTATAGTTTGTTTAAATTATAAGATTTGGGCCGGAGCAATAGCACAGCTGCAGGGCATTTGCCTTGCAGGCGTTGACCCAGGCTGGACCTCTGCTCAATAAATACCCTGTGTCCCATATGGTCAGTCCCCAAAGCCAGGAGCTACTTCTGAGCGCAGAGCCAGGCGTAACCCCTGAGCATCACGGGGTGCGGCCCAAAAAACAAATAAAAGCATTAAGCTGAACATAAAATGATCTACAAAAATATACTTAAATGTAATATGTAACATATGATAAATTATATGATATATTAAAATTAATAAAAATAAGTTAAATTATAAGCAAAAATATGTAAAATAAAATATAATAAAATATTATGAATAAATATATATTAAAATATATATGACTGTTTTAATTGTAAGCAAAGTTAAATGAAAATGTAAAATATATTTATATTTTATAACTATATTATCGAATATTAACTATTTTATGAGTTCATTTAAATGAAAAGCATACAGTTTAACAAAAACAAAATATAATAAAACAATAAAATTTATATAGGGGCCAGAGCCATAGAGTTAGGGCATCTGCCTTGCACGCGGCCACCAAGGACAGACCAGGGTTTGATTCCAGGCAACCCAGATGTCCACTGATCCTTCTAAGAGCAACTGCTGAGCGCAGAGGCAGGAGTAATCCGAGCACTGCCGAGTGTGGCCCCAAAATAAAAAATTATGTATAATTATTATACATATATAAAATATATATTAATATGTGAGTGTAATTAAAACCATACAACTGATCAAAATAGGATATATAATATATATTTAAAATATAGAAATATATAGAGAAGAATTCATTTAAATTATAAGTCTACCAGGGCCGGAGTGCTGGCACAAGTGGTAGGGCATTCGCCTTGCATGTGTTAACCTAGGACTGACCGTGATCCCCCAGGATCCCCCAAGCAGGAGGGATTTCTGAGTGTGTAGCCATGATAAGCATACAGTTGAATGAAATTAATAGATAAAAATACATATTCATGTATAATATGTATTAATATATATTAAAATGCAGTATTATATATCATATAAATTATATAGAAATGCATATTAAAAATACAGAGAAGAGGCCGGAGTGATAACATAGTAGATCTAGCGTGTTTGCCTTGCACGCAGCTGACCCAGGACAGATCTCGATTCATTCCCCTGGGCCCCATACTGGTACCACAAACCAGGAGCGATTTCTGAGCTCATACCCAGGAGTACCCAAGTGTCGCTGGGTGTGGCCCAAAACCCACCCCACCAAAAAAGAGTTCGTTTAAATTAAAATATATTTATATTCTTAAATATACAATTTAAATAAAATATTGTTTATATAATATATCAAAATATGTTTGCTTAAATCATAAGCAGTTGAAAATATATATAGCAAAATATATTAAAATGCAATATTTTAAATATATTATAAATATGTAAATTTATAGAATTTGTTTAAATTATAAGCATATATTTGAACAAAAATATATTTATATATAATAAAATATAATTAAATGTTATAATTTATAAATATTTTCTAAATATATAAATATATATAATGTTAAGGAGTTCATTTAAATGATAAGAATATGGTTTAAAAAGAAATATATTAAAAATATAGAAGTAGGGATGTGGAAGTAGGAGTGGTAGCACATTGGCATGGTATCTGCCTTGCACGCAGCTGACCAAGGATGGACACGGGTTCAAACCCAGCATCCCATATGTCCCCCCGAGCCAGGAGTAACCCGCGTGCTGCTGGATGTGGCCAAAAAAATAAAAAATGAGAAATAAATAAATACTTAAATATAATACATTATATAAATGTAAAAATATATAGAAGAGTCCATTTAAATTATAAGCATACAGTTCAACAAAATGATATAATATATACACATGTGTAAATATATAAAATAAAATATATAAAATGTAACAAATGTTATTTATATAAATATATTAAAATATAGAATTATTAAACTAAAATACAGATAAACAAATAATGTATATAAATACATTTATATAATAAAACATAATAAAGTATAATTAAATATTATATATAAAATATATATTTAAAATAGAGTATTTAATTTATATGCAGGTTAAAATATATTTATACATAATATGTAGTAAAATGTTAAATGTGTGAAAATATTACATATTAAAATTATATAAAGAGTTTGTTTAAATTGTAAGCATAAAGTTGAACAATATATAGGGGCCAGAATGATGGCGTAGCGGCAGGGTGTTTGCCTTGTACGCTGCTGACCCAGGATGGACTTCGCTTGATCCCCTATGTCCCATATGGTCCCCTAAGCCATGAGGGATTTTGAGCACAGCTAGGAATAACCCGTCACGGCTGTGGCCCAAAATAAAAAAAAAATAATACTAAAATATATACATATATTTATGTGTAATATATGAATAGAGGGGTAAATATATAATAAATAAAATATAAGATATAATTTATAAGTACATTTTATAGACACATTAAGATGTACAGAAGTTTGCTTAAATCATAATACAATCGAACAAATAATATATAAAATGTATATTTATATTTTTTTCTTTTTTTGGGGGGTCACACCCATTTGATGCTCAGGGGTTACTCTTGGCTAAGCCCTCAGAAATTGCCCCTGGCTGGGGGGGGGGACCATATGGGACGTCAGGGGATCGAACCACGGTCCTTCCTTGGCTAGCCAGTTCTTGCAAGGAAGACACCTGACCTGTAGCGCCACCTCACCGGCCCCATATATTCATATTTAACATATAATAAAATATAAGTGAATATAACAAAACATTACATAAGATATATAAAATATATATATTTAAATACCAAGGTACTTTTATTGTCTTTTTCGGGGGGAGTCACACCCAGCAGCACTCAGGGATTAGTCCTGGGTCTATGCTCAGAAACTGGTCTGGCAGGCTCTGGCATCCCATATGGGATGCTGGGATTTGAACCACTGTCCTTCTGCATGCAAGGCAAATGCCCTACCTCCATGCTATGTCTCTGCTCCCAAGATATAATAAAAGATTTTTAATTATACATACAGTTAAACAAAAATTATAATATTTATAGAATAAAATATAATAAATTATATATAATTTATAAATATATTAAAAATATATTTCATTTATATTATAAGCATACAGTTGAACCAAAAATATTTATTTCTTAGAAATATATAAAAATATATGATAGTATACAGTTGATCAAATATATAGAACTATATAAATATATTCATACCTTATATATAAAATGAGTGTTTAAATTAAAAGTATACATTTGAACAAAAATACATAGATATATAAATGTTTATATTTTATAAATATATAGTATATGCAATAAAATATAAGTAAATGTTATATAAAATACCTAAACATAATAAATATAAGTTTGTTTAAATTCTAAGCATATAGTTGAATAAAAGATATATGTATTCTTATTTTATAAATTACATAATATATAATAAAACAATGAATAGAATATAATGAATTGTATAATATATTAATATATATCATGAATATATAAAATATATTAAATTTATTTAAACATGAGTTCATTTAAATTATGAGTTGATTAAAAATTATAAGTGTTATATACTTAAGTATATATTTATATATTATACAATTAAATAAAATATATTTATTATATACTATATTTATTGCAGATAAATATATAAAAATAAAATGTATCAAACCTTATGTAATAAAACGTTATATATAATATATGGATATAATAAATCTGTAAAATATAGAGAAGTGTACATTTTAATTATAATAGTTTATATTTATAAACATACAGCTGAGCATAATATATAAATATATTTATATTTTATAAATATACATTAGATAATTATATAAAAGTATTATATAATAAATATGAATAAAATACAGAAAATATTGATTTAAATATATAGAAGAGCTCACTTATAGTATAGGCACAGTTGAAGAAATATATAAAGTATTTATATTTTATAAGTATATAATGTAGTAAAATATAAATTATACATAATATAATATATAAATATTATGAATATATAAAAATAGATTTGTAACTTTACAAAAGTAAATTCTAATTGGCAATTAAGTTCTTGATGGAAGAATAGAAGGAGCCATCTTGACTAAAAGAGATTTGCCAAAAAATAAGAATAAAAATGAATTTGCTTTCTTTAATTAGGCATCTCGACTCCTTTGAAGATCTGAGATTTAGATTTTAGAAACGTGGAGACTCTAAAGTCATCGTGCATTAAGCGTGCGTTGCAGTTAATACATTAACATTAGTGTTCACGTCACGTATGCCTAGCACTCTCCTGAGATTAGACCCAGGGGGAAAAATTAAAGAGATGTCTGCAACAGTGCAAAGATTTCCACAAGGTACTACTCTAGAGACTACTCAGATGTCCATCAACAGGAGAATGCATGGACGTGTTCCAGTCACCTACAGGGTATTGCACAGCAACAAACATTCAAGATTTACATCTATACTCAGTCTTAATGCTGAAGAACATACATTGCGTGACATAAACAAGCACCAGAAACCCACATCCAGGTATTTCTTTAACTCAAAACGACAGCAACCGTACAATACATTGTTAAAGAGACGTACACATCTGATCAAAATCATCTTTTGCAACGAGAAATGCCAGTTTGATAGCTATCTCCCTATTGGAGAGCACACGGGTTATCTTCAGGCACTTTGATAACCAGAGCAGGCGAGCAATGCATGACCACTTTTTATTTCTGCTTCACAACCCCGTATGTTCCATGTATTTGGATATATCCTCTACACATTCCTTGGAGAAACCATCATTCACCATCGGGAAGCATGAGTGTAATTACCTCTTTCTCCATTAGGGGAGCATGATACGCACCAAAAAATCATTCTGATCTCAGTTACCTAGGAACCACCAAATACGCATGTACAATGTAAATCTTGATCAGAATCACATATGAGGCTCAAGGGCACTAAGTCGGTCAGCTGCGAGAGAAATTGTTAAGTGATTCACACAGGCTAAAAGGCCAAGGCGAGCAAGTTTAGCCACAAGGTCAAGTTCTAAGGAAGCGGTCAGTAAGGAGAAGGCAAGTTTGATAGATTTGACAAGGTACAAATCTGGCAAGGTATGTTACAAAATTGGATATTCTTCACCCAATAATACGATAAGTGAAAACCACTAATTTGGAGTGTTTTTGGTGGTAGTCGTGCAATCGGGGGAGGGGGCAAATACCACCTATTCTCTGCAAAATCTGGAGGGGCATTTCCCCTCGAGGGGGAAATTTCTTCCCCATATTTCTTCCAAATATGTGCAGAGACAGATGTTTATTGCAAGAGTTTTTTTTTTTTCTATAAAGAATAAAACAGGGGGAACGTCTTCAAAGCCCATTAATGGGGCAAATAGGCCAACGTATGGTATATTCACACAATGGAATTAATTCTGTACCATCCATTAACATGGAAGAACCAGAGAACATCATTTTCCGATTTGCTCATTGATACATCTCAAAAGGCGATGCTAATTAAACAGAAAAGGCAAGTTGCACAAAGACATCGTTAAAATTGTTCCGTATCATTCATTAGGATTTAAAAACACACTGCGTTGATTGCTCACGGATTATGCATGAATCAAGTATAAAATCTGGTGTGCATAAGGATGTTCCTTTTATGCCTGAAACCCAACTACAAACATGCTTGTAATCATAGTGCTCAAATATATTATTTAAAAAAATAAAATCTGGTGTGCAAAGGATTGACATACACAAATCGATACTGCGACTAATTCTGGAAGTATTTGCAATTTGATTTTTTTTTTTGCTAAATTTTTGGGGGGTTGGTTTCGGGGCCACACCCAATGGCGCTCAGGGGTTTCTCCTGGCCCAGCGCTCAGATATCAATCCTGGCAGGCTTGTGGAGGGGGGGGACTCTATGGGCTGCCTAAAAATCGAACCCGGATCCGTCTGGGGTAGGTCACTTGCAAGGCAAACGCCATAGTTTTGTGTCATCGCTCTAGCCCCCAAAATTCGATTTTTAAAAAAAAAAATTTTTTTTTTGGCGTAAATTCGGCAAAAATCACTGCCTATCTGTAAATCTGTTAAGTCTCAGATCGGCTATTCTGTATTTCATAGGTGAAGAATTTGAGAAATCAAAAGAAAAAAAAGAAAAGAAAAATCTAGAAAATTCGATAGAAGAAAATTGCGCGCATGCCCCGAGGAACAGCGCCCCCCATTCCGCAGCAGCAGCAGCAGCAGCAGCCTTGGTGCGCCAAGCATGCAGCAACCTTCCAGCAAGGGGCGGAGCGAGAGGAGGAGCCAGCGCCCTACCGTGTCTCCCCGCCCACCAGCCCCGCCTTCCTGGCCCCCTAGCCCCCTCCCCCTGCACAGCCTATCTCTCCAGACCCTAAACCTCATTTCCCGTGGGGGGGGGCAATATGGAGGGAGAGTGGGGGGGAGGAAATTCCTAAGGAGAGGAGACGCAATCGCTCCGAAGGGAGGGGTCGGCGCTCCAATCTCGGCCATGGCACCAGGCCCTCTGCGCGCAGGAATGTCTGTCGGGCTAGGATAGAGGCGTCTATGGAGAATGTGTGTGCGTGCGTGTATAGATAGGCACAAATGCGTAGATAAAAATCTAATACATATATATATAAAATCTTAATTGGGCGTGATCGCCTCGGAACCGTTAAATCCTTGCGAGGAGGTTCCGCGCCCCACCCACCCACCCCGCCCCGCCCCACCGCTGGCACGCTTGGAGATCTCCAAGGATTCGGTCCCTGGGCAGGGGCACAAACCCTAGAACAAAAAGAAAATTAAAAGGCTGGAATTCGATGCGAGTGGGGGGGGCGGGGGTCCTGAGCGTCCCCCTCCCCTTCCCAGCCTGGGCCCTTGGGGCGGGGGGGGGGGAAGCAGCGAGGAGGAGCCCACCCTGGCGCCGTGCCAACGCCACGCAACAGCTGGGCAGCTGCGCGCGCCCCTCCCCAGCCCCGTTTTGCGCAGAGAGCGCGCGGGGCGGGGCGGGAGGCGCCCCCCCCAAATGGCCTCGTGTGTCGTCTCCCCTTCCCCCAAGACCCTCGAATCCCTCCAGCCCCCCCCCGTTTCCCTCCGGGGGGGTCCCACTTCTGCCACTCGCACAGGTGGTCTGTGCGCCCTCGTCCTGTCCTGTCCTGTCCGTCCTGTTCGCGCCCCGAGGTGGGTTCCCCGAAGGTTCGCGCCCACCACTCTCCACCTCCCCCGGGGACGTCTTTTAAGATCCCCCCGAGATTTGGGGGGGCCCCGCATGCAGGCGCTCATAAAGAGCTGGAGGGGGGGTCTCGCGGGCAAGCGTCCAGCGCGCCCAAGGTTGGCACAAAGGGACCCTCCCCCACCCCAAAAACCCAAGCCCCCTCCCTCCTCCTCCCGCGCACACAAAGGAAAGTGGGTGTGCGCGCCGAGACAGGCGGGCGGGGACCCCGAGTCTCAGGAGGTGCGTCTTGGGGGTGCGCAGGCACACAAAGGGGCCCCCCCAGCCCGACCCCGCACCCGGGGGGACCCCTCCCTCCCCTCCTCCTCCCGAGGCCCGCGGACAAAGGGGAGACACCCCCCGAGCCCAGGAGCTCGGAGCGCGACGCCCCCAGCCGCGCGCACACCCCCCTGGAAGGACGGACAGACGGACGGACGGACGGACGGACAGCCTGCCCGGCGGCGGCGGCGTCGAGCGAGGCTCGAGGCGGCCAGCGCACGCGGGCGGCACACGCTCCGAGCACCCCTCGTCGTCGACGCCGACGCCGCCGCCGCCGCCGCGCCCCGAAGTCCTCGTCCTCGTCCTCGTCCTCGTCTCTGCCTCTAGCGTCGTGCGCCGCGACTCACCCGGGGCCCGCCAGCCGCTGGCGAGCGAGCGAGCCTCGGCTGCTGCGGGACGGGAACGACGGGAGTTGCAGGAGCCGCGGCAGCTGATGCTGCCGCCGCCGCTGCCTCCCGACGTCTGGCGAGGGGCGCGCGGTGCGCTCGGACTCCACGTCAGCCAGGGCGCGCGCGGGGGCGGGGCCGGCGTCACGTGGTCTCTGCGCAGGCGCCCTGGCGCCCGGCGCCCCTCCCCCCGCGCCCGGCCAGCCGCAGCCCCCGCCGAGGGGCCCCGCGAGGGTCGCACTGCGCCTGCGCCGAGGCGGTAGGCGAGGGTGGGGGGCGGCCCCGAGGGGCGCCTGGGCCTCCGCTCTCCCCGCAGCCCCCCTCGCTGGCCCCACCCCGCCTGCCATGCGGCTCCCCGGGATAGGAGGACCTCAGGAGTAGAAGCTTCCAGAAGGCCCCCTCCCCGCGCGAAGAGGGGGGCGGAGGGGCCCGCGGAGGGGGCTCGCTCCCGCCCGCCCCCTCCCCTGCCACGGGGTCTCCCGCTCCCCTCTGCAGGGGCTGTCTGGCTGCAGCAGGAGTGTGTGCGTGTGCGCGTGCGCGTGCGCGCGGCCCGGATGGGGGGGCTGCTGCGCGTGCACGGGTGGGGGCTGGGGGCGCCTGTCCGTGATGGGGGCTGGGGTCTGCCCGAGGGATCGAGGGTCCGCTCGGGCGCGTTCCCGAAGGATCAGGGTTCTGTCTGTCTGTCTGTCTGTCCGGGCACACCCATTAGGGATCCACCGGGAGTGCGGGTCCGCTCGGGGGTCTCCACAAGAATCGGGGTGCACCCAGGGGGGTCGTGCATCCGCCCTTGCAAGCCCTCGGGGGTCGTGCATTTGTGAGGGTGCAGCCTTAGGGAGGGGGTTCTGCTCGGCGCCTCCGAAAGAATCGGGGGTCTGCTCGCCACACCCACAGGGATCGGGGGTCTGCTCGGGCAGTCTCCACACAATGGGGTGCATCCATGGGGGTCGTGCATCTGCCTGGGCGCCTCCCTAGGGGTCGGGGGTCTGCTTCGGCACGCCCTTAGGGGTCGTGGGTCTGCTGGGGCGCCTCCGTGAGAATCGGTGGTCTGCCCGGGCGCGCCCTTGGGGGTCTTGCATCTGCTGAGCGCGCCCATAAGGATCTGGGGGGTCTCTGCTTCGGCGCGCCCACGAGGAGGGTCGTGGATCTTGCAGGGGCGCCGAGGGTCTTCCTCGGGCAAACCCTTACGGAGGAGAGGTCTCCCTGGGCACGCCCACGGGGGTCGTGGATCTGCTGGGGCGCGTCGCTAAGAATCGGGGTTCTGCTCGGGCACGCCCATGAGGGTCTTTGCAAGCGAGGGTCTCCCTCGGCCGCACCCATAGGGTCAGGGGTCCGTCTGCTCGGGCGCGCCCATAGGGAAGGGGTCTGCTGGGGCTCATCCATGGGGGGGGTCATAGGTCTGTCTGCTCGGGCGTGCCCCCCATGAGGGTCGAGGGTCTCCTCGGGCGCACCAGATCGGGGGTCTGCGAGCAAGGGGGTCCAAGGGGATCGAGGGTCTGCTTGGGCACACCCCTGGGGGTCTTGGATCTGCTCGGGCGCGCCCGTCGGGGTTGGGGTCTGCTGGAGCGGGCCCAAAGGGATGGGGGTCTGCTCGCGGGCCTCCATGGCGCATTCCAAGGGATGGGGGTCGGCTCGGGCGTGCCCTTGGGGGCTGGGAACCTGGCTGGGCGCGCGCTCCAAGGGCTCGGGGATGAGGGGACAGCTGTGCGCATGCACTCCGGGCTGGGGGCGCCGCTGAGTGTGCACCGGAAACTTGGGGGCTGGGGCGCGTGTTCCAGCGGGCCGGGGGTGCCTGGTACACGGGGGGCCCGGGAGAGGGAGAGAGGGTCTGCTGCGCGCATGCACAGCCCACTGCAGAGCCGCGTGTCCATAGCAAAGTGGTGAGGTTATAGCAGACCAATGGGGAAGGAGCCCAGCAAATCTCTGACGCTCTGTGTTTCCTTCCCCCCAGATTGCCCAAAGCCCCAGGGAAGAGAGAAGAAGATGGTGGAAAATTCACCGTCGCCATTGCCAGAAAGAGCGATTTATGGCTTTGTGCTTTTCTTAAGCTCCCAGTTTGGCTTCAGTGAGTACCATCTTCTCCGACAGACCCATACTGATCTGGGGATCTGTCGGGGACCAGAAAGTGACTGTCACCACTTCACCTCCCCAAAGAGACCTCTGGCCCCTTTGGAAACTGCCTGAGGGGGACACGTGTTGATTCCAAGTTTAATGTGCCGAACGCTACCCTTAAAAAATGTAACCTTTCGGGGCCCAAGAGGTACTGTCCTTCACAGTAGGGAGGACATTTGCCGTCCTTCATGTTGCCCACCCAGGTTCAAGCCCCGATATCCGATATGATCTCCTGAGCACCGCCAGGAATGACCCATGAACACTGTCAGGAATGGCGCAAAAACAAACGAGCAATTTCATCTGAGCCAATAATTGTACACCCTAGCAAGGATTGGGAAGGGAATTAAACCAGTTCCACTCTGAGGCAGATAAGTGTCTTCTGGACAGAGAAATCAGGGCACAAATCACGCTTCCTTCAGGCTAGGCCCGAATTTCAGCTCTGAAGGCTGCCTCGTGGCAGGGAAGGCCTAGAGTTTGAGTGAAAGCTGTGGCTGGGGAGTGTCTTGCCAGGAAAAAAAGGGAGGGAGGCCAGAGAAGTGAGGCCCACTTGAGGCTCGACCCCCAACATTCCACAGGCCCCTTTCTGCAGGAAGGACAGGATGTGGAAGCTCAGGGAAGAGCGGACTGCCCCCTAACCTTCTTCTGGGCCCCACATCCTGGGCCTCCCAGGGATGAGGCAATGAGAGGAAATGAGTGAGGGGAGAATTGGGGGAGGCGGTCCACACTGGAGAGGTTCTTTTTTTTTTTTTTTTTTTGGAAAGCAGAGGGCTGTGGAGAGAGCTCTGGGACCTCAACCTCTCTACAGCCAAGCAGTTGAAAGGGGGCTGAGGCCTCTCTCTGGAATGCAGAAGCTTGAGGCCTTCAGCTCCTTTCTCAGCTCTGTGGACTGAAACCCTTGACTCCAGCTCCCTGAGAATTTCAGTTCTCGTCTGCAAAAGGGTGGTGGTGTTGGGTGCAGAGTTGATACCAAGGCCCTGCACCCTCCAAGTGTGTCTGTCCCTAAATGTCCAGCTGGCACTGAATCCTGGGACCCTGGCCTTTAGCCCCCCCAGAGAATCACGAGTAGCCTCCAGGCCTCATGAGCACCAGTTGGAAGACCTTCCCCCCACAAAATGGTGGTTATGTTTATCAAGTGCTTATTATGCATAAGACCAAGTAGGTATTAATACCTTTGTGTGCATGTGTGAGGTATTTGGGTCATACCTGACGGTGCCCAGGTTACTCTTGGCTCTGTGCTCAGAAAATACTCCTGGCAGTGCTTGGGAGACCATATGAGATGCTAGGGATCTAACCCGGGTTGTCCACATGCAAGGGAAGCCCCCTCCCTGCTGTGCTCTCTTTCTGGCCCCGGTATTAATACTCTCATCCTCATTTTACAAATAAGATTACTGAGGCCCAACAGGTCAGTGTTACGTGCCCAGATCACACGGCCAGGAAATGGTACAGCTAGCAGTTGAAGCCAGACTGGTCTGCTTTGCTTCTCAGCCTCTATTTGCTAGTGTGAGGAATGTGGGGAAGAGTTGGCACAATTCAGCAAAGCTTTTGAAGCAATGTCAAGGGCCAGGGGGTACTGGTGCTCACTTGGCTGTTGCTTCTGTATGATCATTGTCGTCGTCATTTCAGACCTAGAGGACAGCGGGCAGGGTACTTGGCCTGGCCAGTGGCTGACGCAGGCACAATTCCCAGCATCACATATAGGCTCCCGAGCACAACCGGGATTGAACCCTGAGCACCACTAGGTACGGCACCAGAACAAAATAGAATCATCCTTCACATCAATTTCTGTCGTATAGAGCAGTTGAAGGTTGAGAAACTGGACAGGGCAAGGCAACTTTAACCTTCAGTAATAGGAGTCATCAGGTAAGGAGGTTTTCTTGCACATAGCCAACCCAGGTTCGATCCCTGGCATCCCATATGGTCTCCCAAGTACTGCCAGGAGTAATTCTTGAGTGCAGAGCCAGGAGTAACTCCTAAGCGTAGCTGGGTGTGGATCAAAAAAATAATAAAATTACAGTAATACTCATGACCTATAAACTTAGTCCAATGTTGGGGCCCCCTTTGATCCCCTGTGCTTCACCAGAAGGAGTGACCCCCTCAGCATTGCTGGGTGTGGACCCCAAACCACAGATAATCTCAGTCCATTTTATCAGCATGGTCCTTAGCTGCAATGCTCATTGGGGGTTGCGCACGGCTGATTGTTACTTGAGCTAGTGGCACTCTTGGGTGGTGCCCATACACTCTGCCCACAGTGCTCACCAAGGGCCGACATAGTGCTTGCACACCAGCTCACTGGGGTCACATGTCTTAGCCATAGTGCTCACTGAAGTGCTGTGCACCCTGTGGTTGTTGCCAAGGGAGGGCCTGTAATCTATCACAGACAGCAAAACTGCAGGGGGTGGTACTTGGTACCTGGAGTGGCCATGGGAATGGATTTCTAAGCCTTACAATTGTAAGTCAAATATTCAGAGCCCCAATAGCAACGTTTTCCTGCCTCTGAGCTCCACAGTTCCACAAGCAGATTTTGTTGTTGTTGTTGTTGTAGTTAGTGTAGTCATTTTTCTAACTGCACTCACCACTCTTTGTGGTAAGCTTCATATTGTGGGCCAGTCCTTCCAGTCGTCATCTCTGTTGTCTCTATTACAATAATGTCTTTTATTTTTCTTAAATACCACATATGAGTGAGAACATTCTGTGTCTCTCTCTCTCCCTTTGACTTATTGCACTCAACTTAATAGTTTCCATGTCCATCAGTGTATAGGAAAATTTCATGACTTCATTTTTCCTGACAGTTGCGTAGAATTTCATTGGTATATGTACCTCAGTTTGTTTGTTTTTTTAGCTACTCATCACTTGTCGGGCATCTAGGTTGTTTCCAAATTCTGGTTATTGTAAATAGAGCTGCAATGAATTCAGGCTAGGCCCGAATTTCAGCTCTGAAGGCTGCCTCGTGGCAGGGAAGGCCTAGAGTTTGAGTGAAAGCTGTGGCTGGGGAGTGTCTTGCCAGGAAAAAAAGGGAGGGAGGCCAGAGAAGTGAGGCCCACTTGAGGCTCAACCCCCAACATTCCACAGGCCCCTTTCTGCAGGAAGGACAGGATGTGGAAGCTCAGGGAAGGGCGGATTGCCCCCTAACCTTCTTCTGGGCCCCACATTCTGGGAGACCATATGAGATGCCTTACCGCTTCATGCACCCGCTCTGGTTCTGTATTTTTTTTCTTTTAAAGTTCTGTCAGTACCATGTATATCTTAGATATTAGCCCTTTATCTGATGGGTATTGGGTCAATAGTTTCTCCCATTCTGTGGGTGGCCTTTGTATCCTCATCACTATTTCCTTTGATGTGTAGAAGCTTCTCAGTTTAATATAGTCTGCTTCCACTTGTTTTGAGAGTGCTGTTTCCTCCTTGAAGTTGCCTTTAGTCACAATGTCATGGAGTGTTTTACCTACATGTTTTTCTACATACCTTATGGTTCTGAGTCTGATATCAAGGACTTTAATCCATTTGGATTTGACCTTTGTGCATGGCGTTAGATGGAAGTCCAAGTTCGCTTTTTTGCATGTGGCTGACCAGTTGTCTCAGCACCACTTGTTGAAGAGGCTTTCCTTGCTCCATTTTGTGTTTCTTGCCCCTTCTCTGGTTATTTTTTCATCTGTGCATTTGAGATCATAGTAGCAACTCACAGATGAGTGGGAGAGGAAAAAGTAACTATGAAGTTTCCTGCGACCACATTTGGTTTCTTTCTGTCCTCTCTTCTGGGAGCTCCTGAGGTTCAGGGCCCTAGGTCCTTTCACTTAGAGTCTTGACTAAGCACCAGACCCCAAAAATATTCATCACTTTTGTACTTTTTTTCTTTTTCGGGCCACACCCGTTTGATGCTCAGGGGTTATTCCTGGCTAAGCGCTCAGAAATTGCCCCTGGCTTGGGGGGACCATATGGGACGCCGGGGGATCGAACCGTGGTCCTTTCCTTGGCTAGCGCTTGCAAGGCAGACACCTTGCCTCTAGCGCCACCTCGCCGGCCCCCCACTTTTGTACTTTTTTGTTTTCCCCCATTCTTGTTTTTTTTTTATATTCATCTCAAAGACTATCTCAGGGGACCCAGAAAATGGCTCAGTGGCTTAAAAAAAGCATCTTCCTGGCAAGCAGGACAGAGTCCCAATGCCACCACCCCTCTGTGCCAAGGTCATCTGAACCTTCTGTCTCCCTAGCCCGGGCTGTTTTTTCTGTGTCTTGTCTTCGTGAGACTGGGGATATTCCCATGCAGTGCTTTTGTGGGTGTCTGGGTTCTGCTTATAGCCTTGCTGCTGTATAGGTCGAATGAGACAGTTCTT